>NW_027675450.1:390000-866705 GCF_965601325.2 Salmo salar
GCTGTTCATTGACTACAGCTCAGCGTTCAACACCATAGTGCCCTCAAAGCTCATCACTAAGCTAAGGACCCTGGGACTAAACACCTCCCTCTGCAACTGGATCCTGGACTTCCTGACGGGCCGCCCCCAGGTGGTGAGGGTAGGTAGCAACACAACTGTCACACTGATCCTCAACACTGGAGCTCCCCAGGGGTGCGTGCTCAGTCCCCTCCTGTACTCCCTGTTCACCCACGACTACATGGCCAGGCACGACTCCAACACCATCATTAAGTTTGCAGACGACACAACAGTGGTAGCCCTGATCACCGACAATGACGAGACAGCCTATAGGGAGGAGGTCAGAGACCTGGCCGGGTGGTGCCAGAATAACAACCTATCCCTCAACATAACCAAGACTAAGGAGATGATTGTGGACTACAGGAAAAGTAGCACTGAGCACGCCCCCATTCTCATCAACGGGGCTGTAGTGGAGCAGGTTGAGAGCTTCAAATTCCTTGAAGTCCACATCAACAACAAACTAGAATGGTCCAAACACACCAAGACAGTCATGAAGAGGGCACGACAAAACCTATTCCCCCTCAGGAAACTAAAAAGATTTGGCATGGGTCCTGAGATCCTCAAAAGGTTCTACAGCTGCAACATCGAGAGCATCCTGACCGGTTGCATCATTGCCTGGTACGGCAATTGCTCGGCCTCCGACCGCAAGGCACTTCAGAGGGTAGTGTCACGTCCTGACCAGGTATAGGGGTTATTGTTGGTCAGGACGTGGCAGGGGGTGTTTGTTTCATGTGGTTTGGGCTATGTATTTAGGTAGAGGGGTATTTGTTTTATATGGTTCGGGGTGTGTGTGTATGTAGAGGGGTGTTGGATTTATGTGTTCTGGGATTTTTGGTTTATGTTCTTGTTTTGTATTCTAGGTTTTCTATGTTGTGTATTTCTTTGTTGGCCTGGTATGGCTCTCAGCTGTACATCGTTGTTTCTGATTGAGAGTCATACTTAGGGAGTCTGTTTTCCACCTGTCCCTTTGTGGGAGATTGTTTTTTGCATTGCTTTTGTGTGTAGCCTGCGAAACTGTCGTACTGTCGTTCTTTGTTTATTGTTTTTTCGTGTTCACCTATAAATAAAATAATGATGAGCACGCAACCCGCTGCGCCTTGGTCTTTACCCCGCGACAACCGTGACAGGGTAGTGCGTACGGCCAAGTACATCACTGGGGCAAAGCTGCCTGCCATCCTGGACCTCTACACCAGGCGGTGTCAGAGGAAGGCCCTAAAAATTGTCAAAGACCCCAGCCACCCCAGTCATAGACTGTTCTCTCTACTACCGCATGGCAAGCGGTACCGGAGTGCCAAGTGTTGGACAAAAAGGCTTCTCAACAGTTTTTCCCCCCAAGCCATAAGACTCCTGAACAGGTAACCAAATGGTTACCCGGACTATTTGCATTGTGTGCCCTCCCCCCCCACCCCAAACCCCTCTTTTACGCTGCTGCTACTCTCTCTTTATCATATATGCATAGTCACTTTAACCATATCTACATGTACATACTACCTCAATCAGCCTGACTAACCGGTGTCTGTATATCGCCTTGCTACTCTTATTTTCTAATGTCTTTTTACTGTTGTTTAATTTCTTTACTTACCTACACACACACACACACACACACACACACACACACACACACACACACACACACACACACACACACACACACACACACACACACACACACACACACACACACACACACACACACACACACACACTCACACACACACACACACACTCACACACACACACACACGCCACACACACACACACACTCACTCACTCACACACTCACTCACTCACTCACACACACACACACACACACACACACACACACACACACACACACACACACACACACACACACACACACACACACACACACAACACACACCTTTTTTCCCCACACTATTGGTTAGAGCCTGTAAGTAAGCATTTCCCTGTAAGGTCTACTCCTGTTGTAATTCGGGGGCACGTAGCTAATAAAGTTTGATTGGATACTACAACCACTGAGAAGAACTTACGAAGGACATATGACCTGCTTTCCCTTCTTGACTTTCTTTGCAGGTTTTCCTCCGCTCTCTGCAGACTGGGCTAGAGTTAGCAGGAGGAGAATTATCCTCAGGTCCATTCTGTTGGATGGATAAACATTTAGATATACAGTTGGGGTCCAACATTATTAAACCCTTGATAAACATTTAGATATACAGTTGGGGTCCAACATTATTAAACCCTTGATAAACATTTAGATATACAGTTGGGGTTCAACATTATTAAACCCTTGATAAACATTTAGATATACAGTTGGGGTCCAACATTATTAAACCCTTGATAAACATTTAGATATACAGTGGGGTCCAACATTATTAAACCCTTGATAAACATTTAGATATACAGTGGGGTCCAACATTATTAAAAACATTTAGATATACAGTGGGGTCCAACATTATTAAACCCTTGATAAACATTTAGATATACAGTTGGGGTCCAACATTATTAAACCCTTGATAAACATTTAGATATACAGTTGGGGTCCAACATTATTAAACCCTTGATAAACATTTAGATATACAGTTGGGGTCCAACATTATTAAACCCTTGATAAACATTTAGATATACAGTTGGGGTCCAACATTATTAAACCCTTGATAAACATTTAGATATACAGTTGGGGTCCAACATTATTAAACCCTTGATAAACATTTAGATATACAGTGGGGTCCAACATTATTAAACCCTTGATAAACATTTAGATATACAGTTGGGGTCCAACATTATTAAACCCTTGATAAACATTTAGATATACAGTGGGGTCCAACATTATTAAACCCTTGATAAACATTTAGATATACAGTGGGGTCCAACATTATTAAACCCTTGATAAACATTTAGATATACAGTGGGGTCCAACATTATTAAACCCTTGATAAACATTTAGATATACAGTGGGGTTCAACATTATTAAACCCTCGATAAACATTTAGATATACAGTTGGGGTCCAACATTATTAAACCCTTGATAAACATTTAGATATACAGTTGGGTTCAACATTATTAAACCCTTGATAAACATTTAGATATACAGTGGGGTCCAACATTATTAAACCCTTGATAAACATTTAGATATACAGTTGGGGTCCAACATTATTAAACCCTTGATAAACATTTAGATATACAGTGGGGTCCAACATTATTAAACCCTTGATAAACATTTAGATATACAGTGGGGTCCAACATTATTAAACCCTTGATAAACATTTAGATATACAGTGGGGTCCAACATTATTAAACCCTTGATAAACATTTAGATATACAGTTGGGGTCCAACATTATTAAACCCTTGATAAACATTTAGATATACAGTTGGGGTCCAACATTATTAAACCCTTGATAAACATTTAGATATACAGTGGGGTCCAACATTATTAAACCCTTGATAAACATTTAGATATACAGTTGGGGTCCAACATTATTATACCCTTGATAAACATTTAGATATACAGTTGGGGTCCAACATTATTAAACCCTTGATAAACATTTAGATATACAGTTGGGGTCCAACATTATTAAACCCTTGATAAACATTTAGATATACAGTTGGGGTCCAACATTATTAAACCCTTGATAAACATTTAGATATACAGTGGGGGTCCAACATTATTAAACCCTTGATAAACATTTAGATATACAGTTGGGGTCCAACATTATTAAACCCTTGATAAACATTTAGATATACAGTTGGGGTCCAACATTTTTAAACCCTTGATAAACATTTAGATATACAGTGGGGTCCAACATTATTAAACCCTTGATAAACATTTAGATATACAGTGGGGTCCAACATTATTAAACCCTTGATAAACATTTAGATATACAGTGGGGTCCAACATTATTAAACCCTTGATAAACATTTAGATATACAGTTGGGGTCCAACATTATTAAACCCTTGATAAACATTTAGATATACAGTTGGGGTCCAACATTATTAAACCCTTGATAAACATTTAGATATACAGTGGGGTCCAACATTATTAAACCCTTGATAAACATTTAGATATACAGTGGGGTCCAACATTATTAAACCCTTGATAAACATTTAGATATACAGTTGGGGTCCAACATTATTAAACCCTTGATAAACATTTAGATATACAGTTGGGGTCCAACATTATTAAACCCTTGATTAACATTTAGATATACAGTGGGGGTCCAACATTATTAAACCCTTGATAAACATTTAGATATACAGTGGGGTCCAACATTATTAAACCCTTGATAAACATTTAGATATACAGTGGGGGTCCAACATTATTAAACCCTTGATAAACATTTAGATATACAGTGGGGTTCAACATTATTAAACCCTCGATAAACATTTAGATATACAGTTGGGTTCAACATTATTAAAAACATTTAGATATACAGTGGGGTCCAACATTATTAAACCCTTGATAAATGTTAGCAAAAAGACTGTATAAAATAAATAAAACAAATACTGAGCTATATTGTATGCAAAAAAAAATGTTTTACAGTTATTTTATTCTAATTGTTCAGACAGAGATTTTGTTTAACAGGTAATCATATTTTTTTCTCTCAAGAAGATAGGGGTCACAATTATTGGCACCCCCGTTTCAATACCTTTCAATACCTCCCCTTACGATGAAAACAGCTCTGAGCCTTTTCTAAAATGTTTGTAATTTGGCAAACACATTGGGAGGGATCTTATACCATTCCTCCATACAGTATCTTTGTCTGTGCTTATTTTACAGACGCTCTGGATAAGAGCAACTTACAGTAGTGAACGCACACATTTCATGTATTTTTTTTTGGGTACTGGCCCCCCGTGGGAATCGATCCCACAACCCTGGCGTTGCACACACCATGCTGGCATTGCAAACACCATGCTCTACCAACTGAGCCACATGTTTTGTGTAAAGGGTTCTACATGGAACCAAAAAGGGTTCTACATGGAACTCAAAAGGGTTCTACCTGGAACTCAAAAGGGTTCTACATGGAACTCAAAAGGGTTCTACCTGGAACCAAAAAGGGATTCTTCAAAGGCTTCTCCTATGGGGGCTTCCGAAGAACCCTTTTAGGTTGTAGTTCGCACCATGTTTCTAAGAGTGTATGGAGGAATGGTCTGAGATCCCTCTCAATATGAACCCTTTTAGGTTGTAGTTAGCACCATGTTTCTAAGAGTGTATGGAGGAATGGTCTGAGATCCCTCTCAATGTGTTTTCCCATCTCATACAACATTTTGGAGAAATACTATGTGCCCTTATCCTCGTAAGGTGAGGTATTGAAAACAGGGGTGCCAATTTTGGCCATCATTTTTTTTACTTTCAGAAAATGTAATATTTATTAAACAAAATATCTTTCTCTCACCAATTGTATTAGTATACACTACCGCTCAAAAAGTTGGGGTCACTTAGAAATGTCTGGCAGCTTCATTAAATAGTACCCGCAAAACACCAGTCTCAATGTCAACAGTGAAGAGGCGACTCAGGGAGAAAGACACAGAGAGGCAGAGAGAGAGGAGACATTTTTTTTGTCCATCTTAATCTTTTCTTTTTATTGGCCAGTCTGAGATATGGATTTTTCTTCGCAACTCTGCCTAGAAGGCCAGCATCCCGGAGTCGCCTCTTCACTGTTGACGTTGAGACTGGTGTTATGCGGGTACACATTATATAGAAACAGAATAGTCTAACATGTAATACCCATTTGTCACGTCCTGACCATAGAAGAGCTCTTATTTTCTATGGTAGAGTAGGTCAGGGCGTGACTGGGGTTATCTAGTTTATTTAGTTCTATGTTTGGTTCTAGTTTATTTTTTCTATGTTGGGGTTTTGTATGATCTCCAATTAGAGGCAGCTGGTCATCGTTGTCTCTAATTGGGGATCATATTTAAGTAAGTGTTTTTCCCACCTGTGTTTGTGGGAGATTATTTTGAGTTAGTGCACGTTGCTCCTCTGTCGTCACGGTTTGTTGTTTTTGTTTATAGTTTATTGTCTGTCTTGCAAAGTTTCGCATTTAAATGAAAATGTGGAACGATACGCACGCTGCACCTTGGTCTCCTTCATACGACGTTCGTGATAAAATTATATATAAACAGAGCAGTCTAACATCTAATACACATTATATATAAACAGAGCAGTCTAACAGTATACACATTATATATAAACAGAGCAGTCTAACATCTAATACACATTATATATAAACAGAGCAGTCTAACAGTATACACATTATATATAAACAGAGCAGTCTAACATCTAATACACATTATATATAAACAGAGCAGTCTAACATCTAATACACATTATATATAAACAGAGCAGTCTAACATTATACACATTATATATAAACAGAGCAGTCTAACATTATACACAGTATTCTGGCATTACACACATACTGATTATGTCTACCAACCTTTCTCAGTCATATTGTCCTGACTCGTCACAATACAACAGACAGACAGACCGAGAGAGACACCAAGGGAGAGAGACTGACAGATAGAGAGAAAGAGACAGAGATGGAGAGGCATACAGAGAGGAGAGAGGGAGAGATTGAGGGAGAGAGGGAAAGATGGAGGTAGAGAGGAGAGATTGAAAGAGAGAGAGGGAAAGAGGGAGAGATAGAATGTCATAATGAGAGTTACTGCAGAATGAAGAGAGAGCTGTTTATCTTACCTTGACACTCTGGTTGCTACGCTGGTTGCTGCGATGTTTTAACAACGATGTCGGTTACTGCAGCAGCATCATGTCCTTTCCTCCGTCTCCTCTCGTGTGCCGTTCTCAAGTTCAACCCAGCTCCTTCCGCCTGCCCACACAATGACCATATATCTGTCAGAAGAGAGACGGAGGGAGGGAGAGAGGGCGTTAGAGAGGGAGGGAGGGAGAGAGGTAGGGAGGGAGGGAGCGTACGTGGGTGAAAGTGAGGGAGGTTGTGAAAACGAGGGATCGAGAGTGTGTGTGAGAGAGAGGCAGGGAGAGAGAGTGTGTGTAAGAGAGGCAGAGAGAGAGTGTGTGAGAGAGAGTGTGAGAGTGTGAGAGAGAGTCAGGGAGAGAGAGTGAGAGTGATTCAGAGAGAGAGAGTGAGAGAGAGTCAGAGAGAGAGTCAGGGAGAGGAAGAGTGTGTGTGAGAGAGAGCGTGAGAGAGAGTCAGGGAGAGAGAGTGAGAGAGAGGCAGGGAGAGAGAGTCAGGGAGAGAGAGAGGCAGGGAGAGAGAGGCAGGGAGAGAGTGTGAGAGAGGCAGGGAGAGAGTGTGTGTGAGAGAGGCAGGGAGAGAGAGAGAGGCAGGGAGAGAGAGTGAGAGAGAGGCAGGGAGAGAGAGTCAGGGAGAGAGAGAGAGAGAGAGGCAGGGAGAGAGAGTCAGGGAGAGAGTGTGTGAGAGAGGCAGGGAGAGAGACTGTGTGTGAGAGAGGCAGGGAGAGAGACTGTGAGTGAGAGAGGCAGGGAGAGAGACTGTGTGTGAGAGAGGCAGGGAGAGAGACTGTGTGTGAGAGAGGCAGGGAGAGAGACTGTGTGTGAGAGAGGCAGGGAGAGAGACTGTGTGTGAGAGAGGCAGGGAGAGAGACTGTGTGAGAGAGGCAGGGAGAGAGACTGTGTATGTCAGAGTTGCGTGTTTGTGCATCTGCGCTCTAACATGCGCAGTAGCTCAAGCCCCATGTTAGCAGCACGAGTCCATGCACGAGCACAGTGTCATTGTAATGCTCTTTATGGTCCCCTCTTTATGGTCTACTGCAAAGCACAGTCTATATATTCTACAGTGGAACACAGTCTTTATATTCTACAGTAGAACACAGTCTATATATTCTACAGTAGAGCACAGTCTATATATTCTACAGTGGAACACAGTCTTTATATTCTACAGTAGAACACAGTCTATATATTCTACAGTAGAGCACAGTCTATATATTCTACAGTGGAACACAGTCTTTATATTCTACAGTAGAACACAGTCTATATATTCTACAGTAGAGCACAGTCTATATATTCTACAGTGGAACACAGTCTTTATATTCTACAGTAGAACACAGTCTATATATTCTACAGTAGAGCACAGTCTATATATTCTACAGTGGAACACAGTCTTTATATTCTACAGTAGAACACAGTCTATATATTCTACAGTAGAGCACAGTCTATATATTCTACAGTGGAACACAGTCTTTATATTCTACAGTAGAACACAGTCTATATATTCTACAGTAGAGCACAGTCTATATATTCTACAGTGGAACACAGTCTTTATATTCTACAGTAGAACACAGTCTATATATTCTACAGTAGAGCACAGTCTATATATTCTACAGTGGAACACAGTCTTTATATTCTACAGTAGAACACAGTCTATATATTCTACAGTAGAGCACAGTCTATATATTCTACAGTGGAACACAGTCTTTATATTCTACAGTAGAACACAGTCTATATATTCTACAGTGGAACAGTCTTTTATTTTTGTTACCAAAGCCCCTTCAAATCAAATCAAATCAAATTGTATTTGTCACATACACATGGTTAGCAGATGTTAATGCGAGTGTAGCGAAATGTTTGTGCTTTTAGTTCCGACTATACAGTAATATCTAACAAGTAATCTAACCTAGCAATTTCATAACTACCTTATACATACAAGTGTAATGGAATGAATAAGAATATGTACATAAAAATATATGAATGAGTGATGGCCGAACGGCATAGGCAAGACAGAGTAGATGGTATAGAGTACAGTATATACATATGAGATGAGTCATGTAGGGTATGTAAACATGATATAAAGTGGCATTGTTTAAAGTGGCTGGTGATACATTTATTACATACATTTTTCTATTATTAAAGTGGCTAGAGTTGAGTCAGTAGGCAGCAGCCACTCAATGTTAGTGATGGCTGTTTAACAGTCTGATGGCCTTGAGATAGAAGCTGTTTTTCAGTCTCTCTGTCGCAGCTTTGATGCACCTGTACTGACCTCGCCTTCTGGATGGTAGCAGGGTGAACAGGCAGTGGCTCGGGTGGTTGATGTCCTTGATGATCTTTTTGGCCTTCCTGTGACATCGGGTGTTGTAGGTGTCCTGGAGGGCAGGCAGTCTGTCCCCGGTGATGCGTTGGGCAGACCGCACCAACCTCTGGAGAGCCCTGCGGTTGTGGTCGGTGCAGGTGCCGTACCAGGCGGTGATGCAGCCTGACAGGATGCTCTCGATTGTGCATCTGTAAAAGTTTGTGAGTGTTTTTGGTGACAAGCCAAATTTCTTTAGCCTCCTGAGGTTGAAGAGGCACTTCCCCACGCTGTCTGTGTGGGTGGACCATTTCAGTTTGTCCGTGATATGTACGCCGAGGAACTTAAAACTTTCCACCTTCTCCACTGCTGTCCCGTCGATGTGGATAGGGGGCTGCTCCCTCTCCTGTTTCCTGAAGTCCACGATCACCTCCTTTTGTTTTGTTGACGTTGAGTGTGAGGTTATTTTCCTGACACCACACTCCGAGGGCCCTCACCTCCTCCCTGTAGGCCGTATCGTCGTTGTTGGTAATCAAGCCTACCACTGTTGTGTCGTCTGCAAACTTGATGATTGAGTTGGAGGCGTGCATGGCCACGCAGTCATGGGTGAACAGGGAGTACAGGAGAGGGCTGAGCACACACCCTAATGGGGCCCCAGTGATGAGGATCAGCGGGGTGGAGATTTTGATACCTACCCTCACCACCTGGGGGCGGCCCGTCAGGAAGTCCAGGACCCAGTTGCACAGGGCAGGGTCGAGACCCAGGGTCTCGAGCTTAATGACGAGTTTGGAGGGCACTATGGTGTTAAATGCTGAACTGTAGTCAATGAACAGCATTCTTACATAGGTATTCCTCTTGTCCAGATGGGTTAGGGCAGTGTGCAGTGTGATTGCGATTGCGTCGTCTGTGGACCTATTGGGGCGGTAAGCAAATTGGAGTGGGTCTAGGGTGTCAGGTAGGTTGGAGGTGATATGGTCCTTGACTAGTCTCTCAAAGCACTTCATGATGACATAAGTGAGTGCTATGGAGCGGTAGTCATTTATCTCAGTTACCTTAGCTTTCTTGGGAAAAGGAAGAATGGTGGCCCTCTTGAAGCATGTGGGAACAGCAGACTGGGATAAGGATTGATTGAATATGTCCGTAAACACACCAGCCAGCTGGTCTGAGCATGCTCTGAGGACGCAGCTGGGGATGCTGTCTGGGCCGGCAGCCTTGCGAGGGTTAACACGTTTAAATGTTTTACTCACATTGGCTGCAAGTTTTGGTAACGGGCCGTGTCAGTGGCACTGTATTGTCCTATGAAAGCGAGCAAAGAAGTTGTTTAGTCTGTCTTGGGAGCAAGACATCGTGGTCCGCGACGGGGTTGGTTTTTCTTTTTGTAGTCCGTGATTGACTGTAGACCACATACCTCTCGTGTCTGAGCCGTTGAATTGCGACTCCACTTTGTCTCTATACTGACGGTTAGCTTGTTTGATTGCCTTGCGGAGGGAATAGCTACACTGTTTGAATTCGGTCATGTTTCCGGTCACTTTGCCCTGATTAAAAGCAGTGGTTCGCTCTTTCAGTTTTGCGCGAATGCTGACATCAATCCACAGTTTCCGGTTGGGGAATGTTTTAATAGACGCTGTGGGTACAACATCACTGATGCACTTGCTAATAAACTCGCTCAGAGAATCAGTGTATTCATCAATGTTGTTTTTCGACGCTATGCGGAACATATCCCAGTCCACGTGATCAAAGCAATCTTGAAGCGTGGAATCCAATTGGTCGGACCAGCGATGAACAGACCTGAGCAGGGGTCCTTCCTGTTTTAGTTTCTGTCTATAGGCTGGGAGCAAAAAAATTGAGTCGTGGTCAGATTTTCCGAAAGGAGAGCGGGGTAGGGCATTATATGAGTCACGGAAGTTAGAATAACAATGATCCAGAGTTTTGCCAGCCCGGGTCGCACAATCGATGTGCTGATAAAATTTAGGGAGCCGTAAACTACCCACCACTGCGACCTGTATGCTCTAGTCGGCTGGCCCTCGCTACATATTCGTCACCAGACCCACTGGCTCCAGGTCATCTATAAGTCTATGCTAGGTAAAGCTCCGCCTTATCTCAACTCACTGGTCACGATAAAAACACCCACCCGTAGCACTCGCTCCAGCAGATATATCTCACTGGTCATCCCCAAAGCCAACACCTCCTTTGGCTGCCTTTCCTTCCAGTTCTCTGCTGCCAATGACTGGAACGAATTGCAAAAATCGCTGAACCTGGACACTTATATTTCCCTCACTAACTTTAAACATCAGCTATCTGAGCAGCTAACCGATCGCTGCAGCTGTACATAGGCCATCTGTAAATAGCCCACCCAATCTACCTACCTCATCCCCATATTGTTTTTATTTACTTTCTGCTCTTTTGCACACCAGTATTTGTACTTGCACATCATCATCTGCTCATCTATCACTCCAGTGTTAATTTGCTAAATTGTAATTACCTCACTACCATGGCCTATTTATTACCTTACCTCCTCATGCCATTTGCACACACTGAATATAGACTTTCTTTTTTTCTATTGTGTTATTGACTGTACGCTTGTTTATTCCATTTGTAACTCTATGTTGTTGTTTGTGTCGCACTGCTTTGCTTTATCTTGGCCAGGTTGCAGTTCTCAATGAGAACTTGTTCTCCACTAGCTTACCTGGTTAAATAAAGGTGAAATAAAATAAAATAAGATACATTTTTAATCTTTCCCAGAGCGGGGATGTAGCTCAGTGGTAGAGCGCATGCTTCGCATGTATGAGGTCCTGGGTTCAATCCCCAGCATCTCCATTTAAAATTACTGCATTGACCCAACCAACTCCTACTTTACAGAATGTTGTAATTCTAAGCAGGAAACAGAGACGTGCTAAATAATTTGGTTTTGTAATCTGAAGAACATTCCTTCAATCCCTGTTCGTACAATTATAGAACAGAAGTGGCATGATTGCCATCTTTTATGGCGTCATTTTCAAAAACTGAAGTTTATGGGTTCGATCCCAGTCTGTACCTGGTTTAAGAATTGCTGCTATCATTTCCTTGTAGTTTCAATGGAGTGGTGTATATAAAAAGTACATTGTATTGATATTGCATTTTATCTGCAAATGAAATGGGATGGAAGCTCAGAGGGGGAGTGCATGCAAAATATGGATGAGGTCCTCGGTTCAATCCCAAGATTCTCCACTGAGTTTATTTGTGTGCCAAATTCACATTTACACAACTACTACTTTCCTGAATGTTGATATATAATACAGAGCGTAGAGTGGCATGGTGGCCAAGTCGTAAGGCGTTGGTCTTGTAAACTGAAGATCATGGGTTCAAATCCCTTCTGTTCCTTTATGAAAGACATCTGATATCATAGACCTGTGCTTTACTTGGAGGACTTTGCAGAAAATCAAGTTGTATCAATATTGCAACTCAGCTATTATAGTAAGGGGATGAATCTCTATGCTAGAGCCAGTACTTTACATGAATGCGGTCCAACGTTAATCCCCAACTTCTCTGTTGAGTGTAATTAGTTGTTAAATTAGCTTTTGTACAACTCCCACTTTCCAGAATGTTGACATTCTAAGAAGGAAATAGATATGCTAAATCATCTGTTTCTGTAAACTGAAGCACATGGGTTCAATCCTTGTTCGACGTTTATGGAAGATAGCTGATATTATGGAAATGTTCTTTCATTAGAACAGTGTAAAGAAAAGGTAAATTGTATTGATATGACCACTGCGACCTGTATGCTCTAGTCGGCTGGCCCTCGCTACCTATTCGTCACCAGACCCACTGGCTCCAGGTCATCTATAAGTCTATGCTAGGTAAAGCTCCGCCTTATCTCAACTCACTGGTCACGATAAAAACACCCACCCGTAGCACTCGCTCCAGCAGATATATCTCACTGGTCATCCCCAAAGCCAACACCTCCTTTGGCTGCCTTTCCTTCCAGTTCTCTGCTGCCAATGACTGGAACGAATTGCAAAAATCGCTGAACCTGGACACTTATATTTCCCTCACTAACTTTAAACATCAGCTATCTGAGCAGCTAACCGATCGCTGCAGCTGTACATAGGCCATCTGTAAATAGCCCACCCAATCTACCTACCTCATCCCCATATTGTTTTTATTTACTTTCTGCTCTTTTGCACACCAGTATTTGTACTTGCACATCATCATCTGCTCATCTATCACTCCAGTGTTAATTTGCTAAATTGTAATTACCTCACTACCATGGCCTATTTATTACCTTACCTCCTCATGCCATTTGCACACACTGAATATAGACTTTCTTTTCTTCTATTGTGTTATTGACTGTACGCTTGTTTATTCCATTTGTAACTCTATGTTGTTGTTTGTGTCGCACTGCTTTGCTTTATCTTGGCCAGGTTGCAGTTCTCAATGAGAACTTGTTCTCCACTAGCTTACCTGGTTAAATAAAGGTGAAATAAAATAAAATAAGATACATTTTTAATCTTTCCCAGAACGGGGATGTAGCTCAGTGGTAGAGCGCATGCTTCGCATGTATGAGGTCCTGGGTTCAATCCCAAGCATCTCCATTTAAAATTACTGCATTGACCCAACCAACTCCTACTTTACAGAATGTTGTAATTCTAAGCAGGAAACAGAGACGTGCTAAATAATTTGGTTTTGTAATCTGAAGAACATTCCTTCAATCCCTGTTCGTACAATTATAGAACAGAAGTGGCATGATTGCCATCTTTTATGGCGTCATTTTCAAAAACTGAAGTTCATGGGTTCGATCCCAGTCTGTACCTGGTTTAAGAATTGCTGCTATCATTTCCTTGTAGTTTCAATGGAGTGGTGTATATAAAAAGTACATTGTATTGATATTGCATTTTATCTGCAAATGAAATGGGATGGAAGCTCAGAGGGGGAGTGCATGCAAAATATGGATGAGGTCCTCGGTTCAATCCCAAGATTCTCCACTGAGTTTATTTGCGTGCCAAATTCACATTTACACAACTACTACTTTCCTGAATGTTGATATATAATACAGAGCGTAGAGTGGCATGGTGGCCAAGTGGTAAGGCGTTGTTCTTGTAAATCGAAGATCATGGGTTCAAATCCCTTCTGTGCCTTTATGAAAGACATCTGATATCATGGACCTGTGCATAAATTGGAGGACTTTGCAGAAAATCAAGTTGTATCAATATTGCAACACAGCTATTATAGTAAGTGGATGAATCTCTATGGTAGAGCCAGTACTTTACATGAATGCGGTCCAACGTTAATCCCCAACTTCTCTGTTGAGTGTAATTAGTTGTTAAATTAGCTTTTGCACAACTCCCACTTTCCAGAATGTTGACATTCTAAGAAGGAAATAGATATGCTAAATCATCTGTTTCTGTAAACTGAAGCACATGGGTTCATCCTTGTTTGACGTTTATGGAAGATAGCTGATATTATGGAAATGTACTTTCATTAGAACAGTGTAAAGAAAAGGTAAATTGTATTGATATGACCACTGCGACCTGTATGCTCTAGTCGGCTGGCCCTCGCTACCTATTCGTCACCAGACCCACTGGCTCCAGGTCATCTATAAGTCTATGCTAGGTAAAGCTCCGCCTTATCTCAACTCACTGGTCACGATAAAAACACCCACCCGTAGCACTCGCTCCAGCAGATATATCTCACTGGTCATCCCCAAAGCCAACACCTCCTTTGGCTGCCTTTCCTTCCAGTTCTCTGCTGCCAATGACTGGAACGAATTGCAAAAATCGCTGAACCTGGACACTTATATTTCCCTCACTAACTTTAAACATCAGCTATCTGAGCAGCTAACCGATCGCTGCAGCTGTACATAGGCCATCTGTAAATAGCCCACCCAATCTACCTACCTCATCCCCATATTGTTTTTATTTACTTTCTGCTCTTTTGCACACCAGTATTTGTACTTGCACATCATCATCTGCTCATCTATCACTCCAGTGTTAATTTGCTAAATTGTAATTACCTCACTACCATGGCCTATTTATTACCTTACCTCCTCATGCCATTTGCACACACTGAATATAGACTTTCTTTTCTTCTATTGTGTTATTGACTGTACGCTTGTTTATTCCATTTGTAACTCTATGTTGTTGTTTGTGTCGCACTGCTTTGCTTTATCTTGGCCAGGTTGCAGTTCTCAATGAGAACTTGTTCTCCACTAGCTTACCTGGTTAAATAAAGGTGAAATAAAATAAAATAAGATACATTTTTAATCTTTCCCAGAACGGGGATGTAGCTCAGTGGTAGAGCGCATGCTTCGCATGTATGAGGTCCTGGGTTCAATCCCCAGCATCTCCATTTAAAATTACTGCATTGACCCAACCAACTCCTACTTTACAGAATGTTGTAATTCTAAGCAGGAAACAGAGACGTGCTAAATAATTTGGTTTTGTAATCTGAAGAACATTCCTTCAATCCCTGTTCGTACAATTATAGAACAGAAGTGGCATGATTGCCATCTTTTATGGCGTCATTTTCAAAAACTGAAGTTCATGGGTTCGATCCCAGTCTGTACCTGGTTTAAGAATTGCTGCTATCATTTCCTTGTAGTTTCAATGGAGTGGTGTATATAAAAAGTACATTGTATTGATATTGCATTTTATCTGCAAATGAAATGGGATGGAAGCTCAGAGGGGGAGTGCATGCAAAATATGGATGAGGTCCTCGGTTCAATCCCAAGATTCTCCACTGAGTTTATTTGCGTGCCAAATTCACATTTACACAACTACTACTTTCCTGAATGTTGATATATAATACAGAGCGTAGAGTGGCATGGTGGCCAAGTGGTAAGGCGTTGGTCTTGTAAACTCGAAGATCATGGGTTCAAATCCCTTCTGTGCCTTTATGAAAGACATCTGATATCATGGACCTGTGCATTAATTGGAGGACTTTGCAGAAAATCAAGTTGTATCAATATTGCAACACAGCTATTATAGTAAGTGGATGAATCTCTATGGTAGAGCCAGTACTTTACATGAATGCGGTCCAACGTTAATCCCCAACTTCTCTGTTGAGTGTAATTAGTTGTTAAATTAGCTTTTGCACAACTCCCACTTTCCAGAATGTTGACATTCTAAGAAGGAAATAGATATGCTAAATCATCTGTTTCTGTAAACTGAAGCACATGGGTTCATCCTTGTTTGACGTTTATGGAAGATAGCTGATATTATGGAAATGTACTTTCATTAGAACAGTGTAAAGAAAAGGTAAATTGTATTGATATGACCACTGCGACCTGTATGCTCTAGTCGGCTGGCCCTCGCTACCTATTCGTCACCAGACCCACTGGCTCCAGGTCATCTATAAGTCTATGCTAGGTAAAGCTCCGCCTTATCTCAACTCACTGGTCACGATAAAAACACCCACCCGTAGCACTCGCTCCAGCAGATATATCTCACTGGTCATCCCCAAAGCCAACACCTCCTTTGGCTGCCTTTCCTTCCAGTTCTCTGCTGCCAATGACTGGAACGAATTGCAAAAATCGCTGAACCTGGACACTTATATTTCCCTCACTAACTTTAAACATCAGCTATCTGAGCAGCTAACCGATCGCTGCAGCTGTACATAGGCCATCTGTAAATAGCCCACCCAATCTACCTACCTCATCCCCATATTGTTTTTATTTACTTTCTGCTCTTTTGCACACCAGTATTTGTACTTGCACATCATCATCTGCTCATCTATCACTCCAGTGTTAATTTGCTAAATTGTAATTACCTCACTACCATGGCCTATTTATTACCTTACCTCCTCATGCCATTTGCACACACTGAATATAGACTTTCTTTTCTTCTATTGTGTTATTGACTGTACGCTTGTTTATTCCATTTGTAACTCTATGTTGTTGTTTGTGTCGCACTGCTTTGCTTTATCTTGGCCAGGTTGCAGTTCTCAATGAGAACTTGTTCTCCACTAGCTTACCTGGTTAAATAAAGGTGAAATAAAATAAAATAAGATACATTTTTAATCTTTCCCAGAACGGGGATGTAGCTCAGTGGTAGAGCGCATGCTTCGCATGTATGAGGTCCTGGGTTCAATCCCCAGCATCTCCATTTAAAATTACTGCATTGACCCAACCAACTCCTACTTTACAGAATGTTGTAATTCTAAGCAGGAAACAGAGACGTGCTAAATAATTTGGTTTTGTAATCTGAAGAACATTCCTTCAATCCCTGTTCGTACAATTATAGAACAGAAGTGGCATGATTGCCATCTTTTATGGCGTCATTTTCAAAAACTGAAGTTTATGGGTTCGATCCCAGTCTGTACCTGGTTTAAGAATTGCTGCTATCATTTCCTTGTAGTTTCAATGGAGTGGTGTATATAAAAAGTACATTGTATTGATATTGCATTTTATCTGCAAATGAAATGGGATGGAAGCTCAGAGGGGGAGTGCATGCAAAATATGGATGAGGTCCTCGGTTCAATCCCAAGATTCTCCACTGAGTTTATTTGCGTGCCAAATTCACATTTACACAACTACTACTTTCCTGAATGTTGATATATAATACAGAGCGTAGAGTGGCATGGTGGCCAAGTGGTAAGGCGTTGGTCTTGTAAACCGAAGATCATGGGTTCAAATCCCTTCTGTGCCTTTATGAAAGACATCTGATATCATGGACCTGTGCATTAATTGGAGGACTTTGCAGAAAATCAAGTTGTATCAATATTGCAACACAGCTATTATAGTAAGTGGATGAATCTCTATGGTAGAGCCAGTACTTTACATGAATGCGGTCCAACGTTAATCCCCAACTTCTCTGTTGAGTGTAATTAGTTGTTAAATTAGCTTTTGCACAACTCCCACTTTCCAGAATGTTGACATTCTAAGAAGGAAATAGATATGCTAAATCATCTGTTTCTGTAAACTGAAGCACATGGGTTCATCCTTGTTTGACGTTTATGGAAGATAGCTGATATTATGGAAATGTACTTTCATTAGAACAGTGTAAAGAAAAGGTAAATTGTATTGATATGACCACTGCGACCTGTATGCTCTAGTCGGCTGGCCCTCGCTACCTATTCGTCACCAGACCCACTGGCTCCAGGTCATCTATAAGTCTATGCTAGGTAAAGCTCCGCCTTATCTCAACTCACTGGTCACGATAAAAACACCCACCCGTAGCACTCGCTCCAGCAGATATATCTCACTGGTCATCCCCAAAGCCAACACCTCCTTTGGCTGCCTTTCCTTCCAGTTCTCTGCTGCCAATGACTGGAACGAATTGCAAAAATCGCTGAACCTGGACACTTATATTTCCCTCACTAACTTTAAACATCAGCTATCTGAGCAGCTAACCGATCGCTGCAGCTGTACATAGGCCATCTGTAAATAGCCCACCCAATCTACCTACCTCATCCCCATATTGTTTTTATTTACTTTCTGCTCTTTTGCACACCAGTATTTGTACTTGCACATCATCATCTGCTCATCTATCACTCCAGTGTTAATTTGCTAAATTGTAATTACCTCACTACCATGGCCTATTTATTACCTTACCTCCTCATGCCATTTGCACACACTGAATATAGACTTTCTTTTTTTCTATTGTGTTATTGACTGTACGCTTGTTTATTCCATTTGTAACTCTATGTTGTTGTTTGTGTCGCACTGCTTTGCTTTATCTTGGCCAGGTTGCAGTTCTCAATGAGAACTTGTTCTCCACTAGCTTACCTGGTTAAATAAAGGTGAAATAAAATAAGATACATTTTTAATCTTTCCCAGAACGGGGATGTAGCTCAGTGGTAGAGCGCATGCTTCGCATGTATGAGGTCCTGGGTTCAATCCCCAGCATCTCCATTTAAAATTACTGCATTGACCCAACCAACTCCTACTTTACAGAATGTTGTAATTCTAAGCAGGAAACAGAGACGTGCTAAATAATTTGGTTTTGTAATCTGAAGAACATTCCTTCAATCCCTGTTCGTACAATTATAGAACAGAAGTGGCATGATTGCCATCTTTTATGGCGTCATTTTCAAAAACTGAAGTTCATGGGTTCGATCCCAGTCTGTACCTGGTTTAAGAATTGCTGCTATCATTTCCTTGTAGTTTCAATGGAGTGGTGTATATAAAAAGTACATTGTATTGATATTGCATTTTATCTGCAAATGAAATGGGATGGAAGCTCAGAGGGGGAGTGCATGCAAAATATGGATGAGGTCCTCGGTTCAATCCCAAGATTCTCCACTGAGTTTATTTGCGTGCCAAATTCACATTTACACAACTACTACTTTCCTGAATGTTGATATATAATACAGAGCGTAGAGTGGCATGGTGGCCAAGTGGTAAGGCGTTGGTCTTGTAAACCGAAGATCATGGGTTCAAATCCCTTCTGTGCCTTTATGAAAGACATCTGATATCATGGACCTGTGCATTAATTGGAGGACTTTGCAGAAAATCAAGTTGTATCAATATTGCAACACAGCTATTATAGTAAGTGGATGAATCTCTATGGTAGAGCCAGTACTTTACATGAATGCGGTCCAACGTTAATCCCCAACTTCTCTGTTGAGTGTAATTAGTTGTTAAATTAGCTTTTGCACAACTCCCACTTTCCAGAATGTTGACATTCTAAGAAGGAAATAGATATGCTAAATCATCTGTTTCTGTAAACTGAAGCACATGGGTTCATCCTTGTTTGACGTTTATGGAAGATAGCTGATATTATGGAAATGTACTTTCATTAGAACAGTGTAAAGAAAAGGTAAATTGTATTGATATGACCACTGCGACCTGTATGCTCTAGTCGGCTGGCCCTCGCTACCTATTCGTCACCAGACCCACTGGCTCCAGGTCATCTATAAGTCTATGCTAGGTAAAGCTCCGCCTTATCTCAACTCACTGGTCACGATAAAAACACCCACCCGTAGCACTCGCTCCAGCAGATATATCTCACTGGTCATCCCCAAAGCCAACACCTCCTTTGGCTGCCTTTCCTTCCAGTTCTCTGCTGCCAATGACTGGAACGAATTGCAAAAATCGCTGAACCTGGACACTTATATTTCCCTCACTAACTTTAAACATCAGCTATCTGAGCAGCTAACCGATCGCTGCAGCTGTACATAGGCCATCTGTAAATAGCCCACCCAATCTACCTACCTCATCCCCATATTGTTTTTATTTACTTTCTGCTCTTTTGCACACCAGTATTTGTACTTGCACATCATCATCTGCTCATCTATCACTCCAGTGTTAATTTGCTAAATTGTAATTACCTCACTACCATGGCCTATTTATTACCTTACCTCCTCATGCCATTTGCACACACTGAATATAGACTTTCTTTTCTTCTATTGTGTTATTGACTGTACGCTTGTTTATTCCATTTGTAACTCTATGTTGTTGTTTGTGTCGCACTGCTTTGCTTTATCTTGGCCAGGTTGCAGTTCTCAATGAGAACTTGTTCTCCACTAGCTTACCTGGTTAAATAAAGGTGAAATAAAATAAAATAAGATACATTTTTATTCTTTCCCAGAACGGGGATGTAGCTCAGTGGTAGAGCGCATGCTTCGCATGTATGAGGTCCTGGGTTCAATCCCCAGCATCTCCATTTAAAATTACTGCATTGACCCAACCAACTCCTACTTTACAGAATGTTGTAATTCTAAGCAGGAAACAGAGACGTGCTAAATAATTTGGTTTTGTAATCTGAAGAACATTCCTTCAATCCCTGTTCGTACAATTATAGAACAGAAGTGGCATGATTGCCATCTTTTATGGCGTCATTTTCAAAAACTGAAGTTTATGGGTTCGATCCCAGTCTGTACCTGGTTTAAGAATTGCTGCTATCATTTCCTTGTAGTTTCAATGGAGTGGTGTATATAAAAAGTACATTGTATTGATATTGCATTTTATCTGCAAATGAAATGGGATGGAAGCTCAGAGGGGGAGTGCATGCAAAATATGGATGAGGTCCTCGGTTCAATCCCAAGATTCTCCACTGAGTTTATTTGCGTGCCAAATTCACATTTACACAACTACTACTTTCCTGAATGTTGATATATAATTCAGAACTTAGAGTGACATGGTGGCCAAGTGGTAAGGCGTTGGTCTTGTAAACCGAATATCATGGGTTCAAATCCCTTCTGTGCCTTTATGAAAGACATCTGATATCATGGACCTGTGCATTAATTGGAGGACTTTGCAGAAAATCAAGTTGTATCAATATTGCAACACAGCTATTATAGTAAGTGGATGAATCTCTATGGTAGAGCCAGTACTTTACATGAATGCGGTCCAACGTTAATCCCCAACTTCTCTGTTGAGTGTAATTAGTTGTTAAATTAGCTTTTGCACAACTCCCACTTTCCAGAATGTTGACATTCTAAGAAGGAAATAGATATGCTAAATCATCTGTTTCTGTAAACTGAAGCACATGGGTTCATCCTTGTTTGACGTTTATGGAAGATAGCTGATATTATGGAAATGTACTTTCATTAGAACAGTGTAAAGAAAAGGTAAATTGTATTGATATGACCACTGCGACCTGTATGCTCTAGTCGGCTGGCCCTCGCTACCTATTCGTCACCAGACCCACTGGCTCCAGGTCATCTATAAGTCTATGCTAGGTAAAGCTCCGCCTTATCTCAACTCACTGGTCACGATAAAAACACCCACCCGTAGCACTCGCTCCAGCAGATATATCTCACTGGTCATCCCCAAAGCCAACACCTCCTTTGGCTGCCTTTCCTTCCAGTTCTCTGCTGCCAATGACTGGAACGAATTGCAAAAATCGCTGAACCTGGACACTTATATTTCCCTCACTAACTTTAAACATCAGCTATCTGAGCAGCTAACCGATCGCTGCAGCTGTACATAGGCCATCTGTAAATAGCCCACCCAATCTACCTACCTCATCCCCATATTGTTTTTATTTACTTTCTGCTCTTTTGCACACCAGTATTTGTACTTGCACATCATCATCTGCTCATCTGTCACTCCAGTGTTAATTTGCTCAATTGTAATTACCTCACTACCATGGCCTATTTATTACCTTACCTCCTCATGCCATTTGCACACACTGAATATAGACTTTCTTTTTTTCTATTGTGTTATTGACTGTACGCTTGTTTATTCCATTTGTAACTCTATGTTGTTGTTTGTGTCGCACTGCTTTGCTTTATCTTGGCCAGGTTGCAGTTCTCAATGAGAACTTGTTCTCCACTAGCTTACCTGGTTAAATAAAGGTGAAATAGAATAAAATAAGATACATTTTTAATCTTTCCCAGAACGGGGATGTAGCTCAGTGGTAGAGCGCATGCTTCGCATGTATGAGGTCCTGGGTTCAATCCCCAGCATCTCCATTTAAAATTACTGCATTGACCCAACCAACTCCTACTTTACAGAATGTTGTAATTCTAAGCAGGAAACAGAGACGTGCTAAATAATTTGGTTTTGTAATCTGAAGAACATTCCTTCAATCCCTGTTCGTACAATTATAGAACAGAAGTGGCATGATTGCCATCTTTTATGGCGTCATTTTCAAAAACTGAAGTTCATGGGTTCGATCCCAGTCTGTACCTGGTTTAAGAATTGCTGCTATCATTTCCTTGTAGTTTCAATGGAGTGGTGTATATAAAAAGTACATTGTATTGATATTGCATTTTATCTGCAAATGAAATGGGATGGAAGCTCAGAGGGGGAGTGCATGCAAAATATGGATGAGGTCCTCGGTTCAATCCCAAGATTCTCCACTGAGTTTATTTGCGTGCCAAATTCACATTTACACAACTACTACTTTCCTGAATGTTGATATATAATTCAGAACGTAGAGTGGCATGGTGGCCAAGTGGTAAGGTGTTGGTCTTGTAAACCGAAGATCATGGGTTCAAATCCCTTCTGTGCCTTTATGAAAGACATCTGATATCATGGACCTGTGCATTAATTGGAGGACTTTGCAGAAAATCAAGTTGTATCAATATTGCAACACAGCTATTATAGTAAGTGGATGAATCTCTATGGTAGAGCCAGTACTTTACATGAATGCGGTCCAACGTTAATCCCCAACTTCTCTGTTGAGTGTAATTAGTTGTTAAATTAGCTTTTGCACAACTCCCACTTTCCAGAATGTTGACATTCTAAGAAGGAAATAGATATGCTAAATCATCTGTTTCTGTAAACTGAAGCACATGGGTTCATCCTTGTTTGACGTTTATGGAAGATAGCTGATATTATGGAAATGTACTTTCATTAGAACAGTGTAAAGAAAAGGTAAATTGTATTGATATGACCACTGCGACCTGTATGCTCTAGTCGGCTGGCCCTCGCTACCTATTCGTCACCAGACCCACTGGCTCCAGGTCATCTATAAGTCTATGCTAGGTAAAGCTCCGCCTTATCTCAACTCACTGGTCACGATAAAAACACCCACCCGTAGCACTCGCTCCAGCAGATATATCTCACTGGTCATCCCCAAAGCCAACACCTCCTTTGGCTGCCTTTCCTTCCAGTTCTCTGCTGCCAATGACTGGAACGAATTGCAAAAATCGCTGAACCTGGACACTTATATTTCCCTCACTAACTTTAAACATCAGCTATCTGAGCAGCTAACCGATCGCTGCAGCTGTACATAGGCCATCTGTAAATAGCCCACCCAATCTACCTACCTCATCCCCATATTGTTTTTATTTACTTTCTGCTCTTTTGCACACCAGTATTTGTACTTGCACATCATCATCTGCTCATCTATCACTCCAGTGTTAATTTGCTAAATTGTAATTACCTCACTACCATGGCCTATTTATTACCTTACCTCCTCATGCCATTTGCACACACTGAATATAGACTTTCTTTTCTTCTATTGTGTTATTGACTGTACGCTTGTTTATTCCATTTGTAACTCTATGTTGTTGTTTGTGTCGCACTGCTTTGCTTTATCTTGGCCAGGTTGCAGTTCTCAATGAGAACTTGTTCTCCACTAGCTTACCTGGTTAAATAAAGGTGAAATAAAATAAAATAAGATACATTTTTAATCTTTCCCAGAACGGGGATGTAGCTCAGTGGTAGAGCGCATGCTTCGCATGTATGAGGTCCTGGGTTCAATCCCCAGCATCTCCATTTAAAATTACTGTATTGACCCAACTCCTACTTTACAGAATGTTGTAATTCTAAGCAGGAAACAGAGACGTGCTAAATAATTTGGTTTTGTAATCTGAAGAACATTCCTTCAATCCCTGTTCGTACAATTATAGAACAGAAGTGGCATGATTGCCATCTTTTATGGCGTCATTTTCAAAAACTGAAGTTCATGGGTTCGATCCCAGTCTGTACCTGGTTTAAGAATTGCTGCTATCATTTCCTTGTAGTTTCAATGGAGTGGTGTATATAAAAAGTACATTGTATTGATATTGCATTTTATCTGCAAATGAAATGGGATGGAAGCTCAGAGGGGGAGTGCATGCAAAATATGGATGAGGTCCTCGGTTCAATCCCAAGATTCTCCACTGAGTTTATTTGCGTGCCAAATTCACATTTACACAACTACTACTTTCCTGAATGTTGATATATAATTCCGAACTTAGAGTGACATGGTGGCCAAGTGGTAAGGTGTTGGTCTTGTAAACCGAAGATCATGGGTTCAAATCCCTTCTGTGCCTTTATGAAAGACATCTGATATCATGGACCTGTGCATTAATTGGAGGACTTTGCAGAAAATCAAGTTGTATCAATATTGCAACACAGCTATTATAGTAAGTGGATGAATCTCTATGGTAGAGCCAGTACTTTACATGAATGCGGTCCAACGTTAATCCCCAACTTCTCTGTTGAGTGTAATTAGTTGTTAAATTAGCTTTTGCACAACTCCCACTTTCCAGAATGTTGACATTCTAAGAAGGAAATAGATATGCTAAATCATCTGTTTCAGTAAACTGAAGCACATGGGTTCATCCTTGTTTGACGTTTATGGAAGATAGCTGATATTATGGAAATGTACTTTCATTAGAACAGTGTAAAGAAAAGGTACATTGTATTGAAATGACCACTGCGACCTGTATGCTCTAGTCGGCTGGCCCTCGCTACCTATTCGTCACCAGACCCACTGGCTCCAGGTCATCTATAAGTCTATGCTAGGTAAAGCTCCGCCTTATCTCAACTCACTGGTCACGATAAAAACACCCACCCGTAGCACTCGCTCCAGCAGATATATCTCACTGGTCATCCCCAAAGCCAACACCTCCTTTGGCTGCCTTTCCTTCCAGTTCTCTGCTGCCAATGACTGGAACGAATTGCAAAAATCGCTGAACCTGGACACTTATATTTCCCTCACTAACTTTAAACATCAGCTATCTGAGCAGCTAACCGATCGCTGCAGCTGTACATAGGCCATCTGTAAATAGCCCACCCAATCTACCTACCTCATCCCCATATTGTTTTTATTTACTTTCTGCTCTTTTGCACACCAGTATTTGTACTTGCACATCATCATCTGCTCATCTATCACTCCAGTGTTAATTTGCTAAATTGTAATTACCTCACTACCATGGCCTATTTATTACCTTACCTCCTCATGCCATTTGCACACACTGAATATAGACTTTCTTTTCTTCTATTGTGTTATTGACTGTACGCTTGTTTATTCCATTTGTAACTCTATGTTGTTGTTTGTGTCGCACTGCTTTGCTTTATCTTGGCCAGGTTGCAGTTCTCAATGAGAACTTGTTCTCCACTAGCTTACCTGGTTAAATAAAGGTGAAATAAAATAAAATAAGATACATTTTTAATCTTTCCCAGAACGGGGATGTAGCTCAGTGGTAGAGCGCATGCTTCGCATGTATGAGGTCCTGGGTTCAATCCCCAGCATCTCCATTTAAAATTACTGTATTGACCCAACTCATACTTTACAGAATGTTGTAATTCTAAGCAGGAAACAGAGACGTGCTAAATAATTTGGTTTTGTAATCTGAAGAACATTCCTTCAATCCCTGTTCGTACAATTATAGAACAGAAGTGGCATGATTGCCATCTTTTATGGCGTCATTTTCAAAAACTGAAGTTCATGGGTTCGATCCCAGTCTGTACCTGGTTTAAGAATTGCTGCTATCATTTCCTTGTAGTTTCAATGGAGTGGTGTATATAAAAAGTACATTGTATTGATATTGCATTTTATCTGCAAATGAAATGGGATGGAAGCTCAGAGGGGGAGTGCATGCAAAATATGGATGAGGTCCTCGGTTCAATCCCAAGATTCTCCACTGAGTTTATTTGCGTGCCAAATTCACATTTACACAACTACTACTTTCCTGAATGTTGATATATAATTCCGAACTTAGAGTGACATGGTGGCCAAGTGGTAAGGTGTTGGTCTTGTAAACCGAAGATCATGGGTTCAAATCCCTTCTGTGCCTTTATGAAAGACATCTGATATCATGGACCTGTGCATTAATTGGAGGACTTTGCAGAAAATCAAGTTGTATCAATATTGCAACACAGCTATTATAGTAAGTGGATGAATCTCTATGGTAGAGCCAGTACTTTACATGAATGCGGTCCAACGTTAATCCCCAACTTCTCTGTTGAGTGTAATTAGTTGTTAAATTAGCTTTTGCACAACTCCCACTTTCCAGAATGTTGACATTCTAAGAAGGAAATAGATATGCTAAATCATCTGTTTCAGTAAACTGAAGCACATGGGTTCATCCTTGTTTGACGTTTATGGAAGATAGCTGATATTATGGAAATGTACTTTCATTAGAACAGTGTAAAGAAAAGGTAAATTGTATTGATATGACCACTGCGACCTGTATGCTCTAGTCGGCTGGCCCTCGCTACCTATTCGTCACCAGACCCACTGGCTCCAGGTCATCTATAAGTCTATGCTAGGTAAAGCTCCGCCTTATCTCAACTCACTGGTCACGATAAAAACACCCACCCGTAGCACTCGCTCCAGCAGATATATCTCACTGGTCATCCCCAAAGCCAACACCTCCTTTGGCTGCCTTTCCTTCCAGTTCTCTGCTGCCAATGACTGGAACGAATTGCAAAAATCGCTGAACCTGGACACTTATATTTCCCTCACTAACTTTAAACATCAGCTATCTTAGCAGCTAACCGATCGCTGCAGCTGTACATAGGCCATCTGTAAATAGCCCACCCAATCTACCTACCTCATCCCCATATTGTTTTTATTTACTTTCTGCTCTTTTGCACACCAGTATTTGTACTTGCACATCATCATCTGCTCATCTATCACTCCAGTGTTAATTTGCTAAATTGTAATTACCTCACTACCATGGCCTATTTATTACCTTACCTCCTCATGCCATTTGCACACACTGAATATAGACTTTCTTTTCTTCTATTGTGTTATTGACTGTACGCTTGTTTATTCCATTTGTAACTCTATGTTGTTGTTTGTGTCGCACTGCTTTGCTTTATCTTGGCCAGGTTGCAGTTCTCAATGAGAACTTGTTCTCCACTAGCTTACCTGGTTAAATAAAGGTGAAATAAAATAAAATAAGATACATTTTTAATCTTTCCCAGAACGGGGATGTAGCTCAGTGGTAGAGCGCATGCTTCGCATGTATGAGGTCCTGGGTTCAATCCCCAGCATCTCCATTTAAAATTACTGTATTGACCCAACTCATACTTTACAGAATGTTGTAATTCTAAGCAGGAAACAGAGACGTGCTAAATAATTTGGTTTTGTAATCTGAAGAACATTCCTTCAATCCCTGTTCGTACAATTATAGAACAGAAGTGGCATGATTGCCATCTTTTATGGCGTCATTTTCAAAAACTGAAGTTCATGGGTTCGATCCCAGTCTGTACCTGGTTTAAGAATTGCTGCTATCATTTCCTTGTAGTTTCAATGGAGTGGTGTATATAAAAAGTACATTGTATTGATATTGCATTTTATCTGCAAATGAAATGGGATGGAAGCTCAGAGGGGGAGTGCATGCAAAATATGGATGAGGTCCTCGGTTCAATCCCAAGATTCTCCACTGAGTTTATTTGCGTGCCAAATTCACATTTACACAACTACTACTTTCCTGAATGTTGATATATAATTCAGAACTTAGAGTGACATGGTGGCCAAGTGGTAAGGCGTTGGTCTTGTAAACCGAATATCATGGGTTCAAATCCCTTCTGTGCCTTTATGAAAGACATCTGATATCATGGACCTGTGCATTAATTGGAGGACTTTGCAGAAAATCAAGTTGTATCAATATTGCAACACAGCTATTATAGTAAGTGGATGAATCTCTATGGTAGAGCCAGTACTTTACATGAATGCGGTCCAACGTTAATCCCCAACTTCTCTGTTGAGTGTAATTAGTTGTTAAATTAGCTTTTGCACAACTCCCACTTTCCAGAATGTTGACATTCTAAGAAGGAAATAGATATGCTAAATCATCTGTTTCTGTAAACTGAAGCACATGGGTTCATCCTTGTTTGACGTTTATGGAAGATAGCTGATATTATGGAAATGTACTTTCATTAGAACAGTGTAAAGAAAAGGTAAATTGTATTGATATGACCACTGCGACCTGTATGCTCTAGTCGGCTGGCCCTCGCTACCTATTCGTCACCAGACCCACTGGCTCCAGGTCATCTATAAGTCTATGCTAGGTAAAGCTCCGCCTTATCTCAACTCACTGGTCACGATAAAAACACCCACCCGTAGCACTCGCTCCAGCAGATATATCTCACTGGTCATCCCCAAAGCCAACACCTCCTTTGGCTGCCTTTCCTTCCAGTTCTCTGCTGCCAATGACTGGAACGAATTGCAAAAATCGCTGAACCTGGACACTTATATTTCCCTCACTAACTTTAAACATCAGCTATCTGAGCAGCTAACCGATCGCTGCAGCTGTACATAGGCCATCTGTAAATAGCCCACCCAATCTACCTACCTCATCCCCATATTGTTTTTATTTACTTTCTGCTCTTTTGCACACCAGTATTTGTACTTGCACATCATCATCTGCTCATCTGTCACTCCAGTGTTAATTTGCTCAATTGTAATTACCTCACTACCATGGCCTATTTATTACCTTACCTCCTCATGCCATTTGCACACACTGAATATAGACTTTCTTTTTTTCTATTGTGTTATTGACTGTACGCTTGTTTATTCCATTTGTAACTCTATGTTGTTGTTTGTGTCGCACTGCTTTGCTTTATCTTGGCCAGGTTGCAGTTCTCAATGAGAACTTGTTCTCCACTAGCTTACCTGGTTAAATAAAGGTGAAATAAAATAAAATAAGATACATTTTTAATCTTTCCCAGAACGGGGATGTAGCTCAGTGGTAGAGCGCATGCTTCGCATGTATGAGGTCCTGGGTTCAATCCCCAGCATCTCCATTTAAAATTACTGTATTGACCCAACTCATACTTTACAGAATGTTGTAATTCTAAGCAGGAAACAGAGACGTGCTAAATAATTTGGTTTTGTAATCTGAAGAACATTCCTTCAATCCCTGTTCGTACAATTATAGAACAGAAGTGGCATGATTGCCATCTTTTATGGCGTCATTTTCAAAAACTGAAGTTCATGGGTTCGATCCCAGTCTGTACCTGGTTTAAGAATTGCTGCTATCATTTCCTTGTAGTTTCAATGGAGTGGTGTATATAAAAAGTACATTGTATTGATATTGCATTTTATCTGCAAATGAAATGGGATGGAAGCTCAGAGGGGGAGTGCATGCAAAATATGGATGAGGTCCTCGGTTCAATCCCAAGATTCTCCACTGAGTTTATTTGCGTGCCAAATTCACATTTACACAACTACTACTTTCCTGAATGTTGATATATAATTCAGAACTTAGAGTGACATGGTGGCCAAGTGGTAAGGCGTTGGTCTTGTAAACCGAATATCATGGGTTCAAATCCCTTCTGTGCCTTTATGAAAGACATCTGATATCATGGACCTGTGCATTAATTGGAGGACTTTGCAGAAAATCAAGTTGTATCAATATTGCAACACAGCTATTATAGTAAGTGGATGAATCTCTATGGTAGAGCCAGTACTTTACATGAATGCGGTCCAACGTTAATCCCCAACTTCTCTGTTGAGTGTAATTAGTTGTTAAATTAGCTTTTGCACAACTCCCACTTTCCAGAATGTTGACATTCTAAGAAGGAAATAGATATGCTAAATCATCTGTTTCTGTAAACTGAAGCACATGGGTTCATCCTTGTTTGACGTTTATGGAAGATAGCTGATATTATGGAAATGTACTTTCATTAGAACAGTGTAAAGAAAAGGTAAATTGTATTGATATGACCACTGCGACCTGTATGCTCTAGTCGGCTGGCCCTCGCTACCTATTCGTCACCAGACCCACTGGCTCCAGGTCATCTATAAGTCTATGCTAGGTAAAGCTCCGCCTTATCTCAACTCACTGGTCACGATAAAAACACCCACCCGTAGCACTCGCTCCAGCAGATATATCTCACTGGTCATCCCCAAAGCCAACACCTCCTTTGGCTGCCTTTCCTTCCAGTTCTCTGCTGCCAATGACTGGAACGAATTGCAAAAATCGCTGAACCTGGACACTTATATTTCCCTCACTAACTTTAAACATCAGCTATCTGAGCAGCTAACCGATCGCTGCAGCTGTACATAGGCCATCTGTAAATAGCCCACCCAATCTACCTACCTCATCCCCATATTGTTTTTATTTACTTTCTGCTCTTTTGCACACCAGTATTTGTACTTGCACATCATCATCTGCTCATCTGTCACTCCAGTGTTAATTTGCTCAATTGTAATTACCTCACTACCATGGCCTATTTATTACCTTACCTCCTCATGCCATTTGCACACACTGAATATAGACTTTCTTTTTTTCTATTGTGTTATTGACTGTACGCTTGTTTATTCCATTTGTAACTCTATGTTGTTGTTTGTGTCGCACTGCTTTGCTTTATCTTGGCCAGGTTGCAGTTCTCAATGAGAACTTGTTCTCCACTAGCTTACCTGGTTAAATAAAGGTGAAATAAAATAAAATAAGATACATTTTTAATGTTTCCCAGAACGGGGATGTAGCTCAGTGGTAGAGCGCATGCTTCGCATGTATGAGGTCCTGGGTTCAATCCCCAGCATCTCCATTTAAAATTACTGCATTGACCCAACCAACTCCTACTTTACAGAATGTTGTAATTCTAAGCAGGAAACAGAGACGTGCTAAATAATTTGGTTTTGTAATCTGAAGAACATTCCTTCAATCCCTGTTCGTACAATTATAGAACAGAAGTGGCATGATTGCCATCTTTTATGGCCTCATTTTCAAAAACTAAAGTTTATGGGTTCGATCCCAGTCTGTACCTGGATTAAGAATTGCTGCTATCATTTCCTTGTAGTTTCAATGGAGTGGTGTATATAAAAAGTACATTGTATTGATATTGCATTTTATCTGCAAATGAAATGGGATGGAAGCTCAGAGGGGGAATGCATGCAAAATATGGATGAGGTCCTCGGTTCAATCCCAAGATTCTCCACTGAGTTTATTTGCGTGCCAAATTCACATTTACACAACTACTACTTTCCTGAATGTTGATATATAATTCAGAACGTAGATTGGCATGGTGGCCAAGTGGTAAGGCGTTGGTCTTGTAAACCGAAGATCATGGGTTCAAATCCCTTCTGTGCCTTTATGAAAGACATCTGATATCATGGACCTGTGCATTAATTGGAGGACTTTGCAGAAAATCAAGTTGTATCAATATTGCAACTCAGCTATTATAGTAAGGGGATGAATCTCTATGCTAGAGCCAGTATTTTACATGAATGCGGTCCAACGTTAATCCCCAACTTCTCTGTTGAGTGTAATTAGTTGTTAAATTAGCTTTTGTACAACTCCCACTTTCCAGAATGTTGACATTCTAAGAAGGAAATAGATATGCTAAATCATCTGTTTCTGTAAACTGAAGCACATGGGTTCATCCTTGTTTGACGTTTATGGAAGATAGCTGATATTATGGAAATGTACTTTCATTAGAACAGTGTAAAGAAAAGGTAAATTGTATTGATATGACCACTGCGACCTGTATGCTCTAGTCGGCTGGCCCTCGCTACCTATTCGTCACCAGACCCACTGGCTCCAGGTCATCTATAAGTCTATGCTAGGTAAAGCTCCGCCTTATCTCAACTCACTGGTCACGATAAAAACACCCACCCGTAGCACTCGCTCCAGCAGATATATCTCACTGGTCATCCCCAAAGCCAACACCTCCTTTGGCTGCCTTTCCTTCCAGTTCTCTGCTGCCAATGACTGGAACGAATTGCAAAAATCGCTGAACCTGGACACTTATATTTCCCTCACTAACTTTAAACATCAGCTATCTGAGCAGCTAACCGATCGCTGCAGCTGTACATAGGCCATCTGTAAATAGCCCACCCAATCTACCTACCTCATCCCCATATTGTTTTTATTTACTTTCTGCTCTTTTGCACACCAGTATTTGTACTTGCACATCATCATCTGCTCATCTATCACTCCAGTGTTAATTTGCTAAATTGTAATTACCTCACTACCATGGCCTATTTATTACCTTACCTCCTCATGCCATTTGCACACACTGAATATAGACTTTCTTTTTTTCTATTGTGTTATTGACTGTACGCTTGTTTATTCCATTTGTAACTCTATGTTGTTGTTTGTGTCGCACTGCTTTGCTTTATCTTGGCCAGGTTGCAGTTCTCAATGAGAACTTGTTCTCCACTAGCTTACCTGGTTAAATAAAGGTGAAATAAAATAAAATAAGATACATTTTTAATCTTTCCCAGTGCGGGGATGTAGCTCAGTGGTAGAGCGCATGCTTCGCATGTATGAGGTCCTCGGTTCAATCCCCAGCATCTCCATTTAAAATTACTGCATTGACCCAACCAACTCCTACTTTACAGAATGTTGTAATTCTAAGCAGGAAACAGAGACGTGCTAAATAATTTGGTTTTGTAATCTGAAGAACATTCCTTCAATCCCTGTTCGTACAATTATAGAACAGAAGTGGCATGATTGCCATCTTTTATGGCGTCATTTTCAAAAACTGAAGTTTATGGGTTCGATCCCAGTCTGTACCTGGTTTAAGAATTGCTGCTATCATTTCCTTGTAGTTTCAATGGAGTGGTGTATATAAAAAGTACATTGTATTGATATTGCATTTTATCTGCAAATGAAATGGGATGGAAGCTCAGAGGGGGAGTGCATGCAAAATATGGATGAGGTCCTCGGTTCAATCCCAAGATTCTCCACTGAGTTTATTTGTGTGCCAAATTCACATTTACACAACTACTACTTTCCTGAATGTTGAGATATAATTCAAAACGTAGAGTGGCATGGTGGCCAAGTGGTAAGGTGTTGGTCTTGTAAACTGAAGATCATGGGTTCAAATCCCTTCTGTGCCTTCATGAAAGACATCTGATATCATGGACCTGTGCGTTAAATGGAGGACTTTGCAGAAAATCAAGTTGTATCATTACTGCAACTCAGCTATTATAGTAAGGTGATGAATCTCTATGGTAGAGCCAGTACTTTACATGAATGCGGTCCAACGTTAATCCCCAACTTCTCTGTTGAGTGTAATTAGTTGTTAAATTAGCTTTTGCACAACTCCCACTTTCCAGAATGTTGACATTCTAAGAAGGAAATAGATATGCTAAATCATCTGTTTCTGTAAACTGAAGCACATGGGTTCAATCCTTGTTTGACGTTTATGGAAGATAGCTGATATTATAGAAATGTACTTTCATTAGAACAGTGTAAAGAAAAGGTAAATTGTATTGATATGACCACTGCGACCTGTATGCTCTAGTCGGCTGGCCCTCGCTACCTATTCGTCACCAGACCCACTGGCTCCAGGTCATCTATAAGTCTATGCTAGGTAAAGCTCCGCCTTATCTCAACTCACTGGTCACGATAAAAACACCCACCCGTAGCACTCGCTCCAGCAGATATATCTCACTGGTCATCCCCAAAGCCAAAACCTCCTTTGGCTGCCTTTCCTTCCAGTTCTCTGCTGCCAATGACTGGAACAAATTGCAAAAATCGCTGAACCTGGACACTTATATTTCCCTCACTAACTTTAAACATCAGCTATCTGAGCAGCTAACCGATCGCTGCAGCTGTACATAGGCCATCTGTAAATAGCCCACCCAATCTACCTACCTCATCCCCATATTGTTTTTATTTACTTTCTGCTCTTTTGCACACCAGTATTTGTACTTGCACATCATCATCTGCTCATCTGTCACTCCAGTGTTAATTTGCTAAATTGTAATTACCTCACTACCATGGCCTATTTATTACCTTACCTCCTCATGCCATTTGCACACACTGAATATAGACTTTCTTTTCTTCTATTGTGTTATTGACTGTACGCTTGTTTATTCCATTTGTAACTCTATGTTGTTGTTTGTGTCGCACTGCTTTGCTTTATCTTGGCCAGGTTGCAGTTCTCAATGAGAACTTGTTCTCCACTAGCTTACCTGGTTAAATAAAGGTGAAATAAAATAAAATAAGATACATTTTTAATCTTTCCCAGAACGGGGATGTAGCTCAGTGGTAGAGCGCATGCTTCGCATGTATGAGGTCCTGGGTTCAATCCCCAGCATCTCCATTTAAAATTACTGCATTGACCCAACCAACTCCTACTTTACAGAATGTTGTAATTCTAAGCAGGAAACAGAGACGTGCTAAATAATTTGGTTTTGTAATCTGAAGAACATTCCTTCAATCCCTGTTCGTACAATTATAGAACAGAAGTGGCATTATTGCCATCTTTTATGGCGTCATTTTCAAAAACTGAAGTTCATGGGTTCGATCCCAGTCTGTACCTGGTTTAAGAATTGCTGCTATCATTTCCTTGTAGTTTCAATGGAGTGGTGTATATAAAAAGTACATTGTATTGATATTGCATTTTATCTGCAAATGAAATGGGATGGAAGCTCAGAGGGGGAGTGCATGCAAAATATGGATGAGGTCCTCGGTTCAATCCCAAGATTCTCCACTGAGTTTATTTGTGTGCCAAATTCACATTTACACAACTACTACTTTCCTGAATGTTGAGATATAATTCAAAACGTAGAGTGGCATGGTAGCCAAGTGGTAAGGTGTTGGTCTTGTAAACTGAAGATCATGGGTTCAAATCCCTTCTGTGCCTTCATGAAAGACATCTGATATCATGGACCTGTGCGTTAAATGGAGGACTTTGCAGAAAATCAAGTTGTATCATTACTACAACTCAGCTATTATAGTAAGGTGATGAATCTCTATGGTAGAGCCAGTACTTTACATGAATGCGGTCCAACGTTAATCCCCAACTTCTCTGTTGAGTGTAATTAGTTGTTAAATTAGCTTTTGCACAACTCCCACTTTCCAGAATGTTGACATTCTAAGAAGGAAATAGATATGCTAAATCATCTGTTTCTGTAAACTGAAGCACATGGGTTCAATCCTTGTTTGACGTTTATGGAAGATAGCTGATATTATAGAAATGTACTTTCATTAGAACAGTGTAAAGAAAAGGTAAATTGTATTGATATGACCACTGCGACCTGTATGCTCTAGTCGGCTGGCCCTCGCTACCTATTCGTCACCAGACCCACTGGCTCCAGGTCATCTATAAGTCTATGCTAGGTAAAGCTCCGCCTTATCTCAACTCACTGGTCACGATAAAAACACCCACCCGTAGCACTCGCTCCAGCAGATATATCTCACTGGTCATCCCCAAAGCCAAAACCTCCTTTGGCTGCCTTTCCTTCCAGTTCTCTGCTGCCAATGACTGGAACAAATTGCAAAAATCGCTGAACCTGGACACTTATATTTCCCTCACTAACTTTAAACATCAGCTATCTGAGCAGCTAACCGATCGCTGCAGCTGTACATAGGCCATCTGTAAATAGCCCACCCAATCTACCTACCTCATCCCCATATTGTTTTTATTTACTTTCTGCTCTTTTGCACACCAGTATTTGTACTTGCACATCATCATCTGCTCATCTGTCACTCCAGTGTTAATTTGCTAAATTGTAATTACCTCACTACCATGGCCTATTTATTACCTTACCTCCTCATGCCATTTGCACACACTGAATATAGACTTTCTTTTCTTCTATTGTGTTATTGACTGTACGCTTGTTTATTCCATTTGTAACTCTATGTTGTTGTTTGTGTCGCACTGCTTTGCTTTATCTTGGCCAGGTTGCAGTTCTCAATGAGAACTTGTTCTCCACTAGCTTACCTGGTTAAATAAAGGTGAAATAAAATAAAATAAGATACATTTTTAATCTTTCCCAGAACGGGGATGTAGCTCAGTGGTAGAGCGCATGCTTCGCATGTATGAGGTCCTGGGTTCAATCCCCAGCATCTCCATTTAAAATTACTGCATTGACCCAACCAACTCCTACTTTACAGAATGTTGTAATTCTAAGCAGGAAACAGAGACGTGCTAAATAATTTGGTTTTGTAATCTGAAGAACATTCCTTCAATCCCTGTTCGTACAATTATAGAACAGAAGTGGCATTATTGCCATCTTTTATGGCGTCATTTTCAAAAACTGAAGTTCATGGGTTCGATCCCAGTCTGTACCTGGTTTAAGAATTGCTGCTATCATTTCCTTGTAGTTTCAATGGAGTGGTGTATATAAAAAGTACATTGTATTGATATTGCATTTTATCTGCAAATGAAATGGGATGGAAGCTCAGAGGGGGAGTGCATGCAAAATATGGATGAGGTCCTCGGTTCAATCCCAAGATTCTCCACTGAGTTTATTTGCGTGCCAAATTCACATTTACACAACTACTACTTTCCTGAATGTTGATATATAATACAGAGCGTAGAGTGGCATGGTGGCCAAGTGGTAAGGCGTTGGTCTTGTAAATCGAAGATCATGGGTTCAAATCCCTTCTGTGCCTTTATGAAAGACATCTGATATCATGGACCTGTGCATAAATTGGAGGACTTTGCAGAAAATCAAGTTGTATCAATATTGCAACACAGCTATTATAGTAAGTGGATGAATCTCTATGGTAGAGCCAGTACTTTACATGAATGCGGTCCAACGTTAATCCCCAACTTCTCTGTTGAGTGTAATTAGTTGTTAAATTAGCTTTTGCACAACTCCCACTTTCCAGAATGTTGACATTCTAAGAAGGAAATAGATATGCTAAATCATCTGTTTCTGTAAACTGAAGCACATGGGTTCATCCTTGTTTGACGTTTATGGAAGATAGCTGATATTATGGAAATGTACTTTCATTAGAACAGTGTAAAGAAAAGGTAAATTGTATTGATATGACCACTGCGACCTGTATGCTCTAGTCGGCTGGCCCTCGCTACCTATTCGTCACCAGACCCACTGGCTCCAGGTCATCTATAAGTCTATGCTAGGTAAAGCTCCGCCTTATCTCAACTCACTGGTCACGATAAAAACACCCACCCGTAGCACTCGCTCCAGCAGATATATCTCACTGGTCATCCCCAAAGCCAACACCTCCTTTGGCTGCCTTTCCTTCCAGTTCTCTGCTGCCAATGACTGGAACGAATTGCAAAAATCGCTGAACCTGGACACTTATATTTCCCTCACTAACTTTAAACATCAGCTATCTGAGCAGCTAACCGATCGCTGCAGCTGTACATAGGCCATCTGTAAATAGCCCACCCAATCTACCTACCTCATCCCCATATTGTTTTTATTTACTTTCTGCTCTTTTGCACACCAGTATTTGTACTTGCACATCATCATCTGCTCATCTATCACTCCAGTGTTAATTTGCTAAATTGTAATTACCTCACTACCATGGCCTATTTATTACCTTACCTCCTCATGCCATTTGCACACACTGAATATAGACTTTCTTTTCTTCTATTGTGTTATTGACTGTACGCTTGTTTATTCCATTTGTAACTCTATGTTGTTGTTTGTGTCGCACTGCTTTGCTTTATCTTGGCCAGGTTGCAGTTCTCAATGAGAACTTGTTCTCCACTAGCTTACCTGGTTAAATAAAGGTGAAATAAAATAAGATACATTTTTAATCTTTCCCAGAACGGGGATGTAGCTCAGTGGTAGAGCGCATGCTTCGCATGTATGAGGTCCTGGGTTCAATCCCCAGCATCTCCATTTAAAATTACTGCATTGACCCAACCAACTCCTACTTTACAGAACGTTGTAATTCTAAGCAGGAAACAGAGACGTGCTAAATAATTTGGTTTTGTAATCTGAAGAACATTCCTTCAATCCCTGTTCGTACAATTATAGAACAGAAGTGGCATGATTGCCATCTTTTATGGCGTCATTTTCAAAAACTGAAGTTCATGGGTTCGATCCCAGTCTGTACCTGGTTTAAGAATTGCTGCTATCATTTCCTTGTAGTTTCAATGGAGTGGTGTATATAAAAAGTACATTGTATTGATATTGCATTTTATCTGCAAATGAAATGGGATGGAAGCTCAGAGGGGGAGTGCATGCAAAATATGGATGAGGTCCTCGGTTCAATCCCAAGATTCTCCACTGAGTTTATTTGCGTGCCAAATTCACATTTACACAACTACTACTTTCCTGAATGTTGATATATAATTCCGAACTTAGAGTGACATGGTGGCCAAGTGGTAAGGTGTTGGTCTTGTAAACCGAAGATCATGGGTTCAAATCCCTTCTGTGCCTTTATGAAAGACATCTGATATCATGGACCTGTGCATTAATTGGAGGACTTTGCAGAAAATCAAGTTGTATCAATATTGCAACACAGCTATTATAGTAAGTGGATGAATCTCTATGGTAGAGCCAGTACTTTACATGAATGCGGTCCAACGTTAATCCCCAACTTCTCTGTTGAGTGTAATTAGTTGTTAAATTAGCTTTTGCACAACTCCCACTTTCCAGAATGTTGACATTCTAAGAAGGAAATAGATATGCTAAATCATCTGTTTCAGTAAACTGAAGCACATGGGTTCATCCTTGTTTGACGTTTATGGAAGATAGCTGATATTATGGAAATGTACTTTCATTAGAACAGTGTAAAGAAAAGGTAAATTGTATTGATATGACCACTGCGACCTGTATGCTCTAGTCGGCTGGCCCTCGCTACCTATTCGTCACCAGACCCACTGGCTCCAGGTCATCTATAAGTCTATGCTAGGTAAAGCTCCGCCTTATCTCAACTCACTGGTCACGATAAAAACACCCACCCGTAGCACTCGCTCCAGCAGATATATCTCACTGGTCATCCCCAAAGCCAACACCTCCTTTGGCTGCCTTTCCTTCCAGTTCTCTGCTGCCAATGACTGGAACGAATTGCAAAAATCGCTGAACCTGGACACTTATATTTCCCTCACTAACTTTAAACATCAGCTATCTGAGCAGCTAACCGATCGCTGCAGCTGTACATAGGCCATCTGTAAATAGCCCACCCAATCTACCTACCTCATCCCCATATTGTTTTTATTTACTTTCTGCTCTTTTGCACACCAGTATTTGTACTTGCACATCATCATCTGCTCATCTATCACTCCAGTGTTAATTTGCTAAATTGTAATTACCTCACTACCATGGCCTATTTATTACCTTACCTCCTCATGCCATTTGCACACACTGAATATAGACTTTCTTTTCTTCTATTGTGTTATTGACTGTACGCTTGTTTATTCCATTTGTAACTCTATGTTGTTGTTTGTGTCGCACTGCTTTGCTTTATCTTGGCCAGGTTGCAGTTCTCAATGAGAACTTGTTCTCCACTAGCTTACCTGGTTAAATAAAGGTGAAATAAAATAAAATAAGATACATTTTTAATCTTTCCCAGAACGGGGATGTAGCTCAGTGGTAGAGCGCATGCTTCGCATGTATGAGGTCCTGGGTTCAATCCCCAGCATCTCCATTTAAAATTACTGTATTGACCCAACCAACTCCTACTTTACAGAATGTTGTAATTCTAAGCAGGAAACAGAGACGTGCTAAATAATTTGGTTTTGTAATCTGAAGAACATTCCTTCAATCCCTGTTCGTACAATTATAGAACAGAAGTGGCATGATTGCCATCTTTTATGGCGTCATTTTCAAAAACTGAAGTTCATGGGTTCGATCCCAGTCTGTACCTGGTTTAAGAATTGCTGCTATCATTTCCTTGTAGTTTCAATGGAGTGGTGTATATAAAAAGTACATTGTATTGATATTGCATTTTATCTGCAAATGAAATGGGATGGAAGCTCAGAGGGGGAGTGCATGCAAAATATGGATGAGGTCCTCGGTTCAATCCCAAGATTCTCCACTGAGTTTATTTGCGTGCCAAATTCACATTTACACAACTACTACTTTCCTGAATGTTGATATATAATTCAGAACTTAGAGTGACATGGTGGCCAAGTGGTAAGGCGTTGGTCTTGTAAACCGAATATCATGGGTTCAAATCCCTTCTGTGCCTTTATGAAAGACATCTGATATCATGGACCTGTGCATTAATTGGAGGACTTTGCAGAAAATCAAGTTGTATCAATATTGCAACACAGCTATTATAGTAAGTGGATGAATCTCTATGGTAGAGCCAGTACTTTACATGAATGCGGTCCAACGTTAATCCCCAACTTCTCTGTTGAGTGTAATTAGTTGTTAAATTAGCTTTTGCACAACTCCCACTTTCCAGAATGTTGACATTCTAAGAAGGAAATAGATATGCTAAATCATCTGTTTCAGTAAACTGAAGCACATGGGTTCATCCTTGTTTGACGTTTATGGAAGATAGCTGATATTATGGAAATGTACTTTCATTAGAACAGTGTAAAGAAAAGGTAAATTGTATTGATATGACCACTGCGACCTGTATGCTCTAGTCGGCTGGCCCTCGCTACCTATTCGTCACCAGACCCACTGGCTCCAGGTCATCTATAAGTCTATGCTAGGTAAAGCTCCGCCTTATCTCAACTCACTGGTCACGATAAAAACACCCACCCGTAGCACTCGCTCCAGCAGATATATCTCACTGGTCATCCCCAAAGCCAACACCTCCTTTGGCTGCCTTTCCTTCCAGTTCTCTGCTGCCAATGACTGGAACGAATTGCAAAAATCGCTGAACCTGGACACTTATATTTCCCTCACTAACTTTAAACATCAGCTATCTGAGCAGCTAACCGATCGCTGCAGCTGTACATAGGCCATCTGTAAATAGCCCACCCAATCTACCTACCTCATCCCCATATTGTTTTTATTTACTTTCTGCTCTTTTGCACACCAGTATTTGTACTTGCACATCATCATCTGCTCATCTATCACTCCAGTGTTAATTTGCTAAATTGTAATTACCTCACTACCATGGCCTATTTATTACCTTACCTCCTCATGCCATTTGCACACACTGAATATAGACTTTCTTTTCTTCTATTGTGTTATTGACTGTACGCTTGTTTATTCCATTTGTAACTCTATGTTGTTGTTTGTGTCGCACTGCTTTGCTTTATCTTGGCCAGGTTGCAGTTCTCAATGAGAACTTGTTCTCCACTAGCTTACCTGGTTAAATAAAGGTGAAATAAAATAAGATACATTTTTAATCTTTCCCAGAACGGGGATGTAGCTCAGTGGTAGAGCGCATGCTTCGCATGTATGAGGTCCTGGGTTCAATCCCCAGCATCTCCATTTAAAATTACTGCATTGACCCAACCAACTCCTACTTTACAGAATGTTGTAATTCTAAGCAGGAAACAGAGACGTGCTAAATAATTTGGTTTTGTAATCTGAAGAACATTCCTTCAATCCCTGTTCGTACAATTATAGAACAGAAGTGGCATGATTGCCATCTTTTATGGCGTCATTTTCAAAAACTGAAGTTCATGGGTTCGATCCCAGTCTGTACCTGGTTTAAGAATTGCTGCTATCATTTCCTTGTAGTTTCAATGGAGTGGTGTATATAAAAAGTACATTGTATTGATATTGCATTTTATCTGCAAATGAAATGGGATGGAAGCTCAGAGGGGGAGTGCATGCAAAATATGGATGAGGTCCTCGGTTCAATCCCAAGATTCTCCACTGAGTTTATTTGCGTGCCAAATTCACATTTACACAACTACTACTTTCCTGAATGTTGATATATAATTCCGAACTTAGAGTGACATGGTGGCCAAGTGGTAAGGTGTTGGTCTTGTAAACCGAAGATCATGGGTTCAAATCCCTTCTGTGCCTTTATGAAAGACATCTGATATCATGGACCTGTGCATTAATTGGAGGACTTTGCAGAAAATCAAGTTGTATCAATATTGCAACACAGCTATTATAGTAAGTGGATGAATCTCTATGGTAGAGCCAGTACTTTACATGAATGCGGTCCAACGTTAATCCCCAACTTCTCTGTTGAGTGTAATTAGTTGTTAAATTAGCTTTTGCACAACTCCCACTTTCCAGAATGTTGACATTCTAAGAAGGAAATAGATATGCTAAATCATCTGTTTCAGTAAACTGAAGCACATGGGTTCATCCTTGTTTGACGTTTATGGAAGATAGCTGATATTATGGAAATGTACTTTCATTAGAACAGTGTAAAGAAAAGGTAAATTGTATTGATATGACCACTGCGACCTGTATGCTCTAGTCGGCTGGCCCTCGCTACCTATTCGTCACCAGACCCACTGGCTCCAGGTCATCTATAAGTCTATGCTAGGTAAAGCTCCGCCTTATCTCAACTCACTGGTCACGATAAAAACACCCACCCGTAGCACTCGCTCCAGCAGATATATCTCACTGGTCATCCCCAAAGCCAACACCTCCTTTGGCTGCCTTTCCTTCCAGTTCTCTGCTGCCAATGACTGGAACGAATTGCAAAAATCGCTGAACCTGGACACTTATATTTCCCTCACTAACTTTAAACATCAGCTATCTGAGCAGCTAACCGATCGCTGCAGCTGTACATAGGCCATCTGTAAATAGCCCACCCAATCTACCTACCTCATCCCCATATTGTTTTTATTTACTTTCTGCTCTTTTGCACACCAGTATTTGTACTTGCACATCATCATCTGCTCATCTATCACTCCAGTGTTAATTTGCTAAATTGTAATTACCTCACTACCATGGCCTATTTATTACCTTACCTCCTCATGCCATTTGCACACACTGAATATAGACTTTCTTTTCTTCTATTGTGTTATTGACTGTACGCTTGTTTATTCCATTTGTAACTCTATGTTGTTGTTTGTGTCGCACTGCTTTGCTTTATCTTGGCCAGGTTGCAGTTCTCAATGAGAACTTGTTCTCCACTAGCTTACCTGGTTAAATAAAGGTGAAATAAAATAAAATAAGATACATTTTTAATCTTTCCCAGAACGGGGATGTAGCTCAGTGGTAGAGCGCATGCTTCGCATGTATGAGGTCCTGGGTTCAATCCCCAGCATCTCCATTTAAAATTACTGTATTGACCCAACCAACTCCTACTTTACAGAATGTTGTAATTCTAAGCAGGAAACAGAGACGTGCTAAATAATTTGGTTTTGTAATCTGAAGAACATTCCTTCAATCCCTGTTCGTACAATTATAGAACAGAAGTGGCATGATTGCCATCTTTTATGGCGTCATTTTCAAAAACTGAAGTTCATGGGTTCGATCCCAGTCTGTACCTGGTTTAAGAATTGCTGCTATCATTTCCTTGTAGTTTCAATGGAGTGGTGTATATAAAAAGTACATTGTATTGATATTGCATTTTATCTGCAAATGAAATGGGATGGAAGCTCAGAGGGGGAGTGCATGCAAAATATGGATGAGGTCCTCGGTTCAATCCCAAGATTCTCCACTGAGTTTATTTGCGTGCCAAATTCACATTTACACAACTACTACTTTCCTGAATGTTGATATATAATTCAGAACTTAGAGTGACATGGTGGCCAAGTGGTAAGGCGTTGGTCTTGTAAACCGAATATCATGGGTTCAAATCCCTTCTGTGCCTTTATGAAAGACATCTGATATCATGGACCTGTGCATTAATTGGAGGACTTTGCAGAAAATCAAGTTGTATCAATATTGCAACACAGCTATTATAGTAAGTGGATGAATCTCTATGGTAGAGCCAGTACTTTACATGAATGCGGTCCAACGTTAATCCCCAACTTCTCTGTTGAGTGTAATTAGTTGTTAAATTAGCTTTTGCACAACTCCCACTTTCCAGAATGTTGACATTCTAAGAAGGAAATAGATATGCTAAATCATCTGTTTCAGTAAACTGAAGCACATGGGTTCATCCTTGTTTGACGTTTATGGAAGATAGCTGATATTATGGAAATGTACTTTCATTAGAACAGTGTAAAGAAAAGGTAAATTGTATTGATATGACCACTGCGACCTGTATGCTCTAGTCGGCTGGCCCTCGCTACCTATTCGTCACCAGACCCACTGGCTCCAGGTCATCTATAAGTCTATGCTAGGTAAAGCTCCGCCTTATCTCAACTCACTGGTCACGATAAAAACACCCACCCGTAGCACTCGCTCCAGCAGATATATCTCACTGGTCATCCCCAAAGCCAACACCTCCTTTGGCTGCCTTTCCTTCCAGTTCTCTGCTGCCAATGACTGGAACGAATTGCAAAAATCGCTGAACCTGGACACTTATATTTCCCTCACTAACTTTAAACATCAGCTATCTGAGCAGCTAACCGATCGCTGCAGCTGTACATAGGCCATCTGTAAATAGCCCACCCAATCTACCTACCTCATCCCCATATTGTTTTTATTTACTTTCTGCTCTTTTGCACACCAGTATTTGTACTTGCACATCATCATCTGCTCATCTATCACTCCAGTGTTAATTTGCTAAATTGTAATTACCTCACTACCATGGCCTATTTATTACCTTACCTCCTCATGCCATTTGCACACACTGAATATAGACTTTCTTTTCTTCTATTGTGTTATTGACTGTACGCTTGTTTATTCCATTTGTAACTCTATGTTGTTGTTTGTGTCGCACTGCTTTGCTTTATCTTGGCCAGGTTGCAGTTCTCAATGAGAACTTGTTCTCCACTAGCTTACCTGGTTAAATAAAGGTGAAATAAAATAAGATACATTTTTAATCTTTCCCAGAACGGGGATGTAGCTCAGTGGTAGAGCGCATGCTTCGCATGTATGAGGTCCTGGGTTCAATCCCCAGCATCTCCATTTAAAATTACTGCATTGACCCAACCAACTCCTACTTTACAGAACGTTGTAATTCTAAGCAGGAAACAGAGACGTGCTAAATAATTTGGTTTTGTAATCTGAAGAACATTCCTTCAATCCCTGTTCGTACAATTATAGAACAGAAGTGGCATGATTGCCATCTTTTATGGCGTCATTTTCAAAAACTGAAGTTCATGGGTTCGATCCCAGTCTGTACCTGGTTTAAGAATTGCTGCTATCATTTCCTTGTAGTTTCAATGGAGTGGTGTATATAAAAAGTACATTGTATTGATATTGCATTTTATCTGCAAATGAAATGGGATGGAAGCTCAGAGGGGGAGTGCATGCAAAATATGGATGAGGTCCTCGGTTCAATCCCAAGATTCTCCACTGAGTTTATTTGCGTGCCAAATTCACATTTACACAACTACTACTTTCCTGAATGTTGATATATAATTCCGAACTTAGAGTGACATGGTGGCCAAGTGGTAAGGTGTTGGTCTTGTAAACCGAAGATCATGGGTTCAAATCCCTTCTGTGCCTTTATGAAAGACATCTGATATCATGGACCTGTGCATTAATTGGAGGACTTTGCAGAAAATCAAGTTGTATCAATATTGCAACACACCTATTATAGTAAGTGGATGAATCTCTATGGTAGAGCCAGTACTTTACATGAATGCGGTCCAACGTTAATCCCCAACTTCTCTGTTGAGTGTAATTAGTTGTTAAATTAGCTTTTGCACAACTCCCACTTTCCAGAATGTTGACATTCTAAGAAGGAAATAGATATGCTAAATCATCTGTTTCAGTAAACTGAAGCACATGGGTTCATCCTTGTTTGACGTTTATGGAAGATAGCTGATATTATGGAAATGTACTTTCATTAGAACAATGTAAAGAAAAGGTAAATTGTATTGATATGACCACTGCGACCTGTATGCTCTAGTCGGCTGGCCCTCGCTACCTATTCGTCACCAGACCCACTGGCTCAAGGTCATCTATAAGTCTATGCTAGGTAAAGCTCCGCCTTATCTCAACTCACTGGTCACGATAAAAACACCCACCCGTAGCACTCGCTCCAGCAGATATATCTCACTGGTCATCCCCAAAGCCAACACCTCCTTTGGCTGCCTTTCCTTCCAGTTCTCTGCTGCCAATGACTGGAACGAATTGCAAAAATCGCTGAACCTGGACACTTATATTTCCCTCACTAACTTTAAACATCAGCTATCTGAGCAGCTAACCGATCGCTGCAGCTGTACATAGGCCATCTGTAAATAGCCCACCCAATCTACCTACCTCATCCCCATATTGTTTTTATTTACTTTCTGCTCTTTTGCACACCAGTATTTGTACTTGCACATCATCATCTGCTCATCTATCACTCCAGTGTTAATTTGCTAAATTGTAATTACCTCACTACCATGGCCTATTTATTACCTTACCTCCTCATGCCATTTGCACACACTGAATATAGACTTTCTTTTCTTCTATTGTGTTATTGACTGTACGCTTGTTTATTCCATTTGTAACTCTATGTTGTTGTTTGTGTCGCACTGCTTTGCTTTATCTTGGCCAGGTTGCAGTTCTCAATGAGAACTTGTTCTCCACTAGCTTACCTGGTTAAATAAAGGTGAAATAAAATAAGATACATTTTTAATCTTTCCCAGAACGGGGATGTAGCTCAGTGGTAGAGCGCATGCTTCGCATGTATGAGGTCCTGGGTTCAATCCCCAGCATCTCCATTTAAAATTACTGCATTGACCCAACCAACTCCTACTTTACAGAATGTTGTAATTCTAAGCAGGAAACAGAGACGTGCTAAATAATTTGGTTTTGTAATCTGAAGAACATTCCTTCAATCCCTGTTCGTACAATTATAGAACAGAAGTGGCATGATTGCCATCTTTTATGGCGTCATTTTCAAAAACTGAAGTTCATGGGTTCGATCCCAGTCTGTACCTGGTTTAAGAATTGCTGCTATCATTTCCTTGTAGTTTCAATGGAGTGGTGTATATAAAAAGTACATTGTATTGATATTGCATTTTATCTGCAAATGAAATGGGATGGAAGCTCAGAGGGGGAGTGCATGCAAAATATGGATGAGGTCCTCGGTTCAATCCCAAGATTCTCCACTGAGTTTATTTGCGTGCCAAATTCACATTTACACAACTACTACTTTCCTGAATGTTGATATATAATTCCGAACTTAGAGTGACATGGTGGCCAAGTGGTAAGGTGTTGGTCTTGTAAACCGAAGATCATGGGTTCAAATCCCTTCTGTGCCTTTATGAAAGACATCTGATATCATGGACCTGTGCATTAATTGGAGGACTTTGCAGAAAATCAAGTTGTATCAATATTGCAACACAGCTATTATAGTAAGTGGATGAATCTCTATGGTAGAGCCAGTACTTTACATGAATGCGGTCCAACGTTAATCCCCAACTTCTCTGTTGAGTGTAATTAGTTGTTAAATTAGCTTTTGCACAACTCCCACTTTCCAGAATGTTGACATTCTAAGAAGGAAATAGATATGCTAAATCATCTGTTTCAGTAAACTGAAGCACATGGGTTCATCCTTGTTTGACGTTTATGGAAGATAGCTGATATTATGGAAATGTACTTTCATTAGAACAGTGTAAAGAAAAGGTAAATTGTATTGATATGACCACTGCGACCTGTATGCTCTAGTCGGCTGGCCCTCGCTACCTATTCGTCACCAGACCCACTGGCTCCAGGTCATCTATAAGTCTATGCTAGGTAAAGCTCCGCCTTATCTCAACTCACTGGTCACGATAAAAACACCCACCCGTAGCACTCGCTCCAGCAGATATATCTCACTGGTCATCCCCAAAGCCAACACCTCCTTTGGCTGCCTTTCCTTCCAGTTCTCTGCTGCCAATGACTGGAACGAATTGCAAAAATCGCTGAACCTGGACACTTATATTTCCCTCACTAACTTTAAACATCAGCTATCTGAGCAGCTAACCGATCGCTGCAGCTGTACATAGGCCATCTGTAAATAGCCCACCCAATCTACCTACCTCATCCCCATATTGTTTTTATTTACTTTCTGCTCTTTTGCACACCAGTATTTGTACTTGCACATCATCATCTGCTCATCTATCACTCCAGTGTTAATTTGCTAAATTGTAATTACCTCACTACCATGGCCTATTTATTACCTTACCTCCTCATGCCATTTGCACACACTGAATATAGACTTTCTTTTCTTCTATTGTGTTATTGACTGTACGCTTGTTTATTCCATTTGTAACTCTATGTTGTTGTTTGTGTCGCACTGCTTTGCTTTATCTTGGCCAGGTTGCAGTTCTCAATGAGAACTTGTTCTCCACTAGCTTACCTGGTTAAATAAAGGTGAAATAAAATAAAATAAGATACATTTTTAATCTTTCCCAGAACGGGGATGTAGCTCAGTGGTAGAGCGCATGCTTCGCATGTATGAGGTCCTGGGTTCAATCCCCAGCATCTCCATTTAAAATTACTGTATTGACCCAACCAACTCCTACTTTACAGAATGTTGTAATTCTAAGCAGGAAACAGAGACGTGCTAAATAATTTGGTTTTGTAATCTGAAGAACATTCCTTCAATCCCTGTTCGTACAATTATAGAACAGAAGTGGCATGATTGCCATCTTTTATGGCGTCATTTTCAAAAACTGAAGTTCATGGGTTCGATCCCAGTCTGTACCTGGTTTAAGAATTGCTGCTATCATTTCCTTGTAGTTTCAATGGAGTGGTGTATATAAAAAGTACATTGTATTGATATTGCATTTTATCTGCAAATGAAATGGGATGGAAGCTCAGAGGGGGAGTGCATGCAAAATATGGATGAGGTCCTCGGTTCAATCCCAAGATTCTCCACTGAGTTTATTTGCGTGCCAAATTCACATTTACACAACTACTACTTTCCTGAATGTTGATATATAATTCAGAACTTAGAGTGACATGGTGGCCAAGTGGTAAGGCGTTGGTCTTGTAAACCGAATATCATGGGTTCAAATCCCTTCTGTGCCTTTATGAAAGACATCTGATATCATGGACCTGTGCATTAATTGGAGGACTTTGCAGAAAATCAAGTTGTATCAATATTGCAACACAGCTATTATAGTAAGTGGATGAATCTCTATGGTAGAGCCAGTACTTTACATGAATGCGGTCCAACGTTAATCCCCAACTTCTCTGTTGAGTGTAATTAGTTGTTAAATTAGCTTTTGCACAACTCCCACTTTCCAGAATGTTGACATTCTAAGAAGGAAATAGATATGCTAAATCATCTGTTTCAGTAAACTGAAGCACATGGGTTCATCCTTGTTTGACGTTTATGGAAGATAGCTGATATTATGGAAATGTACTTTCATTAGAACAGTGTAAAGAAAAGGTAAATTGTATTGATATGACCACTGCGACCTGTATGCTCTAGTCGGCTGGCCCTCGCTACCTATTCGTCACCAGACCCACTGGCTCCAGGTCATCTATAAGTCTATGCTAGGTAAAGCTCCGCCTTATCTCAACTCACTGGTCACGATAAAAACACCCACCCGTAGCACTCGCTCCAGCAGATATATCTCACTGGTCATCCCCAAAGCCAACACCTCCTTTGGCTGCCTTTCCTTCCAGTTCTCTGCTGCCAATGACTGGAACGAATTGCAAAAATCGCTGAACCTGGACACTTATATTTCCCTCACTAACTTTAAACATCAGCTATCTGAGCAGCTAACCGATCGCTGCAGCTGTACATAGGCCATCTGTAAATAGCCCACCCAATCTACCTACCTCATCCCCATATTGTTTTTATTTACTTTCTGCTCTTTTGCACACCAGTATTTGTACTTGCACATCATCATCTGCTCATCTATCACTCCAGTGTTAATTTGCTAAATTGTAATTACCTCACTACCATGGCCTATTTATTACCTTACCTCCTCATGCCATTTGCACACACTGAATATAGACTTTCTTTTCTTCTATTGTGTTATTGACTGTACGCTTGTTTATTCCATTTGTAACTCTATGTTGTTGTTTGTGTCGCACTGCTTTGCTTTATCTTGGCCAGGTTGCAGTTCTCAATGAGAACTTGTTCTCCACTAGCTTACCTGGTTAAATAAAGGTGAAATAAAATAAAATAAGATACATTTTTAATCTTTCCCAGAACGGGGATGTAGCTCAGTGGTAGAGTGCATGCTTCGCATGTATGAGGTCCTGGGTTCAATCCCCAGCATCTCCATTTAAAATTACTGTATTGACCCAACCAACTCCTACTTTACAGAATGTTGTAATTCTAAGCAGGAAACAGAGACGTGCTAAATAATTTGGTTTTGTAATCTGAAGAACATTCCTTCAATCCCTGTTCGTACAATTATAGAACAGAAGTGGCATGATTGCCATCTTTTATGGCGTCATTTTCAAAAACTGAAGTTCATGGGTTCGATCCCAGTCTGTACCTGGTTTAAGAATTGCTGCTATCATTTCCTTGTAGTTTCAATGGAGTGGTGTATATAAAAAGTACATTGTATTGATATTGCATTTTATCTGCAAATGAAATGGGATGGAAGCTCAGAGGGGGAGTGCATGCAAAATATGGATGAGGTCCTCGGTTCAATCCCAAGATTCTCCACTGAGTTTATTTGCGTGCCAAATTCACATTTACACAACTACTACTTTCCTGAATGTTGATATATAATTCCGAACTTAGACTGACATGGTGGCCAAGTGGTAAGGTGTTGGTCTTGTAAACCGAAGATCATGGGTTCAAATCCCTTCTGTGCCTTTATGAAAGACATCTGATATCATAGGCCTGTGCATTAATTGGAGGACTTTGCAGAAAATCAAGTTGTATCAATATTGCAACACAGCTATTATAGTAAGTGGATGAATCTCTATGGTAGAGCCAGTACTTTACATGAATGCGGTCCAACGTTAATCCCCAACTTCTCTGTTGAGTGTAATTAGTTGTTAAATTAGCTTTTGCACAACTCCCACTTTCCAGAATGTTGACATTCTAAGAAGGAAATAGATATGCTAAATCATCTGTTTCAGTAAACTGAAGCACATGGGTTCATCCTTGTTTGACGTTTATGGAAGATAGCTGATATTATGGAAATGTACTTTCATTAGAACAGTGTAAAGAAAAGGTAAATTGTATTGATATGACGACTGCGACCTGTATGCTCTAGTCGGCTGGCCCTCGATACCTATTCGTCACCAGACCCACTGGCTCCAGGTCATCTATAAGTCTATGCTAGGTAAAGCTCCGCCTTATCTCAACTCACTGGTCACGATAAAAACACCCACCCGTAGCACTCGCTCCAGCAGATATATCTCACTGGTCATCCCCAAAGCCAACACCTCCTTTGGCTGCCTTTCCTTCCAGTTCTCTGCTGCCAATGACTGGAACGAATTGCAAAAATCGCTGAACCTGGACACTTATATTTCCCTCACTAACTTTAAACATCAGCTATCTGAGCAGCTAACCGATCGCTGCAGCTGTACATAGGCCATCTGTAAATAGCCCACCCAATCTACCTACCTCATCCCCATATTGTTTTTATTTACTTTCTGCTCTTTTGCACACCAGTATTTGTACTTGCACATCATCATCTGCTCATCTATCACTCCAGTGTTAATTTGCTAAATTGTAATTACCTCACTACCATGGCCTATTTATTACCTTACCTCCTCATGCCATTTGCACACACTGAATATAGACTTTCTTTTCTTCTATTGTGTTATTGACTGTACGCTTGTTTATTCCATTTGTAACTCTATGTTGTTGTTTGTGTCGCACTGCTTTGCTTTATCTTGGCCAGGTTGCAGTTCTCAATGAGAACTTGTTCTCCACTAGCTTACCTGGTTAAATAAAGGTGAAATAAAATAAAATAAGATACATTTTTAATCTTTCCCAGAACGGGGATGTAGCTCAGTGGTAGAGCGCATGCTTCGCATGTATGAGGTCCTGGGTTCAATCCCCAGCATCTCCATTTAAAATTACTGTATTGACCCAACCAACTCCTACTTTACAGAATGTTGTAATTCTAAGCAGGAAACAGAGACGTGCTAAATAATTTGGTTTTGTAATCTGAAGAACATTCCTTCAATCCCTGTTCGTACAATTATAGAACAGAAGTGGCATGATTGCCATCTTTTATGGCGTCATTTTCAAAAAATGAAGTTCATGGGTTCGATCCCAGTCTGTACCTGGTTTAAGAATTGCTGCTATCATTTCCTTGTAGTTTCAATGGAGTGGTGTATATAAAAAGTACATTGTATTGATATTGCATTTTATCTGCAAATGAAATGGGATGGAAGCTCAGAGGGGGAGTGCATGCAAAATATGGATGAGGTCCTCGGTTCAATCCCAAGATTCTCCACTGAGTTTATTTGCGTGCCAAATTCACATTTACACAACTACTACTTTCCTGAATGTTGATATATAATTCAGAACTTAGAGTGACATGGTGGCCAAGTGGTAAGGCGTTGGTCTTGTAAACCGAATATCATGGGTTCAAATCCCTTCTGTGCCTTTATGAAAGACATCTGATATCATGGACCTGTGCATTAATTGGAGGACTTTGCAGAAAATCAAGTTGTATCAATATTGCAACACAGCTATTATAGTAAGTGGATGAATCTCTATGGTAGAGCCAGTACTTTACATGAATGCGGTCCAACGTTAATCCCCAACTTCTCTGTTGAGTGTAATTAGTTGTTAAATTAGCTTTTGCACAACTCCCACTTTCCAGAATGTTGACATTCTAAGAAGGAAATAGATATGCTAAATCATCTGTTTCAGTAAACTGAAGCACATGGGTTCATCCTTGTTTGACGTTTATGGAAGATAGCTGATATTATGGAAATGTACTTTCATTAGAACAGTGTAAAGAAAAGGTACATTGTATTGATATGACCACTGCGACCTGTATGCTCTAGTCGGCTGGCCCTCGCTACCTATTCGTCACCAGACCCACTGGCTCCAGGTCATCTATAAGTCTATGCTAGGTAAAGCTCCGCCTTATCTCAACTCACTGGTCACGATAAAAACACCCACCCGTAGCACTCGCTCCAGCAGATATATCTCACTGGTCATCCCCAAAGCCAACACCTCCTTTGGCTGCCTTTCCTTCCAGTTCTCTGCTGCCAATGACTGGAACGAATTGCAAAAATCGCTGAACCTGGACACTTATATTTCCCTCACTAACTTTAAACATCAGCTATCTGAGCAGCTAACCGATCGCTGCAGCTGTACATAGGCCATCTGTAAATAGCCCACCCAATCTACCTACCTCATCCCCATATTGTTTTTATTTACTTTCTGCTCTTTTGCACACCAGTATTTGTACTTGCACATCATCATCTGCTCATCTATCACTCCAGTGTTAATTTGCTAAATTGTAATTACCTCACTACCATGGCCTATTTATTACCTTACCTCCTCATGCCATTTGCACACACTGAATATAGACTTTCTTTTCTTCTATTGTGTTATTGACTGTACGCTTGTTTATTCCATTTGTAACTCTATGTTGTTGTTTGTGTCGCACTGCTTTGCTTTATCTTGGCCAGGTTGCAGTTCTCAATGAGAACTTGTTCTCCACTAGCTTACCTGGTTAAATAAAGGTGAAATAAAATAAAATAAGATACATTTTTAATCTTTCCCAGAACGGGGATGTAGCTCAGTGGTAGAGTGCATGCTTCGCATGTATGAGGTCCTGGGTTCAATCCCCAGCATCTCCATTTAAAATTACTGTATTGACCCAACCAACTCCTACTTTACAGAATGTTGTAATTCTAAGCAGGAAACAGAGACGTGCTAAATAATTTGGTTTTGTAATCTGAAGAACATTCCTTCAATCCCTGTTCGTACAATTATAGAACAGAAGTGGCATGATTGCCATCTTTTATGGCGTCATTTTCAAAAACTGAAGTTCATGGGTTCGATCCCAGTCTGTACCTGGTTTAAGAATTGCTGCTATCATTTCCTTGTAGTTTCAATGGAGTGGTGTATATAAAAAGTACATTGTATTGATATTGCATTTTATCTGCAAATGAAATGGGATGGAAGCTCAGAGGGGCAGTGCATGCAAAATATGGATGAGGTCCTCGGTTCAATCCCAAGATTCTCCACTGAGTTTATTTGCGTGCCAAATTCACATTTACACAACTACTACTTTCCTGAATGTTGATATATAATTCAGAACTTAGAGTGACATGGTGGCCAAGTGGTAAGGCGTTGGTCTTGTAAACCGAATATCATGGGTTCAAATCCCTTCTGTGCCTTTATGAAAGACATCTGATATCATGGACCTGTGCATTAATTGGAGCACTTTGCAGAAAATCAAGTTGTATCAATATTGCAACACAGCTATTATAGTAAGTGGATGAATCTCTATGGTAGAGCCAGTACTTTACATGAATGCGGTCCAACGTTAATCCCCAACTTCTCTGTTGAGTGTAATTAGTTGTTAAATTAGCTTTTGCACAACTCCCACTTTCCAGAATGTTGACATTCTAAGAAGGAAATAGATATGCTAAATCATCTGTTTCTGTAAACTGAAGCACATGGGTTCATCCTTGTTTGACGTTTATGGAAGATAGCTGATATTATGGAAATGTACTTTCATTAGAACAGTGTAAAGAAAAGGTAAATTGTATTGATATGACCACTGCGACCTGTATGCTCTAGTCGGCTGGCCCTCGCTACCTATTCGTCACCAGACCCACTGGCTCCAGGTCATCTATAAGTCTATGCTAGGTAAAGCTCCGCCTTATCTCAACTCACTGGTCACGATAAAAACACCCACCCGTAGCACTCGCTCCAGCAGATATATCTCACTGGTCATCCCCAAAGCCAACACCTCCTTTGGCTGCCTTTCCTTCCAGTTCTCTGCTGCCAATGACTGGAACGAATTGCAAAAATCGCTGAACCTGGACACTTATATTTCCCTCACTAACTTTAAACATCAGCTATCTGAGCAGCTAACCGATCGCTGCAGCTGTACATAGGCCATCTGTAAATAGCCCACCCAATCTACCTACCTCATCCCCATATTGTTTTTATTTACTTTCTGCTCTTTTGCACACCAGTATTTGTACTTGCACATCATCACCTGCTCATCTGTCACTCCAGTGTTAATTTGCTCAATTGTAATTACCTCACTACCATGGCCTATTTATTACCTTACCTCCTCATGCCATTTGCACACACTGAATATAGACTTTCTTTTTTTCTATTGTGTTATTGACTGTACGCTTGTTTATTCCATTTGTAATTCTATGTTGTTGTTTGTGTCGCACTGCTTTGCTTTATCTTGGCCAGGTTGCAGTTCTCAATGAGAACTTGTTCTTCACTAGCTTACCTGGTTAAATAAAGGTGAAATAGAATAAAATAAGATACATTTTTAATCTTTCCCAGAACGGGGATGTAGCTCAGTGGTAGAGCGCATGCTTCGCATGTATGAGGTCCTGGGTTCAATCCCCAGCATCTCCATTTAAAATTACTGCATTGACCCAACCAGCTCCTACTTTACAGAATGTTGTAATTCTAAGCAGGAAACAGACGTGCTAAATAATTTGGTTTTGTAATCTGAAGAACATTCCTTCAATCCCTGTTCGTACAATTATAGAACAGAAGTGGCATGATTGCCATCTTTTATGGCGTCATTTTCAAAAACTGAAGTTCATGGGTTCGATCCCAGTCTGTACCTGGTTTAAGAATTGCTGCTATCATTTCCTTGTAGTTTCAATGGAGTGGTGTATATAAAAAGTACATTGTATTGATATTGCATTTTATCTGCAAATGAAATGGGATGGAAGCTCAGAGGGGGAGTGCATGCAAAATATGGATGAGGTCCTCGGTTCAATCCCAAGATTCTCCACTGAGTTTATTTGCGTGCCAAATTCACATTTACACAACTACTACTTTCCTGAATGTTGATATATAATTCAGAACTTAGAGTGACATGGTGGCCAAGTGGTAAGGCGTTGGTCTTGTAAACCGAATATAATGGGTTCAAATCTCTTCTGTGCCTTTATGAAAGACATCTGATATCATGGACCTGTGCATTAATTGGAGGACTTTGCAGAAAATCAAGTTGTATCAATATTGCAACACAGCTATTATAGTAAGTGGATGAATCTCTATGGTAGAGCCAGTACTTTACATGAATGCGGTCCAACGTTAATCCCCAACTTCTCTGTTGAGTGTAATTAGTTGTTAAATTAGCTTTTGCACAACTCCCACTTTCCAGAATGTTGACATTCTAAGAAGGAAATAGATATGCTAAATCATCTGTTTCTGTAAACTGAAGCACATGGGTTCATCCTTGTTTGACGTTTATGGAAGATAGCTGATATTATGGAAATGTACTTTCATTAGAACAGTGTAAAGAAAAGGTAAATTGTATTGATATGACCACTGCGACCTGTATGCTCTAGTCGGCTGGCCCTCGCTACCTATTCGTCACCAGACCCACTAACTCCAGGTCATCTATAAGTCTATGCTAGGTAAAGCTCCGCCTTATCTCAACTTACTGGTCACGATAAAAACACCCACCCGTAGCACTCGCTCCAGCAGATATATCTCACTGGTCATCCCCAAAGCCAACACCTCCTTTGGCTGCCTTTCCTTCCAGTTCTCTGCTGCCAATGACTGGAACGAATTGCAAAAATCGCTGAACCTGGACACTTATATTTCCCTCACTAACTTTAAACATCAGCTATCTGAGCAGCTAACCGATCGCTGCAGCTGTACATAGGCCATCTGTAAATAGCCCACCCAATCTACCTACCTCATCCCCATATTGTTTTTATTTACTTTCTGCTCTTTTGCACACCAGTATTTGTACTTGCACATCATCATCTGCTCATCTGTCACTCCAGTGTTAATTTGCTCAATTGTAATTACCTCACTACCATGGCCTATTTATTACCTTACCTCCTCATGCCATTTGCACACACTGAATATAGACTTTCTTTTTTTCTATTGTGTTATTGACTGTACGCTTGTTTATTCCATTTGTAACTCTATGTTGTTGTTTGTGTCGCACTGCTTTGCTTTATCTTGGCCAGGTTGCAGTTCTCAATGAGAACTTGTTCTCCACTAGCTTACCTGGTTAAATAAAGGTGAAATAGAATAAAATAAGATACATTTTTAATCTTTCCCAGAACGGGGATGTAGCTCAGTGGTAGAGTGCATGCTTCGCATGTATGAGGTCCTGGGTTCAATCCCCAGCATCTCCATTTAAAATTACTGCATTGACCAAACCAACTCCTACTTTACAGAATGTTGTAATTCTAAGCAGGAAACAGACGTGCTAAATAATTTGGTTTTGTAATCTGAAGAACATTCCTTCAATCCCTGTTCGTACAATTATAGAACAGAAGTGGCATGATTGCCATCTTTTATGGCGTCATTTTCAAAAACTGAAGTTCATGGGTTCGATCCCAGTCTGTACCTGGTTTAAGAATTGCTGCTATCATTTCCTTGTAGTTTCAATGGAGTGGTGTATATAAAAAGTACATTGTATTGATATTGCATTTTATCTGCAAATGAAATGGGATGGAAGCTCAGAGGGGGAGTGCATGCAAAATATGGATGAGATCCTCGGTTCAATCCCAAGATTCTCCACTGAGTTTATTTGCGTGCCAAATTCACATTTACACAACTACTACTTTCCTGAATGTTGATATATAATTCCGAACTTAGAGTGACATGGTGGCCAAGTGGTAAGGCGTTGGTCTTGTAAACCGAAGATCATGGGTTCAAATCCCTTCTGTGCCTTTATGAAAGACATCTGATATCATGGACCTGTGCATTAATTGGAGGACTTTGCAGAAAATCAAGTTGTATCAATATTGCAACACAGCTATTATAGTAAGTGGATGAATCTCTATGGTAGAGCCAGTACTTTACATGAATGCGGTCCAACGTTAATCCCCAACTTCTCTGTTGAGTGTAATTAGTTGTTAAATTAGCTTTTGCACAACTCCCACTTTCCAGAATGTTGACATTCTAAGAAGGAAATAGATATGCTAAATCATCTGTTTCAGTAAACTGAAGCACATGGGTTCATCCTTGTTTGACGTTTATGGAAGATAGCTGATATTATGGAAATGTACTTTCATTAGAACAGTGTAAAGAAAAGGTAAATTGTATTGATATGACCACTGCGACCTGTATGCTCTAGTCGGCTGGCCCTCGCTACCTATTCGTCACCAGACCCACTGGCTCCAGGTCATCTATAAGTCTATGCTAGGTAAAGCTCCGCCTTATCTCAACTCACTGGTCACGATAAAAACACCCACCCGTAGCACTCGCTCCAGCAGATATATCTCACTGGTCATCCCCAAAGCCAACACCTCCTTTGGCTGCCTTTCCTTCCAGTTCTCTGCTGCCAATGACTGGAACGAATTGCAAAAATCGCTGAACCTGGACACTTATATTTCCCTCACTAACTTTAAACATCAGCTATCTGAGCAGCTAACCGATCGCTGCAGCTGTACATAGGCCATCTGTAAATAGCCCACCCAATCTACCTACCTCATCCCCATATTGTTTTTATTTACATTCTGCTCTTTTGCACACCAGTATTTGTACTTGCACATCATCATCTGCTCATCTATCACTCCAGTGTTAATTTGCTAAATTGTAATTACCTCACTACCATGGCCTATTTATTACCTTACCTCCTCATGCCATTTGCACACACTGAATATAGACTTTCTTTTCTTCTATTGTGTTATTGACTGTACGCTTGTTTATTCCATTTGTAACTCTATGTTGTTGTTTGTGTCGCACTGCTTTGCTTTATCTTGGCCAGGTTGCAGTTCTCAATGAGAACTTGTTCTCCACTAGCTTACCTGGTTAAATAAAGGTGAAATAAAATAAAATAAGATATATTTTTAATCTTTCCCAGAACGGGGATGTAGCTCAGTGGTAGAGCGCATGCTTCGCATGTATGAGGTCCTGGGTTCAATCCCCAGCATCTCCATTTAAAATTACTGTATTGACCCAACCAACTCCTACTTTACAGAATGTTGTAATTCTAAGCAGGAAACAGAGACGTGCTAAATAATTTGGTTTTGTAATCTGAAGAACATTCCTTCAATCCCTGTTCGTACAATTATAGAACAGAAGTGGCATGATTGCCATCTTTTATGGCGTCATTTTCAAAAACTGAAGTTCATGGGTTCGATCCCAGTCTGTAGCTGGTTTAAGAATTGCTGCTATCATTTCCTTGTAGTTTCAATGGAGTGGTGTATATAAAAAGTACATTGTATTGATATTGCATTTTATCTGCAAATGAAATGGGATGGAAGCTCAGAGGGGGAGTGCATGCAAAATATGGATGAGGTCCTCGGTTCAATCCCAAGATTCTCCACTGAGTTTATTTGCGTGCCAAATTCACATTTACACAACTACTACTTTCCTGAATGTTGATATATAATTCAGAATGTAGAGTGGCATGGTGGCCAAGTGGTAAGGCGTTGGTCTTGTAAACTGAAGATCATGGGTTCAAATCCCTTCTGTGCCTTTATGAAAGACATCTGATATCATGGACCTGTGTGTTAATTGGAGGACTTTGCAGAAAATCAACTTGTATCAATATTGCAACACAGCTATTATAGTAAGTGGATGAATCTCTATGGTAGAGCCAGTACTTTACATGAATGCGGTCCAACGTTAATCCCCAACTTCTCTGTTGAGTGTAATTAGTTGTTAAATTAGCTTTTGCACAACTCCCACTTTCCAGAATGTTGACATTCTAAGAAGGAAATAGATATGCTAAATCATCTGTTTCTGTAAACTGAAGCACATGGGTTCATCCTTGTTTGACGTTTATGGAAGATAGCTGATATTATGGAAATGTACTTTCATTAGAACAGTGTAAAGAAAAGGTAAATTGTATTGATATGACCACTGCGACCTGTATGCTCTAGTCGGCTGGCCCTCGCTACCTATTCGTCACCAGACCCACTGGCTCCAGGTCATCTATAAGTCTATGCTAGGTAAAGCTCCGCCTTATCTCAACTCACTGGTCACGATAAAAACACCCACCCGTAGCACTCGCTCCAGCAGATATATCTCACTGGTCCTCCCCAAAGCCAACACCTCCTTTGGCTGCCTTTCCTTCCAGTTCTCTGCTGCCAATGACTGGAACGAATTGCAAAAATCGCTGAACCTGGACACTTATATTTCCCTCACTAACTTTAAACATCAGCTATCTGAGCAGCTAACCGATCGCTGCAGCTGTACATAGGCCATCTGTAAATAGCCCACCCAATCTACCTACCTCATCCCCATATTGTTTTTATTTACTTTCTGCTCTTTTGCACACCAGTATTTGTACTTGCACATCATCATCTGCTCATCTGTCACTCCAGTGTTAATTTGCTCAATTGTAATTACCTCACTACCATGGCCTATTTATTACCTTACCTCCTCATGCCATTTGCACACACTGAATATAGACTTTCTTTTTTTCTATTGTGTTATTGACTGTACGCTTGTTTATTCCATTTGTAACTCTATGTTGTTGTTTGTGTCGCACTGCTTTGCTTTATCTTGGCCAGGTTGCAGTTCTCAATGAGAACTTGTTCTCCACTAGCTTACCTGGTTAAATAAAGGTAAAATAGAATAAAATAAGATACATTTTTAATCTTTCCCAGAACGGGGATGTAGCTCAGTGGTAGAGCGCATGCTTCGCATGTATGAGGTCCTGGGTTCAATCCCCAGCATCTCCATTTAAAATTACTGTATTGACCCAACCAACTCCTACTTTACAGAATGTTGTAATTCTAAGCAGGAAACAGAGACGTGCTAAATAATTTGGTTTTGTAATCTGAAGAACATTCCTTCAATCCCTGTTCGTACAATTATAGAACAGAAGTGGCATGATTGCCATCTTTTATGGCGTCATTTTCAAAAACTGAAGTTCATGGGTTCGATCCCAGTCTGTAGCTGGTTTAAGAATTGCTGCTATCATTTCCTTGTAGTTTCAATGGAGTGGTGTATATAAAAAGTACATTGTATTGATATTGCATTTTATCTGCAAATGAAATGGGATGGAAGCTCAGAGGGGGAGTGCATGCAAAATATGGATGAGGTCCTCGGTTCAATCCCAAGATTCTCCACTGAGTTTATTTGCGTGCCAAATTCACATTTACACAACTACTACTTTCCTGAATGTTGATATATAACTCAGAATGTAGAGTGGCATGGTGGCCAAGTGGTAAGGCGTTGGTCTTGTAAACTGAAGATCATGGGTTCAAATCCCTTCTGTGCCTTTATGAAAGACATCTGATATCATGGACCTGTGTGTTAATTGGAGGACTTTGCAGAAAATCAACTTGTATCAATATTGCAACACAGCTATTATAGTAAGTGGATGAATCTCTATGGTAGAGCCAGTACTTTACATGAATGCGGTCCAACGTTAATCCCCAACTTCTCTGTTGAGTGTAATTAGTTGTTAAATTAGCTTTTGCACAACTCCCACTTTCCAGAATGTTGACATTCTAAGAAGGAAATAGATATGCTAAATCATCTGTTTCTGTAAACTGAAGCACATGGGTTCATCCTTGTTTGACGTTTATGGAAGATAGCTGATATTATGGAAATGTACTTTCATTAGAACAGTGTAAAGAAAAGGTAAATTGTATTGATATGACCACTGCGACCTGTATGCTCTAGTCGGCTGGCCCTCGCTACCTATTCGTCACCAGACCCACTGGCTCCAGGTCATCTATAAGTCTATGCTAGGTAAAGCTCCGCCTTATCTCAACTCACTGGTCACGATAAAAACACCCACCCGTAGCACTCGCTCCAGCAGATATATCTCACTGGTCATCCCCAAAGCCAACACCTCCTTTGGCTGCCTTTCCTTCCAGTTCTCTGCTGCCAATGACTGGAACGAATTGCAAAAATCGCTGAACCTGGACACTTATATTTCCCTCACTAACTTTAAACATCAGCTATCTGAGCAGCTAACCGATCGCTGCAGCTGTACATAGGCCATCTGTAAATAGCCCACCCAATCTACCTACCTCATCCCCATATTGTTTTTATTTACTTTCTGCTCTTTTGCACACCAGTATTTGTACTTGCACATCATCATCTGCTCATCTGTCACTCCAGTGTTAATTTGCTCAATTGTAATTACCTCACTACCATGGCCTATTTATTACCTTACCTCCTCATGCCATTTGCACACACTGAATATAGACTTTCTTTTTTTCTATTGTGTTATTGACTGTACGCTTGTTTATTCCATTTGTAACTCTATGTTGTTGTTTGTGTCGCACTGCTTTGCTTTATCTTGGCCAGGTTGCAGTTCTCAATGAGAACTTGTTCTCCACTAGCTTACCTGGTTAAATAAAGGTAAAATAGAATAAAATAAGATACATTTTTAATCTTTCCCAGAACGGGGATGTAGCTCAGTGGTAGAGCGCATGCTTCGCATGTATGAGGTCCTGGGTTCAATCCCCAGCATCTCCATTTAAAATTACTGTATTGACCAAACCAACTCCTACTTTACAGAATGTTGTAATTCTAAGCAGGAAACAGAGACGTGCTAAATAATTTGGTTTTGTAATCTGAAGAACATTCCTTCAATCCCTGTTCGTACAATTATAGAACAGAAGTGGCATGATTGCCATCTTTTATGGCGTCATTTTCAAAAACTGAAGTTCATGGGTTCGATCCCAGTCTGTACCTGGTTTAAGAATTGCTGCTATCATTTCCTTGTAGTTTCAATGGAGTGGTGTATATAAAAAGTACATTGTATTGATATTGCATTTTATCTGCAAATGAAATGGGATGGAAGCTCAGAGGGGGAGTGCATGCAAAATATGGATGAGGTCCTCGGTTCAATCCCAAGATTCTCCACTGAGTTTATTTGCGTGCCAAATTCACATTTACACAACTACTACTTTCCTGAATGTTGATATATAATTCAGAACTTAGAGTGACATGGTGGCCAAGTGGTAAGGCGTTGGTCTTGTAAACCGAATATCATGGGTTCAAATCCCTTCTGTGCCTTTATGAAAGATATCTGATATCATGGACCTGTGCATTAATTGGAGGACTTTGCAGAAAATCAAGTTGTATCAATATTGCAACACAGCTATTATAGTAAGTGGATGAATCTCTATGGTAGAGCCAGTACTTTACATGAATGCGGTCCAACGTTAATCCCCAACTTCTCTGTTGAGTGTAATTAGTTGTTAAATTAGCTTTTGCACAACTCCCACTTTCCAGAATGTTGACATTCTAAGAAGGAAATAGATATGCTAAATCATCTGTTTCTGTAAACTGAAGCACATGGGTTCATCCTTGTTTGACGTTTATGGAAGATAGCTGATATTATGGAAATGTACTTTCATTAGAACAGTGTAAAGAAAAGGTAAATTGTATTGATATGACCACTGCGACCTGTATGCTCTAGTCGGCTGGCCCTCGCTACCTATTCGTCACCAGACCCACTGGCTCCAGGTCATCTATAAGTCTATGCTAGGTAAAGCTCCGCCTTATCTCAACTCACTGGTCACGATAAAAACACCCACCCGTAGCACTCGCTCCAGCAGATATATCTCACTGGTCCTCCCCAAAGCCAACACCTCCTTTGGCTGCCTTTCCTTCCAGTTCTCTGCTGCCAATGACTGGAACGAATTGCAAAAATCGCTGAACCTGGACACTTATATTTCCCTCACTAACTTTAAACATCAGCTATCTGAGCAGCTAACCGATCGCTGCAGCTGTACATAGGCCATCTGTAAATAGCCCACCCAATCTACCTACCTCATCCCCATATTGTTTTTATTTACTTTCTGCTCTTTTGCACACCAGTATTTGTACTTGCACATCATCACCTGCTCATCTGTCACTCCAGTGTTAATTTGCTCAATTGTAATTACCTCACTACCATGGCCTATTTATTACCTTACCTCCTCATGCCATTTGCACACACTGAATATAGACTTTCTTTTTTTCTATTGTGTTATTGACTGTACGCTTGTTTATTCCATTTGTAACTCTATGTTGTTGTTTGTGTCGCACTGCTTTGCTTTATCTTGGCCAGGTTGCAGTTCTCAATGAGAACTTGTTCTTCACTAGCTTACCTGGTTAAATAAAGGTGAAATAGAATAAAATAAGATACATTTTTAATCTTTCCCAGAACGGGGATGTAGCTCAGTGGTAGAGCGCATGCTTCGCATGTATGAGGTCCTGGGTTCAATCCCCAGCATCTCCATTTAAAATTACTGCATTGACCCAACCAGCTCCTACTTTACAGAATGTTGTAATTCTAAGCAGGAAACAGACGTGCTAAATAATTTGGTTTTGTAATCTGAAGAACATTCCTTCAATCCCTGTTCGTACAATTATAGAACAGAAGTGGCATGATTGCCATCTTTTATGGCGTCATTTTCAAAAACTGAAGTTTATGGGTTCGATCCCAGTCTGTACCTGGTTTAAGAATTGCTGCTATCATTTCCTTGTAGTTTCAATGGAGTGGTGTATATAAAAAGTACATTGTATTGATATTGCATTTTATCTGCAAATGAAATGGGATGGAAGCTCAGAGGGGGAGTGCATGCAAAATATGGATGAGGTCCTCGGTTCAATCCCAAGATTCTCCACTGAGTTTATTTGCGTGCCAAATTCACATTTACACAACTACTACTTTCCTGAATGTTGATATATAATTCAGAACTTAGAGTGACATGGTGGCCAAGTGGTAAGGCGTTGGTCTTGTAAACCGAATATAATGGGTTCAAATCTCTTCTGTGCCTTTATGAAAGACATCTGATATCATGGACCTGTGCATTAATTGGAGGACTTTGCAGAAAATCAAGTTGTATCAATATTGCAACACAGCTATTATAGTAAGTGGATGAATCTCTATGGTAGAGCCAGTACTTTACATGAATGCGGTCCAACGTTAATCCCCAACTTCTCTGTTGAGTGTAATTAGTTGTTAAATTAGCTTTTGCACAACTCCCACTTTCCAGAATGTTGACATTCTAAGAAGGAAATAGATATGCTAAATCATCTGTTTCTGTAAACTGAAGCACATGGGTTCATCCTTGTTTGACGTTTATGGAAGATAGCTGATATTATGGAAATGTACTTTCATTAGAACAGTGTAAAGAAAAGGTAAATTGTATTGATATGACCACTGCGACCTGTATGCTCTAGTCGGCTGGCCCTCGCTACCTATTCGTCACCAGACCCACTAACTCCAGGTCATCTATAAGTCTATGCTAGGTAAAGCTCCGCCTTATCTCAACTTACTGGTCACGATAAAAACACCCACCCGTAGCACTCGCTCCAGCAGATATATCTCACTGGTCATCCCCAAAGCCAACACCTCCTTTGGCTGCCTTTCCTTCCAGTTCTCTGCTGCCAATGACTGGAACGAATTGCAAAAATCGCTGAACCTGGACACTTATATTTCCCTCACTAACTTTAAACATCAGCTATCTGAGCAGCTAACCGATCGCTGCAGCTGTACATAGGCCATCTGTAAATAGCCCACCCAATCTACCTACCTCATCCCCATATTGTTTTTATTTACTTTCTGCTCTTTTGCACACCAGTATTTGTACTTGCACATCATCATCTGCTCATCTGTCACTCCAGTGTTAATTTGCTCAATTGTAATTACCTCACTACCATGGCCTATTTATTACCTTACCTCCTCATGCCATTTGCACACACTGAATATAGACTTTCTTTTTTTCTATTGTGTTATTGACTGTACGCTTGTTTATTCCATTTGTAACTCTATGTTGTTGTTTGTGTCGCACTGCTTTGCTTTATCTTGGCCAGGTTGCAGTTCTCAATGAGAACTTGTTCTCCACTAGCTTACCTGGTTAAATAAAGGTGAAATAGAATAAAATAAGATACATTTTTAATCTTTCCCAGAACGGGGATGTAGCTCAGTGGTAGAGTGCATGCTTCGCATGTATGAGGTCCTGGGTTCAATCCCCAGCATCTCCATTTAAAATTACTGCATTGACCAAACCAACTCCTACTTTACAGTATGTTGTAATTCTAAGCAGGAAACAGACGTGCTAAATAATTTGGTTTTGTAATCTGAAGAACATTCCTTCAATCCCTGTTCGTACAATTATAGAACAGAAGTGGCATGATTGCCATCTTTTATGGCGTCATTTTCAAAAACTGAAGTTCATGGGTTCGATCCCAGTCTGTACCTGGTTTAAGAATTGCTGCTATCATTTCCTTGTAGTTTCAATGGAGTGGTGTATATAAAAAGTACATTGTATTGATATTGCATTTTATCTGCAAATGAAATGGGATGGAAGCTCAGAGGGGGAGTGCATGCAAAATATGGATGAGATCCTCGGTTCAATCCCAAGATTCTCCACTGAGTTTATTTGCGTGCCAAATTCACATTTACACAACTACTACTTTCCTGAATGTTGATATATAATTCCGAACTTAGAGTGACATGGTGGCCAAGTGGTAAGGCGTTGGTCTTGTAAACCGAAGATCATGGGTTCAAATCCCTTCTGTGCCTTTATGAAAGACATCTGATATCATGGACCTGTGCATTAATTGGAGGACTTTGCAGAAAATCAAGTTGTATCAATATTGCAACACAGCTATTATAGTAAGTGGATGAATCTCTATGGTAGAGCCAGTACTTTACATGAATGCGGTCCAACGTTAATCCCCAACTTCTCTGTTGAGTGTAATTAGTTGTTAAATTAGCTTTTGCACAACTCCCACTTTCCAGAATGTTGACATTCTAAGAAGGAAATAGATATGCTAAATCATCTGTTTCAGTAAACTGAAGCACATGGGTTCATCCTTGTTTGACGTTTATGGAAGATAGCTGATATTATGGAAATGTACTTTCATTAGAACAGTGTAAAGAAAAGGTAAATTGTATTGATATGACCACTGCGACCTGTATGCTCTAGTCGGCTGGCCCTCGCTACCTATTCGTCACCAGACCCACTGGCTCCAGGTCATCTATAAGTCTATGCTAGGTAAAGCTCCGCCTTATCTCAACTCACTGGTCACGATAAAAACACCCACCCGTAGCACTCGCTCCAGCAGATATATCTCACTGGTCATCCCCAAAGCCAACACCTCCTTTGGCTGCCTTTCCTTCCAGTTCTCTGCTGCCAATGACTGGAACGAATTGCAAAAATCGCTGAACCTGGACACTTATATTTCCCTCACTAACTTTAAACATCAGCTATCTGAGCAGCTAACCGATCGCTGCAGCTGTACATAGGCCATCTGTAAATAGCCCACCCAATCTACCTACCTCATCCCCATATTGTTTTTATTTACTTTCTGCTCTTTTGCACACCAGTATTTGTACTTGCACATCATCATCTGCTCATCTATCACTCCAGTGTTAATTTGCTAAATTGTAATTACCTCACTACCATGGCCTATTTATTACCTTACCTCCTCATGCCATTTGCACACACTGAATATAGACTTTCTTTTCTTCTATTGTGTTATTGACTGTACGCTTGTTTATTCCATTTGTAACTCTATGTTGTTGTTTGTGTCGCACTGCTTTGCTTTATCTTGGCCAGGTTGCAGTTCTCAATGAGAACTTGTTCTCCACTAGCTTACCTGGTTAAATAAAGGTGAAATAAAATAAAATAAGATATATTTTTAATCTTTCCCAGAACGGGGATGTAGCTCAGTGGTAGAGCGCATGCTTCGCATGTATGAGGTCCTGGGTTCAATCCCCAGCATCTCCATTTAAAATTACTGTATTGACCCAACCAACTCCTACTTTACAGAATGTTGTAATTCTAAGCAGGAAACAGAGACGTGCTAAATAATTTGGTTTTGTAATCTGAAGAACATTCCTTCAATCCCTGTTCGTACAATTATAGAACAGAAGTGGCATGATTGCCATCTTTTATGGCGTCATTTTCAAAAACTGAAGTTCATGGGTTCGATCCCAGTCTGTAGCTGGTTTAAGAATTGCTGCTATCATTTCCTTGTAGTTTCAATGGAGTGGTGTATATAAAAAGTACATTGTATTGATATTGCATTTTATCTGCAAATGAAATGGGATGGAAGCTCAGAGGGGGAGTGCATGCAAAATATGGATGAGGTCCTCGGTTCAATCCCAAGATTCTCCACTGAGTTTATTTGCGTGCCAAATTCACATTTACACAACTACTACTTTCCTGAATGTTGATATATAATTCAGAATGTAGAGTGGCATGGTGGCCAAGTGGTAAGGCGTTGGTCTTGTAAACTGAAGATCATGGGTTCAAATCCCTTCTGTGCCTTTATGAAAGACATCTGATATCATGGACCTGTGTGTTAATTGGAGGACTTTGCAGAAAATCAACTTGTATCAATATTGCAACACAGCTATTATAGTAAGTGGATGAATCTCTATGGTAGAGCCAGTACTTTACATGAATGCGGTCCAACGTTAATCCCCAACTTCTCTGTTGAGTGTAATTAGTTGTTAAATTAGCTTTTGCACAACTCCCACTTTCCAGAATGTTGACATTCTAAGAAGGAAATAGATATGCTAAATCATCTGTTTCAGTAAACTGAAGCACATGGGTTCATCCTTGTTTGACGTTTATGGAAGATAGCTGATATTATGGAAATGTACTTTCATTAGAACAGTGTAAAGAAAAGGTAAATTGTATTGATATGACCACTGCGACCTGTATGCTCTAGTCGGCTGGCCCTCGCTACCTATTCGTCACCAGACCCACTGGCTCCAGGTCATCTATAAGTCTATGCTAGGTAAAGCTCCGCCTTATCTCAACTCACTGGTCACGATAAAAACACCCACCCGTAGCACTCGCTCCAGCAGATATATCTCACTGGTCATCCCCAAAGCCAACACCTCCTTTGGCTGCCTTTCCTTCCAGTTCTCTGCTGCCAATGACTGGAACGAATTGCAAAAATCGCTGAACCTGGACACTTATATTTCCCTCACTAACTTTAAACATCAGCTATCTGAGCAGCTAACCGATCGCTGCAGCTGTACATAGGCCATCTGTAAATAGCCCACCCAATCTACCTACCTCATCCCCATATTGTTTTTATTTACTTTCTGCTCTTTTGCACACCAGTATTTGTACTTGCACATCATCATCTGCTCATCTATCACTCCAGTGTTAATTTGCTAAATTGTAATTACCTCACTACCATGGCCTATTTATTACCTTACCTCCTCATGCCATTTGCACACACTGAATATAGACTTTCTTTTCTTCTATTGTGTTATTGACTGTACGCTTGTTTATTCCATTTGTAACTCTATGTTGTTGTTTGTGTCGCACTGCTTTGCTTTATCTTGGCCAGGTTGCAGTTCTCAATGAGAACTTGTTCTCCACTAGCTTACCTGGTTAAATAAAGGTGAAATAAAATAAAATAAGATATATTTTTAATCTTTCCCAGAACGGGGATGTAGCTCAGTGGTAGAGCGCATGCTTCGCATGTATGAGGTCCTGGGTTCAATCCCCAGCATCTCCATTTAAAATTACTGTATTGACCCAACCAACTCCTACTTTACAGAATGTTGTAATTCTAAGCAGGAAACAGAGACGTGCTAAATAATTTGGTTTTGTAATCTGAAGAACATTCCTTCAATCCCTGTTCGTACAATTATAGAACAGAAGTGGCATGATTGCCATCTTTTATGGCGTCATTTTCAAAAACTGAAGTTCATGGGTTCGATCCCAGTCTGTAGCTGGTTTAAGAATTGCTGCTATCATTTCCTTGTAGTTTCAATGGAGTGGTGTATATAAAAAGTACATTGTATTGATATTGCATTTTATCTGCAAATGAAATGGGATGGAAGCTCAGAGGGGGAGTGCATGCAAAATATGGATGAGGTCCTCGGTTCAATCCCAAGATTCTCCACTGAGTTTATTTGCGTGCCAAATTCACATTTACACAACTACTACTTTCCTGAATGTTGATATATAATTCAGAATGTAGAGTGGCATGGTGGCCAAGTGGTAAGGCGTTGGTCTTGTAAACTGAAGATCATGGGTTCAAATCCCTTCTGTGCCTTTATGAAAGACATCTGATATCATGGACCTGTGTGTTAATTGGAGGACTTTGCAGAAAATCAACTTGTATCAATATTGCAACACAGCTATTATAGTAAGTGGATGAATCTCTATGGTAGAGCCAGTACTTTACATGAATGCGGTCCAACGTTAATCCCCAACTTCTCTGTTGAGTGTAATTAGTTGTTAAATTAGCTTTTGCACAACTCCCACTTTCCAGAATGTTGACATTCTAAGAAGGAAATAGATATGCTAAATCATCTGTTTCTGTAAACTGAAGCACATGGGTTCATCCTTGTTTGACGTTTATGGAAGATAGCTGATATTATGGAAATGTACTTTCATTAGAACAGTGTAAAGAAAAGGTAAATTGTATTGATATGACCACTGCGACCTGTATGCTCTAGTCGGCTGGCCCTCGCTACCTATTCGTCACCAGACCCACTGGCTCCAGGTCATCTATAAGTCTATGCTAGGTAAAGCTCCGCCTTATCTCAACTCACTGGTCACGATAAAAACACCCACCCGTAGCACTCGCTCCAGCAGATATATCTCACTGGTCATCCCCAAAGCCAACACCTCCTTTGGCTGCCTTTCCTTCCAGTTCTCTGCTGCCAATGACTGGAACGAATTGCAAAAATCGCTGAACCTGGACACTTATATTTCCCTCACTAACTTTAAACATCAGCTATCTGAGCAGCTAACCGATCGCTGCAGCTGTACATAGGCCATCTGTAAATAGCCCACCCAATCTACCTACCTCATCCCCATATTGTTTTTATTTACTTTCTGCTCTTTTGCACACCAGTATTTGTACTTGCACATCATCATCTGCTCATCTGTCACTCCAGTGTTAATTTGCTCAATTGTAATTACCTCACTACCATGGCCTATTTATTACCTTACCTCCTCATGCCATTTGCACACACTGAATATAGACTTTCTTTTTTTCTATTGTGTTATTGACTGTACGCTTGTTTATTCCATTTGTAACTCTATGTTGTTGTTTGTGTCGCACTGCTTTGCTTTATCTTGGCCAGGTTGCAGTTCTCAATGAGAACTTGTTCTCCACTAGCTTACCTGGTTAAATAAAGGTGAAATAGAATAAAATAAGATACATTTCTAATCTTTCCCAGAACGGGGATGTAGCTCAGTGGTAGAGCGCATGCTTCGCATGTATGAGGTCCTGGGTTCAATCCCCAGCATCTCCATTTAAAATTACTGTATTGACCCAACCAACTCCTACTTTACAGAATGTTGTAATTCTAAGCAGGAAACAGAGACGTGCTAAATAATTTGGTTTTGTAATCTGAAGAACATTCCTTCAATCCCTGTTCGTACAATTATAGAACAGAAGTGGCATGATTGCCATCTTTTATGGCGTCATTTTCAAAAACTGAAGTTCATGGGTTCGATCCCAGTCTGTAGCTGGTTTAAGAATTGCTGCTATCATTTCCTTGTAGTTTCAATGGAGTGGTGTATATAAAAAGTACATTGTATTGATATTGCATTTTATCTGCAAATGAAATGGGATGGAAGCTCAGAGGGGGAGTGCATGCAAAATATGGATGAGGTCCTCGGTTCAATCCCAAGATTCTCCACTGAGTTTATTTGCGTGCCAAATTCACATTTACACAACTACTACTTTCCTGAATGTTGATATATAATTCAGAACTTAGAGTGACATGGTGGCCAAGTGGTAAGGCGTTGGTCTTGTAAACCGAATATCATGGGTTCAAATCCCTTCTGTGCCTTTATGAAAGATATCTGATGTCATGGACCTGTGCATTAATTGGAGGACTTTGCAGAAAATCAAGTTGTATCAATATTGCAACACAGCTATTATAGTAAGTGGATGAATCTCTATGGTAGAGCCAGTACTTTACATGAATGCGGTCCAACGTTAATCCCCAACTTCTCTGTTGAGTGTAATTAGTTGTTAAATTAGCTTTTGCACAACTCCCACTTTCCAGAATGTTGACATTCTAAGAAGGAAATAGATATGCTAAATCATCTGTTTCTGTAAACTGAAGCACATGGGTTCATCCTTGTTTGACGTTTATGGAAGATAGCTGATATTATGGAAATGTACTTTCATTAGAACAGTGTAAAGAAAAGGTAAATTGTATTGATATGACCACTGCGACCTGTATGCTCTAGTCGGCTGGCCCTCGCTACCTATTCGTCACCAGACCCACTGGCTCCAGGTCATCTATAAGTCTATGCTAGGTAAAGCTCCGCCTTATCTCAACTCACTGGTCACGATAAAAACACCCACCCGTAGCACTCGCTCCAGCAGATATATCTCACTGGTCATCCCCAAAGCCAACACCTCCTTTGGCTGCCTTTCCTTCCAGTTCTCTGCTGCCAATGACTGGAACGAATTGCAAAAATCGCTGAACCTGGACACTTATATTTCCCTCACTAACTTTAAACATCAGCTATCTGAGCAGCTAACCGATCGCTGCAGCTGTACATAGGCCATCTGTAAATAGCCCACCCAATCTACCTACCTCATCCCCATATTGTTTTTATTTACTTTCTGCTCTTTTGCACACCAGTATTTGTACTTGCACATCATCATCTGCTCATCTGTCACTCCAGTGTTAATTTGCTCAATTGTAATTACCTCACTACCATGGCCTATTTATTACCTTACCTCCTCATGCCATTTGCACACACTGAATATAGACTTTCTTTTTTTCTATTGTGTTATTGACTGTACGCTTGTTTATTCCATTTGTAACTCTATGTTGTTGTTTGTGTCGCACTGCTTTGCTTTATCTTGGCCAGGTTGCAGTTCTCAATGAGAACTTGTTCTCCACTAGCTTACCTGGTTAAATAAAGGTGAAATAGAATAAAATAAGATACATTTTTAATCTTTCCCAGAACGGGGATGTAGCTCAGTGGTAGAGCACATGCTTCGCATGTATGAGGTCCTGGGTTCAATCCCCAGCATCTCCATTTAAAATTACTGCATTGACCCAACCAACTCCTACTTTACAGAATGTTGTAATTCTAAGCAGGAAACAGACGTGCTAAATAATTTGGTTTTGTAATCTGAAGAACATTCCTTCAATCCCTGTTCGTACAATTATAGAACAGAAGTGGCATGATTGCCATCTTTTATGGCGTCATTTTCAAAAACTGAAGTTCATGGGTTCGATCCCAGTCTGTACCTGGTTTAAGAATTGCTGCTATCATTTCCTTGTAGTTTCAATGGAGTGGTGTATATAAAAAGTACATTGTATTGATATTGCATTTTATCTGCAAATGAAATGGGATGGAAGCTCAGAGGGGGAGTGCATGCAAAATATGGATGAGGTCCTCGGTTCAATCCCAAGATTCTCCACTGAGTTTATTTGCGTGCCAAATTCACATTTACACAACTACTACTTTCCTGAATGTTGATATATAATTCCGAACTTAGAGTGACATGGTGGCCAAGTGGTAAGGTGTTGGTCTTGTAAACTGAAGATCATGGGTTCAAATCCCTTCTGTGCCTTTATGAAAGACATCTGATATCATGGACCTGTGCATTAATTGGAGGACTTTGCAGAAAATCAAGTTGTATCAATATTGCAACACAGCTATTATAGTAAGTGGATGAATCTCTATGGTAGAGCCACTACTTTACATGAATGCGGTCCAACGTTAATCCCCAACTTCTCTGTTGAGTGTAATTAGTTGTTAAATTAGCTTTTGCACAACTCCCACTTTCCAGAATGTTGACATTCTAAGAAGGAAATAGATATGCTAAATCATCTGTTTCAGTAAACTGAAGCACATGGGTTCATCCTTGTTTGACGTTTATGGAAGATAGCTGATATTATGGAAATGTACTTTCATTAGAACAGTGTAAAGAAAAGGTACATTGTATTGATATGACCACTGCGACCTGTATGCTCTAGTCGGCTGGCCCTCGCTACCTATTCGTCACCAGACCCACTGGCTCCAGGTCATCTATAAGTCTATGCTAGGTAAAGCTCCGCCTTATCTCAACTCACTGGTCACGATAAAAACACCCACCCGTAGCACTCGCTCCAGCAGATATATCTCACTGGTCATCCCCAAAGCCAACACCTCCTTTGGCTGCCTTTCCTTCCAGTTCTCTGCTGCCAATGACTGGAACGAATTGCAAAAATCGCTGAACCTGGACACTTATATTTCCCTCACTAACTTTAAACATCAGCTATCTGAGCAGCTAACCGATCGCTGCAGCTGTACATAGGCCATCTGTAAATAGCCCACCCAATCTACCTACCTCATCCCCATATTGTTTTTATTTACTTTCTGCTCTTTTGCACACCAGTATTTGTACTTGCACATCATCATGTGCTCATCTATCACTCCAGTGTTAATTTGCTAAATTGTAATTACCTCACTACCATGGCCTATTTATTACCTTACCTCCTCATGCCATTTGCACACACTGAATATAGACTTTCTTTTTTTCTATTGTGTTATTGACTGTACGCTTGTTTATTCCATTTGTAACTCTATGTTGTTGTTTGTGTCGCACTGCTTTGCTTTATCTTGGCCAGGTTGCAGTTCTCAATGAGAACTTGTTCTCCACTAGCTTACCTGGTTAAATAAAGGTGAAATAAAATAAAATAAGATACATTTTTAATCTTTCCCAGAACGGGGATGTAGCTCAGTGGTAGAGCGCATGCTTCGCATGTATGAGGTCCTGGGTTCAATCCCCAGCATCTCCATTTAAAATTACTGTATTGACCCAACCAACTCCTACTTTACAGAATGTTGTAATTCTAAGCAGGAAACAGAGACGTGCTAAATAATTTGGTTTTGTAATCTGAAGAACATTCCTTCAATCCCTGTTCGTACAATTATAGAACAGAAGAGGCATGATTGCCATCTTTTATGGCGTCATTTTCAAAAACTGAAGTTTATGGGTTCGATCCCAGTCTGTACCTGGTTTAAGAATTGCTGCTATCATTTCCTTGTAGTTTCAATGGAGTGGTGTATATAAAAAGTACATTGTATTGATATTGCGTTTTATCTGCAAATGAAATGGGATGGAAGCTCAGAGGGGGAGTGCATGCAAAATATGTATGAGGTCCTCGGTTCAATCCCAAGATTCTCCACTGAGTTTATTTGTGTGCCAAATTCACATTTACACAACTACTACTTTCCTGAATGTTGATATATAATACAGAGTGTAGAGTGGCATGGTGGCCAAGAGGTAAGGCGTTGGTCTTGTAAACTGAAGATCATGGGTTCAAATTCCTTCTGTGCCTTTATGAAAGACATCTGATATCATAGACCTGTGCTTTACTTGGAGGACTTTGCAGAAAATCAAGTTGTATCAATATTGCAACACAGCTATTATAGTAAGGGGATGAATCTCTATGGTAGAGCCAGTACTTTACATGAATGCGGTCCAACGTTAATCCCCAACTTCTCTGTTGAGTGTAATTAGTTGTTAAATTAGCTTCTGCACAACTCCCACTTTCCAGAATGTTGACATTCTAAGAAGGAAATAGATATGCTAAATCATCTGTTTCTGTAAACTGAAGCACATGGGTTCATCCTCGTTCGAGGTTTATGGAAGATATCTGATATTATGGAAATGTACTTTCATTAGAACAGTGTAAAGAAAAGGTCAATTGTATTGATATGACCACTGCGACCTGTATGCTCTAGTCGGCTGGCCCTCGCTACCTATTCGTCACCAGACCCACTGGCTCCAGGTCATCTATAAGTCTATGCTAGGTAAAGCTCCGCCTTATCTCAACTCACTGGTCACGATAAAAACACCCACCCGTAGCACTCGCTCCAGCAGATATATCTCACTGGTCATCCCCAAAGCCAACACCTCCTTTGGCTGCCTTTCCTTCCAGTTCTCTGCTGCCAATGACTGGAACGAATTGCAAAAATCGCTGAACCTGGACACTTATATTTCCCTCACTAACTTTAAACATCAGCTATCTGAGCAGCTAACCGATCGCTGCAGCTGTACATAGGCCATCTGTAAATAGCCCACCCAATCTACCTACCTCATCCCCATATTGTTTTTATTTACTTTCTGATCTTTTGCACACCAGTATTTGTACTTGCACATCATCATCTGCTCATCTATCACTCCAGTGTTAATTTGCTAAATTGTAATTACCTCACTACCATGGCCTATTTATTACCTTACCTCCTCATGCCATTTGCACACACTGAATATAGACTTTCATTTTTTCTATTGTGTTATTGACTGTACGCTTGTTTATTCCATTTGTAACTCTATGTTGTTGTTTGTGTCGCACTGCTTTGCTTTATCTTGGCCAGGTTGCAGTTCTCAATGAGAACTTGTTCTCCACCAGCTTACCTGGTTAAATAAAGGTGAAATAAAATAAAATAAGAAACATTTTTTCTCTCTCCCAGAACGGGGATGTAGCTCAGTGGTAGAGCGCATGCTTCGCATGTGTGAGGTCCTGGGTTCAATCCCCAGCTTCTCCATTTAAAATTATTGCATTGACCCAACTCCTACTTTACAGAATGTTGTAATTCTAAGCAGGAAACAGAGATGTGCTAAATAATTTGGTTTTGTAATCTGAAGAACATTCCTTCAATCCCTGTTCGTACAATTATAGAACAGAAGTGGCATGATTGCCATCTTTTATGGCGTCATTTTCAAAAACTGAAGTTTATGGGTTCGATCCCAGTCTGTACCTGGTTTAAGAATTGCTGCTATCATTTCCTTGTAGTTTCAATGGAGTGGTGTATGTAAAAAGTACATTGTATTGATATTGCATTTTATCTGCAAATGAAATGGGATGGAAGCTCAGAGGGGGAGTGCATGCAAAATATGTATGAGGTCCTCGGTTCAATCCCAAGATTCTCCACTGAGTTTTTTTGTGTGCCAAATTCACATTTACACAACTACTACTTTCCTGAATGTTGATATATAATACAGAGCGTAGAGTGGCATGGTGGCCAAGTGGTAAGGCGTTGGTCTTTTAAACTGAAGATCATGGGTTCAAATCCCTTCTGTGCCTTTATGAAAGACATCTGATATCATAGACCTGTGCTTTACTTGGAGGACTTTGCAGAAAATCAAGTTGTATCAATATTGCAACACAGCTATTATAGTAAGGGGTTGAATCTCTATGGTAGAGCCAGTACTTTACATGAATGCGGTCCAACGTTAATCCCCAACTTCTCTGTTGAGTGTAATTAGTTGTTAAATTAGCTTTTGCACAACTCCCACTTTCCAGAATGTTGACATTCTAAGAAGGAAATAGATATGCTAAATCATCTGTTTCTGTAAACTGAAGCACATGGGTTCAATCCTTGTTTGACGTTTATGGAAGATAGCTGATATTATAGAAATGTACTTTCATTAGAACAGTGTAAAGAAAAGGTCAATTGTATTGATATGACCACTGCGACCTGTATGCTCTAGTCGGCTGGCCCTCGCTACCTATTCGTCACCAGACCCACTGGCTCCAGGTCATCTATAAGTCTATGCTAGGTAAAGCTCCGCCTTATCTCAACTCACTGGTCACGATAAAAACACCCACCCGTAGCACTCGCTCCAGCAGATATATCTCACTGGTCATCCCCAAAGCCAACACCTCCTTTGGCTGCCTTTCCTTCCAGTTCTCTGCTGCCAATGACTGGAACAAATTGCAAAAATCGCTGAACCTGGACACTTATATTTCCCTCACTAACTTTAAACATCAGCTATCTGAGCAGCTAACCGATCGCTGCAGCTGTACATAGGCCATCTGTAAATAGCCCACCCAATCTACCTACCTCATCCCCATATTGTTTTTATTTACTTTCTGATCTTTTGCACACCAGTATTTGTACTTGCACATCATCATCTGCTCATCTATCACTCCAGTGTTAATTTGCTAAATTGTAATTACCTCACTACCATGGCCTATTTATTACCTTACCTCCTCATGCCATTTGCACACACTGAATATAGACTTTCATTTTTTCTATTGTGTTATTGACTGTACGCTTGTTTATTCCATTTGTAACTCTATGTTGTTGTTTGTGTCGCACTGCTTTGCTTTATCTTGGCCAGGTTGCAGTTCTCAATGAGAACTTGTTCTCCACCAGCTTACCTGGTTAAATAAAGGTAAAATAAAATAAAATAAGAAACATTTTTTCTCTCTCCCAGAACGGGGATGTAGCTCAGTGGTAGAGCGCATGCTTCGCATGTGTGAGGTCCTGGGTTCAATCCCCAGCTTCTCCGTTTAAAATTATTGCATTGACCCAACTCCTACTTTACAGAATGTTGTAATTCTAAGCAGGAAACAGAGATGTGCTAAATAATTTGGTTTTGTAATCTGAAGAACATTCCTTCAATCCCTGTTCGTACAATTATAGAACAGAAGTGGCATGATTGCCATCTTTTATGGCGTCATTTTCAAAAACTGAAGTTTATGGGTTCGATCCCAGTCTGTACCTGGTTTAAGAATTGCTGCTATCATTTCCTTGTAGTTTCAATGGAGTGGTGTATATAAAAAGTACATTGTATTGATATTGCATTTTATCTGCAAATGAAATGGGATGGAAGCTCAGAGGGGGAGTGCATGCAAAATATGTATGAGGTCCTCGGTTCAATCCCAAGATTCTCCACTGAGTTTATTTGTGTGCCAAATTCACATTTACACAACTACTACTTTCCTGAATGTTGATATATAATACAGAGCGTAGAGTGGCATGGTGGCCAAGTGGTAAGGCGTTGGTCTTGTAAACTGAAGATCATGGGTTCAAATCCCTTCTGTGCCTTTATGAAAGACATCTGATATCATAGACCTGTGTATTACTTGGAGGACTTTGCAGAAAATCAAGTTGTATCAATATTGCAACACAGCTATTATAGTAAGGGGATGAATCTCTATGGTAGAGCCAGTACTTTACATGAATGCGGTCCAACGTTAATCCCCAACTTCTCTGTTGAGTGTAATTAGTTGTTAAATTAGCTTTTGCACAACTCCCACTTTCCAGAATGTTGACATTCTAAGAAGGAAATAGATATGCTAAATCATCTGTTTCTGTAAACTGAAGCACATGGGTTCATCCTTGTTCGAGGTTTATGGAAGATAGCTGATATTATGAGAAATGTACTTTCATTAGAACAGTGTAAAGAAAAGGTAAATTGTATTGATATGACCACTGCGACCTGTATGCTCTAGTCGGCTGGCCCTCGCTACCTATTCGTCACCAGACCCACTGGCTCCAGGTCATCTATAAGTCTATGCTAGGTAAAGCTCCGCCTTATCTCAACTCACTGGTCACGATAAAAACACCCACCCGTAGCACTCGCTCCAGCAGATATATCTCACTGGTCATCACCAAAGCCAACACCTCCTTTGGCTGCCTTTCCTTCCAGTTCTCTGCTGCCAATGACTGGAACGAATTGCAAAAATCGCTGAACCTGGACACTTATATTTCCCTCACTAACTTTAAACATCAGCTATCTGAGCAGCTAACCGATCGCTGCAGCTGTACATAGGCCATCTGTAAATAGCCCACCCAATCTACCTACCTCATCCCCATATTGTTTTTATTTACTTTCTGATCTTTTGCACACCAGTATTTGTACTTGCACATCATCATCTGCTCATCTATCACTCCAGTGTTAATTTGCTAAATTGTAATTACCTCACTACCATGGCCTATTTATTACCTTACCTCCTCATGCCATTTGCACACACTGAATATAGACTTTCTTTTTTTCTATTGTGTTATTGACTGTACGCTTGTTTATTCCATTTGTAACTCTATGTTGTTGTTTGTGTCGCACTGCTTTGCTTTATCTTGGCCAGGTTGCAGTTCTCAATGAGAACTTGTTCTCCACCAGCTTACCTGGTTAAATAAAGTTAAAATAAAATAAAATAAGAAACATTTTTTCTCTCTCCCAGAACGGGGATGTAGCTCAGTGGTAGAGCGCATGCTTCGCATGTGTGAGGTCCTGGGTTCAATCCCCAGCTTCTCCATTTAAAATTATTGCATTGACCCAACTCCTACTTTACAGAATGTTGTAATTCTAAGCAGGAAACAGAGATGTGCTAAATAATTTGGTTTTGTAATCTGAAGAACATTCCTTCAATCCCTGTTCGTACAATTATAGAACAGAAGTGGCATGATTGCCATCTTTTATGGCGTCATTTTCAAAAACTGAAGTTTATGGGTTCGATCCCAGTCTGTACCTGGTTTAAGAATTGCTGCTATCATTTCCTTGTAGTTTCAATGGAGTGGTGTATATAAAAAGTACATTGTATTGATATTGCATTTTATCTGCAAATGAAATGGGATGGAAGCTCAGAGGGGGAGTGCATGCAAAATATGTATGAGGTCCTCGGTTCAATCCCAAGATTCTCCACTGAGTTTATTTGTGTGCCAAATTCACATTTACACAACTACTACTTTCCTGAATGTTGATATATAATACAGAGCGTAGAGTGGCATGGTGGCCAAGTGGTAAGGCGTTGGTCTTGTAAACTGAAGATCATGGGTTCAAATCCCTTCTGTGCCTTTATGAAAGACATCTGATATCATAGACCTGTGTTTTACTTGGAGGACTTTGCAGAAAATCAAGTTGTATCAATATTGCAACACAGCTATTATAGTAAGGGGATGAATCTCTATGGTAGAGCCAGTACTTTACATGAATGCGGTCCAACGTTAATCCCCAACTTCTCTGTTGAGTGTAATTAGTTGTTAAATTAGCTTTTGCACAACTCCCACTTTCCAGAATGTTGACATTCTAAGAAGGAAATAGATATGCTAAATCATCTGTTTCTGTAAACTGAAGCACATGGGTTCATCCTTGTTCGAGGTTTATGGAAGATAGCTGATATTATGGAAATGTACTTTCATTAGAACAGTGTAAAGAAAAGGTAAATTGTATTGATATGACCACTGCGACCTGTATGCTCTAGTCGGCTGGCCCTCGCTACCTATTCGTCACCAGACCCACTGGCTCCAGGTCATCTATAAGTCTATGCTAGGTAAAGCTCCGCCTTATCTCAACTCACTGGTCACGATAAAAACACCCACCCGTAGCACTCGCTCCAGCAGATATATCTCACTGGTCATCCCCAAAGCCAACACCTCCTTTGGCTGCCTTTCCTTCCAGTTCTCTGCTGCCAATGACTGGAACGAATTGCAAAAATCGCTGAACCTGGACACTTATATTTCCCTCACTAACTTTAAACATCAGCTATCTGAGCAGCTAACCGATCGCTGCAGCTGTACATAGGCCATCTGTAAATAGCCCACCCAATCTACCTACCTCATCCCCATATTGTTTTTATTTACTTTCTGCTCTTTTGCACACCAGTATTTGTACTTGCACATCATCATCTGCTCATCTATCACTCCAGTGTTAATTTGCTAAATTGTAATTACCTCACTACCATGGCCTATTTATTACCTTACCTCCTCATGCCATTTGCACACACTGAATATAGACTTTCTTTTTTTCTATTGTGTTATTGACTGTACGCTTGTTTATTCCATTTGTAACTCTATGTTGTTGTTTGTGTCGCACTGCTTTGCTTTATCTTGGCCAGGTTGCAGTTCTCAATGAGAACTTGTTCTCCACCAGCTTACCTGGTTAAATAAAGGTGAAATAAAATAAAATAAGAAACATTTTTTCTCTTTCCCAGAACTGGGATGTAGCTCAGTGGTAGAGCGCATGCTTCGAATGTATGAGGTCCTGGGTTCAATCCCCAGCTTCTCCATTTAAAATTATTGCATTGACCCAACTCCTACTTTACAGAATGTTGTAATTCTAAGCAGGAAACAGAGATATGCTAAATAATTTTGTTTTGTAATCTGAAGAACATTCCTTCAATCCCTGTTCGTACAATTATAGAACAGAAGTGGCATGATTGCCATCTTTTATGGCGTCATTTTCAAAAACTGAAGTTTATGGGTTCGATCCCAGTCTGTACCTGGTTTAAGAATTGCTGCTATCATTTCCTTGTAGTTTCAATGGAGTGGTGTATATAAAAAGTACATTGTATTGATATTGCATTTTATCTGCAAATGAAATGGGATGGAAGCTCAGAGGGGGAGTGCATGCAAAATATGTATGAGGTCCTCGGTTCAATCCCAAGATTCTCCACTGAGTTTATTTGTGTGCCAAATTCACATTTACACAACTACTACTTTCCTGAATGTTGATATATAATACAGAGCGTAGAGTGGCATGGTGGCCAAGTGGTAAGGCGTTGGTCTTGTAAACTGAAGATCATGGGTTCAAATCCCTTCTGTGCCTTTATGAAAGACATCTGATATCATAGACCTGTGCTTTACTTGGAGGACTTTGCAGAAAATCAAGTTGTATCAATATTGCAACACAGCTATTATAGTAAGGGGATGAATCTCTATGGTAGAGCCAGTACTTTACATGAATGCGGTCCAACGTTAATCCCCAACTTCTCTGTTGAGTGTAATTAGTTGTTAAATTAGCTTTTGCACAACTCCCACTTTCCAGAATGTTGACATTCTAAGAAGGAAATAGATATGCTAAATCATCTGTTTCTGTAAACTGAAGCACATGGGTTCAATCCTTGTTCGACGTTTATGGAAGATAGCTGATATTATGGAAATGTACTTTCATTAGAACAGTGTAAAGAAAAGGTAAATTGTATTGATATGACCACTGCGACCTGTATGCTCTAGTCGGCTGGCCCTCGCTACCTATTCGTCACCAGACCCACTGGCTCCAGGTCATCTATAAGTCTATGCTAGGTAAAGCTCCGCCTTATCTCAACTCACTGGTCACGATAAAAACACCCACCCGTAGCACTCGCTCCAGCAGATATATCTCACTGGTCATCCCCAAAGCCAACACCTCCTTTGGCTGCCTTTCCTTCCAGTTCTCTGCTGCCAATGACTGGAACGAATTGCAAAAATCGCTGAACCTGGACACTTATATTTCCCTCACTAACTTTAAACATCAGCTATCTGAGCAGCTAACCGATCGCTGCAGCTGTACATAGGCCATCTGTAAATAGCCCACCCAATCTACCTACCTCATCCCCATATTGTTTTTATTTACTTTCTGCTCTTTTGCACACCAGTATTTGTACTTGCACATCATCATCTGCTCATCTATCACTCCAGTGTTAATTTGCTAAATTGTAATTACCTCACTACCATGGCCTATTTATTACCTTACCTCCTCATGCCATTTGCACACACTGAATATAGACTTTCTTTTTTTCTATTGTGTTACTGACTGTACGCTTGTTTATTCCATTTGTAACTCTATGTTGTTGTTTGTGTCGCACTGCTTTGCTTTATCTTGGCCAGGTTGCAGTTCTCAATGAGAACTTGTTCTCCACCAGCTTACCTGGTTAAATAAAGGTGAAATAAAATAAAAAAAGAAACATTTTTTATCTCTCCCAGAACGGGGATGTAGCTCAGTGGTAGAGCGCATGCTTCGCATGTATGAGGTCCTGGGTTCAATCCCCAGCTTCTCCATTTAAAATTATTGCATTCACCCAACTCCTACTTTACAGAATGTTGTAATTCTAAGCAGGAAACAGAGATGTGCTAAATAATTTGGTTTTGTAATCTGAAGAACATTCCTTCAATCCCTGTTCGTACAATTATAGAACAGAAGTGTCATGATTGCCATCTTTTATGGCGTCATTTTCAAAAACTGAAGTTTATGGGTTCGATCCCAGTCTGTACCTGGTTTAAGAATTGCTGCTATCATTTCCTTGTAGTTTCAATGGAGTGGTGTATATAAAAAGTACATTGTATTGATATTGCATTTTATCTGCAAATGAAATGGGATGGAAGCTCAGAGGGGGAGTGCATGCAAAATATGTATGAGGTCCTCGGTTCAATCCCAAGATTCTCCACTGAGTTTATTTGTGTGCCAAATTCACATTTACACAACTACTACTTTCCTGAATGTTGATATATAATACATAGCGTAGAGTGGCATGGTGGCCAAGTGGTAAGGTGTTGGTCTTGTAAACTGAAGATCATGGGTTCAAATCCCTTCTGTGCCTTTATGAAAGACATCTGATATCATAGACCTGTGCTTTACTTAGAGGACTTTGCAGAAAATCAAGTTGTATCAATATTGCAACACAGCTATTATAGTAAGGGGATGAATCTCTATGCTAGGGCCTGTATTTTACATGAATGCGGTCCAACGTTAATCCCCAACTTCTCTGTTGAGTGTAATTAGTTGTTAAATTAGCTTTTGCACAACTCCCACTTTCCAGAATGTTGACATTCTAAGAAGGAAATAGATATGCTAAATCATCTGTTTCTGTAAACTGAAGCACATGGGTTCATCCTTGTTCGAGGTTTATGGAAGATAGCTGATATTATGGAAATGTACTTTCATTAGAACAGTGTAAAGAAAAGGTAAATTGTATTGATATGACCACTGCGACCTGTATGCTCTAGTCGGCTGGCCCTCGCTACCTATTCGTCACCAGACCCACTGGCTCCAGGTCATCTATAAGTCTATGCTAGGTAAAGCTCCGCCTTATCTCAACTCACTGGTCACGATAAAAACACCCACCCGTAGCACTCGCTCCAGCAGATATATCTCACTGGTCATCCCCAAAGCCAACACCTCCTTTGGCTGCCTTTCCTTCCAGTTCTCTGCTGCCAATGACTGGAACGAATTGCAAAAATCGCTGAACCTGGACACTTATATTTCCCTCACTAACTTTAAACATCAGCTATCTGAGCAGCTAACCGATCGCTGCAGCTGTACATAGGCCATCTGTAAATAGCCCACCCAATCTACCTACCTCATCCCTATATTGTTTTTATTTACTTTCTGCTCTTTTGCACACCAGTATTTGTACTTGCACATCATCATCTGCTCATCTATCACTCCAGTGTTAATTTGCTAAATTGTAATTACCTCACTACCATGGCCTATTTATTACCTTACCTCCTCATGCCATTTGCACACACTGAATATAGACTTTCTTTTTTTCTATTGTGTTATTGACTGTACGCTTGTTTATTCCATTTGTAACTCTATGTTGTTGTTTGTGTCGCACTGCTTTGCTTTATCTTGGCCAGGTTGCAGTTCTCAATGAGAACTTGTTCTCCACCAGCTTACCTGGTTAAATAAAGGTGAAATAAAATAAAATAAGAAACATTTTATCTCTCTCCCAGAACGGGGATGTAGCTCAGTGGTAGAGCGCATGATTCGCATGTATGAGGTCCTGGGTTCAATCCCCAGCTTCTCCATTTAAAATTATTGCATTGACCGAACTCCTACTTTACAGAATGTTGTAATTCTAAGCAGGAAACAGAGATGTGCTAAAAAATCTGGTTTTGTAATCTGAAGAACATTCCTTCAATCCCTGTTCGTACAATTATAGAACAGAAGTGGCATCATTGCCATCTTTTATGGCGTCATTTTCAAAAACTGAAGTTTATGGGTTCGATCCCAGTCTGTACCTGGTTTAAGAATTGCTGCTATCATTTCCTTGTAGTTTCAATGGAGTGGTGTATATAAAAAGTACATTGTATTGATATTGCATTTTATCTGCAAATGAAATGGGATGGAAGCTCAGAGGGGGAGTGCATGCAAAATATGTATGAGGTCCTCGGTTCAATCCCAAGATTCTCCACTGAGTTTATTTGTGTGCCAAATTCACATTTACACAACTACTACTTTCCTGAATGTTGATATATAATACAGAGCGTAGAGTGGCATGGTGGCCAAGTGGTAAGGCGTTGGTCTTGTAAACTGAAGATCATGGGTTCAAATCCCTTCTGTGCCTTTATGAAAGACATCTGATATCATAGACCTGTGCTTTACTTGGAGGACTTTGCAGAAAATCAAGTTGTATCAATATTGCAACACAGCTATTATAGTAAGGGGATGAATCTCTATGCTAGAGCCAGTATTTTACATGAATGCGGTCCAACGTTAATCCCCAACTTCTCTGTTGAGTGTAATTAGTTTTTAAATTAGCTTTTGCACAACTCCCACTTTCCAGAATGTTGACATTCTAAGAAGGAAATAGATATGCTAAATCATCTGTTTCTGTAAACTGAAGCACATGGGTTCATCCTTGTTCGAGGTTTATGGAAGATAGCTGATATTATGGAAATGTACTTTCATTAGAACAGTGTAAAGAAAAGGTAAATTGTATTGATATGACCACTGCGACCTGTATGCTCTAGTCGGCTAGCCCTCGCTACCTATTCGTCACCAGACCCACTGGCTCCAGGTCATCTATAAGTCTATGCTAGGTAAAGCTCCGCTTTATCTCAACTCACTGGTCACGATAAAAACACCCACCCGTAGCACTCGCTCCAGCAGATATATCTCACTGGTCATCCCCAAAGCCAACACCTCCTTTGGCTGCCTTTCCTTCCAGTTCTCTGCTGCCAATGACTGGAACGAATTGCAAAAATCGCTGAACCTGGACACTTATATTTCCCTCACTAACTTTAAACATCAGCTATCTGAGCAGCTAACCGATCGCTGCAGCTGTACATAGGCCATCTGTAAATAGCCCACCCAATCTACCTACCTCATCCCCATATTGTTTTTATTTACTTTCTGATTGCCATCTTTTATGGCGTCATTTTCAAAAACTGAAGTTTATGGGTTCGATCCCAGTCTGTACCTGGTTTAAGAATTGCTGCTATCATTTCCTTGTAGTTTCAATGGAGTGGTGTATATAAAAAGTACATTGTATTGATATTGCATTTTATCTGCAAATGAAATGGGATGGAAGCTCAGAGGGGGAGTGCATGCAAAATATGTATGAGCTCCTCGGTTCAATCCCAAGATTCTCCACTGAGTTTATTTGTGTGCCAAATTCACATTTACACAACTACTACTTTCCTGAATGTTGATATATAATTCAGAACGTAGAGTGGCATGGTGGCCAAGTGGTAAGGTGTTGGTCTTGTAAACCGAAGATCATGGGTTCATATCCCTTCTGTGCCTTTATGAAAGACATCTCATATCATAGGCCTGTGCTTTACTTGGAGGACTTTGCAGAAAATCAAGTTGTATCATTATGGCAACTCAGCTATTATAGTAAGGGGATGAATCTCTATGGTAGAGCCAGTACTTTACATGAATGCGGTCCAACGTTAATCCCCAACTTCTCTGTTGAGTGTAATTAGTTGTTAAATTAGCTTTTGCACAACTCCCACTTTCCAGAATGTTGACATTCTAAGAAGGAAATAGATATGCTAAATCATCTGTTTCTGTAAACTGAAGCACATGGGTTCAATCCTTGTTTGACGTTTATGGAAGATAGCTGATATTATAGAAATGTACTTTCATTAGAACAGTGTAAAGAAAAGGTAAATTGTATTGATATGACCACTGCGACCTGTATGCTCTAGTCGGCTGGCCCTCGCTACCTATTCGTCACCAGACCCACTGGCTCCAGGTCATCTATAAGTCTATGCTAGGTAAAGCTCCGCCTTATCTCAACTCACTGGTCACGATAAAAACACCCACCCGTAGCACTCGCTCCAGCAGATATATCTCACTGGTCATCCCCAAAGCCAACACCTCCTTTGGCTGCCTTTCCTTCCAGTTCTCTGCTGCCAATGACTGGAACGAATTGCAAAAATCGCTGAACCTGGACACTTATATTTCCCTCACTAACTTTAAACATCAGCTATCTGAGCAGCTAACCGATCGCTGCAGCTGTACATAGGCCATCTGTAAATAGCCCACCCAATCTACCTACCTCATCCCCATATTGTTTTTATTTACTTTCTGCTCTTTTGCACACCAGTATTTGTACTTGCACATCATCATGTGCTCATCTATCACTCCAGTGTTAATTTGCTAAATTGTAATTACCTCACTACCATGGCCTATTTATTACCTTACCTCCTCATGCCATTTGCACACACTGAATATAGACTTTCTTTTTTTCTATTGTGTTATTGACTGTACGCTTGTTTATTCCATTTGTAACTCTATGTTGTTGTTTGTGTCGCACTGCTTTGCTTTATCTTGGCCAGGTTGCAGTTCTCAATGAGAACTTGTTCTCCACTAGCTTACCTGGTTAAATAAAGGTGAAATAAAATAAAATAAGATACATTTTTAATCTTTCCCAGAACGGGGATGTAGCTCAGTGGTAGAGCGCATGCTTTGCATGTATGAGGTCCTGGGTTCAATCCCCAGCATCTCCATTTAAAGTTATTCCATTGACCCAACTCCTACTTTACAGAATGTTGTAATTCTAAGCAGGAAACAGAGACGTGCTAAATAATTTGGTTTTGCAATCTGAAGAACATTCCTTCAATCCCTGTTCGTACAATTATAGAACAGAAGTGGCATGATTGCCATCTTTTATGGCGTCATTTTCAAAAACTGAAGTTTATGGGTTCGATCACAGTCTGTACCTGGTTTAAGAATTTCTGCTATCATTTCCTTGTAGTTTCAATGGAGTGGTGTATGTAAAAAGTACATTGTATTGATATTGCATTTTATCTGCAAATGAAATGGGATGGAAGCTCAGAGGGGGAGTGCATGCAAAATATGGATGAGGTCCTCGGTTCAATCCCAAGATTCTCCACTGAGTTTATTTGTGTGCCAAATTCACATTTACACAACTACTACTTTCCTGAATGTTGATATATAATTCAGAACGTAGAGTGGCATGGTGGCCAAGTGGTAAGGTGTTGGTCTTGTAAACCGAAGATCATGGGTTCATATCCCTTCTGTGCCTTTATGAAAGACATCTGATATCATAGGCCTGTGCTTTACTTGGAGGACTTTGCAGAAAATCAAGTTGTATCATTATGGCAACTCAGCTATTATAGTAAGGGGATGAATCTCTATGGTAGAGCCAGTACTTTACATGAATGCGGTCCAACGTTAATCCCCAACTTCTCTGTTGAGTGTAATTAGTTGTTAAATTAGCTTTTGCACAACTCCCACTTTCCAGAATGTTGACATTCTAAGAAGGAAATAGATATGCTAAATCATCTGTTTCTGTAAACTGAAGCACATGGGTTCATCCTTGTTTGACGTTTATGGAAGATAGCTGATATTATAGAAATGTACTTTCATTAGAACAGTGTAAAGAAAAGGTAAATTGTATTGATATGACCACTGCGACCTGTATGCTCTAGTCGGCTGGCCCTCGCTACCTATTCGTCACCAGACCCACTGGCTCCAGGTCATCTATAAGTCTATGCTAGGTAAAGCTCCGCCTTATCTCAACTCACTGGTCACGATAAAAACACCCACCCGTAGCACTCGCTCCAGCAGATATATCTCACTGGTCATCCCCAAAGCCAACACCTCCTTTGGCTGCCTTTCCTTCCAGTTCTCTGCTGCCAATGACTGGAACGAATTGCAAAAATCGCTGAACCTGGACACTTATATTTCCCTCACTAACTTTAAACATCAGCTATCTGAGCAGCTAACCGATCGCTGCAGCTGTACATAGGCCATCTGTAAATAGCCCACCCAATCTACCTACCTCATCCCCATATTGTTTTTATTTACTTTCTGCTCTTTTGCACACCAGTATTTGTACTTGCACATCATCATGTGCTCATCTATCACTCCAGTGTTAATTTGCTAAATTGTAATTACCTCACTACCATGGCCTATTTATTACCTTACCTCCTCATGCCATTTGCACACACTGAATATAGACTTTCTTTTTTTCTATTGTGTTATTGACTGTACGCTTGTTTATTCCATTTGTAACTCTATGTTGTTGTTTGTGTCGCACTGCTTTGCTTTATCTTGGCCAGGTTGCAGTTCTCAATGAGAACTTGTTCTCCACTAGCTTACCTGGTTAAATAAAGGTGAAATAAAATAAAATAAGATACATTTTTAATCTTTCCCAGAACGGGGATGTAGCTCAGTGGTAGAGCGCATGCTTTGCATGTATGAGGTCCTGGGTTCAATCCCCAACATCTCCATTTAAAGTTATTCCATTGACCCAACTCCTACTTTACAGAATGTTGTAATTCTAAGCAGGAAACAGAGACGTGCTAAATAATTTGGTTTTGTAATCTGAAGAACATTCCTTCAATCCCTGTTCGTACAATTATAGAACAGAAGTGGCATGATTGCCATCTTTTATGGCGTCATTTTCAAAAACTGAAGTTTATGGGTTCGATCCCAGTCTGTACCTGGTTTAAGAATTTCTGCTATCATTTCCTTGTAGTTTCAATGGAGTGGTGTATGTAAAAAGTACATTGTATTGATATTGCATTTTATCTGCAAATGAAATGGGATGGAAGCTCAGAGGGGGAGTGCATGCAAAATATGTATGAGGTCCTCGGTTCAATCCCAAGATTCTCCACTGAGTTTATTTGTGTGCCAAATTCACATTTACACAACTACTACTTTCCTGAATGTTGATATATAATACAGACCGTAGAGTGGCATGGTGGCCAAGTGGTAAGGTGTTGGTCTTGTAAACTGAAGATCATGGGTTCAAATCCCTTCTGTGCCTTTAAGAAAGACATCTGATATCATAGACCTGTGCTTTACTTGGAGGACTTTGCAGAAAATCAAGTTGTATCAATATTGCAACACAGCTATTATAGTAAGGGGATGAATCTCTATGCTAGAGCCAGTATTTTACATGAATGCGGTCCAACGTTAATCCCCAACTTCTCTGTTGAGTGTAATTAGTTTTTAAATTAGCTTTTGCACAACTCCCACTTTCCAGAATGTTGACATTCTAAGAAGGAAATAGATATGCTAAATCATCTGTTTCTGTAAACTGAAGCACATGGGTTCATCCTTGTTCGAGGTTTATGGAAGATAGCTGATATTATGGAAATGTACTTTCATTAGAACAGTGTAAAGAAAAGGTAAATTGTATTGATATGACCACTGCGACCTGTATGCTCTAGTCGGCTAGCCCTCGCTACCTATTCGTCACCAGACCCACTGGCTCCAGGTCATCTATAAGTCTATGCTAGGTAAAGCTCCGCTTTATCTCAACTCACTGGTCACGATAAAAACACCCACCCGTAGCACTCGCTCCAGCAGATATATCTCACTGGTCATCCCCAAAGCCAACACCTCCTTTGGCTGCCTTTCCTTCCAGTTCTCTGCTGCCAATGACTGGAACGAATTGCAAAAATCGCTGAACCTGGACACTTATATTTCCCTCACTAACTTTAAACATCAGCTATCTGAGCAGCTAACCGATCGCTGCAGCTGTACATAGGCCATCTGTAAATAGCCCACCCAATCTACCTACCTCATCCCCATATTGTTTTTATTTACTTTCTGATTGCCATCTTTTATGGCGTCATTTTCAAAAACTGAAGTTTATGGGTTCGATCCCAGTCTGTACCTGGTTTAAGAATTGCTGCTATCATTTCCTTGTAGTTTCAATGGAGTGGTGTATATAAAAAGTACATTGTATTGATATTGCATTTTATCTGCAAATGAAATGGGATGGAAGCTCAGAGGGGGAGTGCATGCAAAATATGTATGAGCTCCTCGGTTCAATCCCAAGATTCTCCACTGAGTTTATTTGTGTGCCAAATTCACATTTACACAACTACTACTTTCCTGAATGTTGATATATAATTCAGAACGTAGAGTGGCATGGTGGCCAAGTGGTAAGGTGTTGGTCTTGTAAACCGAAGATCATGGGTTCATATCCCTTCTGTGCCTTTATGAAAGACATCTCATATCATAGGCCTGTGCTTTACTTGGAGGACTTTGCAGAAAATCAAGTTGTATCATTATGGCAACTCAGCTATTATAGTAAGGGGATGAATCTCTATGGTAGAGCCAGTACTTTACATGAATGCGGTCCAACGTTAATCCCCAACTTCTCTGTTGAGTGTAATTAGTTGTTAAATTAGCTTTTGCACAACTCCCACTTTCCAGAATGTTGACATTCTAAGAAGGAAATAGATATGCTAAATCATCTGTTTCTGTAAACTGAAGCACATGGGTTCAATCCTTGTTTGACGTTTATGGAAGATAGCTGATATTATAGAAATGTACTTTCATTAGAACAGTGTAAAGAAAAGGTAAATTGTATTGATATGACCACTGCGACCTGTATGCTCTAGTCGGCTGGCCCTCGCTACCTATTCGTCACCAGACCCACTGGCTCCAGGTCATCTATAAGTCTATGCTAGGTAAAGCTCCGCCTTATCTCAACTCACTGGTCACGATAAAAACACCCACCCGTAGCACTCGCTCCAGCAGATATATCTCACTGGTCATCCCCAAAGCCAACACCTCCTTTGGCTGCCTTTCCTTCCAGTTCTCTGCTGCCAATGACTGGAACGAATTGCAAAAATCGCTGAACCTGGACACTTATATTTCCCTCACTAACTTTAAACATCAGCTATCTGAGCAGCTAACCGATCGCTGCAGCTGTACATAGGCCATCTGTAAATAGCCCACCCAATCTACCTACCTCATCCCCATATTGTTTTTATTTACTTTCTGCTCTTTTGCACACCAGTATTTGTACTTGCACATCATCATGTGCTCATCTATCACTCCAGTGTTAATTTGCTAAATTGTAATTACCTCACTACCATGGCCTATTTATTACCTTACCTCCTCATGCCATTTGCACACACTGAATATAGACTTTCTTTTTTTCTATTGTGTTATTGACTGTACGCTTGTTTATTCCATTTGTAACTCTATGTTGTTGTTTGTGTCGCACTGCTTTGCTTTATCTTGGCCAGGTTGCAGTTCTCAATGAGAACTTGTTCTCCACTAGCTTACCTGGTTAAATAAAGGTGAAATAAAATAAAATAAGATACATTTTTAATCTTTCCCAGAACGGGGATGTAGCTCAGTGGTAGAGCGCATGCTTTGCATGTATGAGGTCCTGGGTTCAATCCCCAGCATCTCCATTTAAAGTTATTCCATTGACCCAACTCCTACTTTACAGAATGTTGTAATTCTAAGCAGGAAACAGAGACGTGCTAAATAATTTGGTTTTGCAATCTGAAGAACATTCCTTCAATCCCTGTTCGTACAATTATAGAACAGAAGTGGCATGATTGCCATCTTTTATGGCGTCATTTTCAAAAACTGAAGTTTATGGGTTCGATCACAGTCTGTACCTGGTTTAAGAATTTCTGCTATCATTTCCTTGTAGTTTCAATGGAGTGGTGTATGTAAAAAGTACATTGTATTGATATTGCATTTTATCTGCAAATGAAATGGGATGGAAGCTCAGAGGGGGAGTGCATGCAAAATATGGATGAGGTCCTCGGTTCAATCCCAAGATTCTCCACTGAGTTTATTTGTGTGCCAAATTCACATTTACACAACTACTACTTTCCTGAATGTTGATATATAATTCAGAACGTAGAGTGGCATGGTGGCCAAGTGGTAAGGTGTTGGTCTTGTAAACCGAAGATCATGGGTTCATATCCCTTCTGTGCCTTTATGAAAGACATCTGATATCATAGGCCTGTGCTTTACTTGGAGGACTTTGCAGAAAATCAAGTTGTATCATTATGGCAACTCAGCTATTATAGTAAGGGGATGAATCTCTATGGTAGAGCCAGTACTTTACATGAATGCGGTCCAACGTTAATCCCCAACTTCTCTGTTGAGTGTAATTAGTTGTTAAATTAGCTTTTGCACAACTCCCACTTTCCAGAATGTTGACATTCTAAGAAGGAAATAGATATGCTAAATCATCTGTTTCTGTAAACTGAAGCACATGGGTTCATCCTTGTTTGACGTTTATGGAAGATAGCTGATATTATAGAAATGTACTTTCATTAGAACAGTGTAAAGAAAAGGTAAATTGTATTGATATGACCACTGCGACCTGTATGCTCTAGTCGGCTGGCCCTCGCTACCTATTCGTCACCAGACCCACTGGCTCCAGGTCATCTATAAGTCTATGCTAGGTAAAGCTCCGCCTTATCTCAACTCACTGGTCACGATAAAAACACCCACCCGTAGCACTCGCTCCAGCAGATATATCTCACTGGTCATCCCCAAAGCCAACACCTCCTTTGGCTGCCTTTCCTTCCAGTTCTCTGCTGCCAATGACTGGAACGAATTGCAAAAATCGCTGAACCTGGACACTTATATTTCCCTCACTAACTTTAAACATCAGCTATCTGAGCAGCTAACCGATCGCTGCAGCTGTACATAGGCCATCTGTAAATAGCCCACCCAATCTACCTACCTCATCCCCATATTGTTTTTATTTACTTTCTGCTCTTTTGCACACCAGTATTTGTACTTGCACATCATCATGTGCTCATCTATCACTCCAGTGTTAATTTGCTAAATTGTAATTACCTCACTACCATGGCCTATTTATTACCTTACCTCCTCATGCCATTTGCACACACTGAATATAGACTTTCTTTTTTTCTATTGTGTTATTGACTGTACGCTTGTTTATTCCATTTGTAACTCTATGTTGTTGTTTGTGTCGCACTGCTTTGCTTTATCTTGGCCAGGTTGCAGTTCTCAATGAGAACTTGTTCTCCACTAGCTTACCTGGTTAAATAAAGGTGAAATAAAATAAAATAAGATACATTTTTAATCTTTCCCAGAACGGGGATGTAGCTCAGTGGTAGAGCGCATGCTTTGCATGTATGAGGTCCTGGGTTCAATCCCCAACATCTCCATTTAAAGTTATTCCATTGACCCAACTCCTACTTTACAGAATGTTGTAATTCTAAGCAGGAAACAGAGACGTGCTAAATAATTTGGTTTTGTAATCTGAAGAACATTCCTTCAATCCCTGTTCGTACAATTATAGAACAGAAGTGGCATGATTGCCATCTTTTATGGCGTCATTTTCAAAAACTGAAGTTTATGGGTTCGATCCCAGTCTGTACCTGGTTTAAGAATTTCTGCTATCATTTCCTTGTAGTTTCAATGGAGTGGTGTATGTAAAAAGTACATTGTATTGATATTGCATTTTATCTGCAAATGAAATGGGATGGAAGCTCAGAGGGGGAGTGCATGCAAAATATGTATGAGGTCCTCGGTTCAATCCCAAGATTCTCCACTGAGTTTATTTGTGTGCCAAATTCACATTTACACAACTACTACTTTCCTGAATGTTGATATATAATACAGACCGTAGAGTGGCATGGTGGCCAAGTGGTAAGGTGTTGGTCTTGTAAACTGAAGATCATGGGTTCAAATCCCTTCTGTGCCTTTAAGAAAGACATCTGATATCATAGACCTGTGCTTTACTTGGAGGACTTTGCAGAAAATCAAGTTGTATCAATATTGCAACACAGCTATTATAGTAAGGGGATGAATCTCTATGGTAGAGCCAGTACTTTACATGAATGCGGTCCAACGTTAATCCCCAACTTCTCTGTTGAGTGTAATTAGTTGTTAAATTAGCTTTTGCACAACTCCCACTTTCCAGAATGTTGACATTCTAAGAAGGAAATAGATATGCTAAATCATCTGTTTCTGTAAACTGAAGCACATGGGTTCATCCTTCTTCGACGTTTATGGAAGATAGCTGATATTATGGAAATGTACTTTCATTAGAACAGTGTAAAGAAAAGGTAAATTGTATTGATATGACCACTGCGGCCTGTATGCTCTAGTCGGCTGGCCCTCGCTACCTATTCGTCACCAGACCCACTGGCTCCAGGTCATCTATAAGTCTATGCTAGGTAAAGCTCCGCCTTATCTCAAATCACTGGTCACGATAAAAACACCCACCCGTAGCACTCGCTCCAGCAGATATATCTCACTGGTCATCCCCAAAGCCAACACCTCCTTTGGCTGCCTTTCCTTCCAGTTCTCTGCTGCCAATGACTGGAACGAATTGCAAAAATCGCTGAACCTGGACACTTATATTTCCCTCACTAACTTTAAACATCAGCTATCTGAGCAGCTAACCGAGCGCTGCAGCTGTACATAGGCCATCTGTAAATAGCCCACCCAATCTACCTACCTCATCCCCATATTGTTTTTATTTACTTTCTGCTCTTTTGCACACCAGTATTTGTACTTGCACATCATCATCTGCTCATCTATCACTCCAGTGTTAATTTGCTAAATTGTAATTACCTCACTACCATGGCCTATTTATTACCTTACCTCCTCATGCCATTTGCACACACTGAATATAGACTTTCTTTTTTTCTATTGTGTTATTGACTGTACGCTTGTTTATTCCATTTGTAACTCTATGTTGTTGTTTGTGTCGCACTGCTTTGCTTTATCTTGGCCAGGTTGCAGTTCTCAATGAGAACTTGTTCTCCACTAGCTTACCTGGTTAAATAAAGGTGAAATAAAATAAAATAAGATACATTTTTAATCTTTCCCAGAACGGGGATGTAGCTCAGTGGTAGAGCGCATGCTTTGCATGTATGAGGTCCTGGGTTCAATCCCCAGCATCTCCATTTAAAGTTATTCCATTGACCCAACTCCTACTTTACAGAATGTTGTAATTCTAAGCAGGAAACAGAGACGTGCTAAATAATTTGGTTTTGCAATCTGAAGAACATTCCTTCAATCCCTGTTCGTACAATTATAGAACAGAAGTGGCATGATTGCCATCTTTTATGGCGTCATTTTCAAAAACTGAAGTTTATGGGTTCGATCACAGTCTGTACCTGGTTTAAGAATTTCTGCTATCATTTCCTTGTAGTTTCAATGGAGTGGTGTATGTAAAAAGTACATTGTATTGATATTGCATTTTATCTGCAAATGAAATGGGATGGAAGCTCAGAGGGGGAGTGCATGCAAAATATGGATGAGGTCCTCGGTTCAATCCCAAGATTCTCCACTGAGTTTATTTGTGTGCCAAATTCACATTTACACAACTACTACTTTCCTGAATGTTGATATATAATTCAGAACGTAGAGTGGCATGGTGGCCAAGTGGTAAGGTGTTGGTCTTGTAAACCGAAGATCATGGGTTCATATCCCTTCTGTGCCTTTATGAAAGACATCTGATATCATAGGCCTGTGCTTTACTTGGAGGACTTTGCAGAAAATCAAGTTGTATCATTATGGCAACTCAGCTATTATAGTAAGGGGATGAATCTCTATGGTAGAGCCAGTACTTTACATGAATGCGGTCCAACGTTAATCCCCAACTTCTCTGTTGAGTGTAATTAGTTGTTAAATTAGCTTTTGCACAACTCCCACTTTCCAGAATGTTGACATTCTAAGAAGGAAATAGATATGCTAAATCATCTGTTTCTGTAAACTGAAGCACATGGGTTCATCCTTGTTTGACGTTTATGGAAGATAGCTGATATTATAGAAATGTACTTTCATTAGAACAGTGTAAAGAAAAGGTAAATTGTATTGATATGACCACTGCGACCTGTATGCTCTAGTCGGCTGGCCCTCGCTACCTATTCGTCACCAGACCCACTGGCTCCAGGTCATCTATAAGTCTATGCTAGGTAAAGCTCCGCCTTATCTCAACTCACTGGTCACGATAAAAACACCCACCCGTAGCACTCGCTCCAGCAGATATATCTCACTGGTCATCCCCAAAGCCAACACCTCCTTTGGCTGCCTTTCCTTCCAGTTCTCTGCTGCCAATGACTGGAACGAATTGCAAAAATCGCTGAACCTGGACACTTATATTTCCCTCACTAACTTTAAACATCAGCTATCTGAGCAGCTAACCGATCGCTGCAGCTGTACATAGGCCATCTGTAAATAGCCCACCCAATCTACCTACCTCATCCCCATATTGTTTTTATTTACTTTCTGCTCTTTTGCACACCAGTATTTGTACTTGCACATCATCATCTGCTCATCTGTCACTCCAGTGTTAATTTGCTAAATTGTAATTACCTCACTACCATGGCCTATTTATTACCTTACCTCCTCATGCCATTTGCACACACTGAATATAGACTTTCTTTTTTTCTATTGTGTTATTGACTGTACGCTTGTTTATTCCATTTGTAACTCTATGTTGTTGTTTGTGTCGCACTGCTTTGCTTTATCTTGGCCAGGTTGCAGTTCTCAATGAGAACTTGTTCTCCACTAGCTTACCTGGTTAAATAAAGGTGAAATAAAATAAAATAAGATACATTTTTAATCTTTCCCAGAACGGGGATGTAGCTCAGTGGTAGAGCGCATGCTTCGCATGTATGAGGTCCTGGGTTCAATCCCCAGCATCTCCATTTAAAATTACTGCATTGACTCATCCAACTCCTACTTTACAGAATGTTGTAATTCTAAGCAGGAAACAGAGACGTGCTAAATAATTTGGTTTTGTAATCTGAAGAACATTCCTTCAATCCCTGTTCGTACAATTATAGAACAGAAGTGGCATCATTGCCATCTTTTATGGCGTCATTTTCAAAAACTGAAGTTTATGGGTTTGATCCCAGTCTGTACCTGGTTTAAGAATTGCTGCTATCATTTCCTTGTAGTTTCAATGGAGTGGTGTATATAAAAAGTACATTGTATTGATATTGCATTTTATCTGCAAATGAAATGGGATGGAAGCTCAGAGGGGGAGTGCATGCAAAATATGGATGAGGTCCTCGGTTCAATCCCAAGATTCTCCACTGAGTTTATTTGTGTGCCAAATTCACATTTACACAACTACTACTTTCCTGAATGTTGATATATAATTCAGAATGTACAGTGACATGGTGGCCAAGTGGTAAGGCGTTGGTCTTGTAAACCGAAGATCATGGGTTCAAATCCCTTCTGTGCCTTTATGAAAGACATCTGATATCATGGACCTGTGTGTTAATTGGAGGACTTTGCAGAAAATCAAGTTGTATCAATATTGCAACACAGCTATTATAGTAAGTGGATGAATCTCTATGGTAGAGCCAGTACTTTACATGAATGCGGTCCAACGTTAATCCCCTACTTCTCTGTTGAGTGTAATTAGTTGTTAAATTAGCTTTTGCACAACTCCCACTTTCCAGAATGTTGACATTCTAAGAAGGAAATAGATATGCTAAATCATCTGTTTCTGTAAACTGAAGCACATGGGTTCATCCTTGTTTGACGTTTATGGAAGATAGCTGATATTATAGAAATGTACTTTCATTAGAACAGTGTAAAGAAAAGGTAAGTTGTATTGATATGACCACTGCGACCTGTATGCTCTAGTCGGCTGGCCCTCGCTACCTATTCGTCACCAGACCCACTGGCTCCAGGTCATCTATAAATCTATGCTAGGTAAAGCTCCGCCTTATCTCAACTCACTGGTCACGATAAAAACACCCACCCGTAGCACTCGCTCCAGCAGATATATCTCACTGGTCATCCCCAAAGCCAACACCTCCTTTGGCTGCCTTTCCTTCCAGTTCTCTGCTGCCAACGACTGGAACGAATTGCAAAAATCGCTGAACCTGGACACTTATATTTCCCTCACTAACTTTAAACATCAGCTATCTGAGCAGCTAACCGATCGCTGCAGCTGTACATAGGCCATCTGTAAATAGCCCACCCAATCTACCTACCTCATCCCTATATTGTTTTTATTTACTTTCTGCTCTTTTGCACACCAGTATTTGTACTTGCACATCATCATCTGCTCATCTATCACTCCAGTGTTAATTTGCTAAATTGTAATTACCTCACTACCATGGCCTATTTATTACCTTACCTCCTCATGCCATTTGCACACACTGAATATAGACTTTCTTTTTTTCTATTGTGTTATTGACTGTACGCTTGTTTATTCCATTTGTAACTCTATGTTGTTGTTTGTGTCGCACTGCTTTGCTTTATCTTGGCCAGGTTGCAGTTCTCAATGAGAACTTGTTCTCCACCAGCTTACCTGGTTAAATAAAGGTGAAATAAAATAAAATAAGAAACATTTTATCTCTCTCCCAGGACGGGGATGTAGCTCAGTGGTAGAGCGCATGATTCGCATGTATGAGGTCCTGGGTTCAATCCCCAGCTTCTCCATTTAAAATTATTGCATTGACCGAACTCCTACTTTACAGAATGTTGTAATTCTAAGCAGGAAACAGAGATGTGCTAAAAAATTTGGTTTTGTAATCTGAAGAACATTCCTTCAATCCCTGTTCGTACAATTATAGAACAGAAGTGTCATGATTGCCATCTTTTATGGCGTCATTTTCAAAAACTGAAGTTTATGGGTTCGATCCCAGTCTGTACCTGGTTTAAGAATTGCTGCTATCATTTCCTTGTAGTTTCAATGGAGTGGTGTATATAAAAAGTACATTGTATTGATATTGCATGTTATCTGCAAATGAAATGGGATGGAAGCTCAGAGGGGGAGTGCATGCAAAATATGTATGAGGTCCTCGGTTCAATCCCAAGATTCTCCACTGAGTTTATTTGTGTGCCAAATTCACATTTACACAACTACTACTTTCCTGAATGTTGATATATAATACAGAGCGTAGAGTGGCATGGTGGCCAAGTGGTAAGGTGTTGGTCTTGTAAACTGAAGATCATGGGTTCAAATCCCTTCTGTGCCTTTATGAAAGACATCTGATATCATAGACCTGTGCTTTACTTGGAGGACTTTGCAGAAAATCAAGTTGTATCAATATTGCAACACAGCTATTATAGTAAGGGGATGAATCTCTATGCTAGAGCCTGTATTTTACATGAATGCGGTCCAACGTTAATCCCCAACTTCTCTGTTGAGTGTAATTAGTTGTTAAATTAGCTTTTGCACAACTCCCACTTTCCAGAATGTTGACATTCTAATAAGGAAATAGATATGCTAAATCATCTGTTTCTGTAAACTGAAGCACATGGGTTCATCCTTGTTCGAGGTTTATGGAAGATAGCTGATATTATGGAAATGTACTTTCATTAGAACAGTGTAAAGAAAAGGTAAATTGTATTGATATGACCACTGCGACCTGTATGCTCTAGTCGGCTGGGCCTCGCTACCTATTCGTCACCAGACCCACTGGCTCCAGGTCATCTATAAGTCTATGCTAGGTAAAGCTCCGCCTTATCTCAACTCACTGGTCACGATAAAAACACCCACCCGTAGCACTCGCTCCAGCAGATATATCTCACTGGTCATCCCCAAAGCCAACACCTCCTTTGGCTGCCTTTCCTTCCAGTTCTCTGCTGCCAATGACTGGAACGAATTGCAAAAATCGCTGAACCTGGACACTTATATTTCCCTCACTAACTTTAAACATCAGCTATCTGAGCAGCTAACCGATCGCTGCAGCTGTACATAGGCCATCTGTAAATAGCCCACCCAATCTACCTACCTCATCCCTATATTGTTTTTATTTACTTTCTGCTCTTTTGCACACCAGTATTTGTACTTGCACATCATCATCTGCTCATCTATCACTCCAGTGTTAATTTGCTAAATTGTAATTACCTCACTACCATGGCCTATTTATTACCTTACCTCCTCATGCCATTTGCACACACTGAATATAGACTTTCTTTTTTTCTATTGTGTTATTGACTGTACGCTTGTTTATTCCATTTGTAACTCTATGTTGTTGTTTGTGTCGCACTGCTTTGCTTTATCTTGGCCAGGTTGCAGTTCTCAATGAGAACTTGTTCTCCACCAGCTTACCTGGTTAAATAAAGGTGAAATAAAATAAAATAAGAAACATTTTATCTCTCTCCCAGAACGGGGATGTAGCTCAGTGGTAGAGCGCATGATTCGCATGTATGAGGTCCTGGGTTCAATCCCCAGCTTCTCCATTTAAAATTATTGCATTGACCGAACTCCTACTTTACAGAATGTTGTAATTCTAAGCAGGAAACAGAGATGTGCTAAAAAATTTGGTTTTGTAATCTGAAGAACATTCCTTCAATCCCTGTTCGTACAATTATAGAACAGAAGTGGCATCATTGCCATCTTTTATGGCGTCATTTTCAAAAACTGAAGTTTATGGGTTCGATCCCAGTCTGTACCTGGTTTAAGAATTGCTGCTATCATTTCCTTGTAGTTTCAATGGAGTGGTGTATATAAAAAGTACATTGTATTGATATTGCATTTTATCTGCAAATGAAATGGGATGGAAGCTCAGAGGGGGAGTGCATGCAAAATATGTATGAGGTCCTCGGTTCAATCCCAAGATTCTCCACTGAGTTTATTTGTGTGCCAAATTCACATTTACACAACTACTACTTTCCTGAATGTTGATATATAATACAGAGCGTAGAGTGGCATGGTGGCCAAGTGGTAAGGCGTTGGTCTTGTAAACTGAAGATCATGGGTTCAAATCCCTTCTGTGCCTTTATGAAAGACATCTGATATCATAGACCTGTGCTTTACTTGGAGGACTTTGCAGAAAATCAAGTTGTATCAATATTGCAACACAGCTATTATAGTAAGGGGATGAATCTCTATGCTAGAGCCAGTATTTTACATGAATGCGGTCCAACGTTAATCCCCAACTTCTCTGTTGAGTGTAATTAGTTTTTAAATTAGCTTTTGCACAACTCCCACTTTCCAGAATGTTGACATTCTAAGAAGGAAATAGATATGCTAAATCATCTGTTTCTGTAAACTGAAGCACATGGGTTCATCCTTGTTCGAGGTTTATGGAAGATAGCTGATATTATGGAAATGTACTTTCATTAGAACAGTGTAAAGAAAAGGTAAATTGTATTGATATGACCACTGCGACCTGTATGCTCTAGTCGGCTAGCCCTCGCTACCTATTCGTCACCAGACCCACTGGCTCCAGGTCATCTATAAGTCTATGCTAGGTAAAGCTCCGCTTTATCTCAACTCACTGGTCACGATAAAAACACCCACCCGTAGCACTCGCTCCAGCAGATATATCTCACTGGTCATCCCCAAAGCCAACACCTCCTTTGGCTGCCTTTCCTTCCAGTTCTCTGCTGCCAATGACTGGAACGAATTGCAAAAATCGCTGAACCTGGACACTTATATTTCCCTCACTAACTTTAAACATCAGCTATCTGAGCAGCTAACCGATCGCTGCAGCTGTACATAGGCCATCTGTAAATAGCCCACCCAATCTACCTACCTCATCCCCATATTGTTTTTATTTACTTTCTGATTGCCATCTTTTATGGCGTCATTTTCAAAAACTGAAGTTTATGGGTTCGATCCCAGTCTGTACCTGGTTTAAGAATTGCTGCTATCATTTCCTTGTAGTTTCAATGGAGTGGTGTATATAAAAAGTACATTGTATTGATATTGCATTTTATCTGCAAATGAAATGGGATGGAAGCTCAGAGGGGGAGTGCATGCAAAATATGTATGAGGTCCTCGGTTCAATCCCAAGATTCTCCACTGAGTTTATTTGTGTGCCAAATTCACATTTACACAACTACTACTTTCCTGAATGTTGATATATAATACAGAGCGTAGAGTGGCATGGTGGCCAAGTGGTAAGGCGTTGGTCTTGTAAACTGAAGATCATGGGTTCAAATCCCTTCTGTGCCTTTATGAAAGACATCTGATATCATAGACCTGTGCTTTACTTGGAGGACTTTGCAGAAAATCAAGTTGTATCAATATTGCAACACAGCTATTATCGTAAGGGGATGAATCTCTATGCTAGAGCCAGTATTTTACATGAATGCGGTCCAACGTTAATCCCCAACTTCTCTGTTGAGTGTAATTAGTTGTTAAATTAGCTTTTGCACAACTCCCACTTTCCAGAATGTTGACATTCTAAGAAGGAAATAGATATGCTAAATCATCTGTTTCTGTAAACCAAAGCACATGGGTTCATCCTTGTTCGAGGTTTATGGAAGATAGCTGATATTATGGAAATGTACTTTCATTAGAACAGTGTAAAGAAAAGGTAAATTGTATTGATATGACCACTGCGACCTGTATGCTCTAGTCGGCTGGCCCTCGCTACCTATTCGTCACCAGACCCACTGGCTCCAGGTCATCTATAAGTCTATGCTAGGTAAAGCTCCGCCTTATCTCAACTCACTGGTCACGATAAAAACACCCACCCGTAGCACTCGCTCCAGCAGATATATCTCACTGGTCATCCCCAAAGCCAACACCTCCTTTGGCTGCCTTTCCTTCCAGTTCTCTGCTGCCAATGACTGGAACGAATTGCAAAAATCGCTGAACCTGGACACTTATATTTCCCTCACTAACTTTAAACATCAGCTATCTGAGCAGCTAACCGATCGCTGCAGCTGTACATAGGCCATCTGTAAATAGCCCACCCAATCTACCTACCTCATCCCCATATTGTTTTTATTTACTTTCTGCTCTTTTGCACACCAGTATTTGTACTTGCACATCATCATCTGCTCATCTATCACTCCAGTGTTAATTTGCTAAATTGTAATTACCTCACTACCATGGCCTATTTATTACCTTACCTCCTCATGCCATTTGCACACACTGAATATAGACTTTCTTTTTTTCTATTGTGTTATTGACTGTACGCTTGTTTATTCCATTTGTAACTCTATGTTGTTGTTTGTGTCGCACTGCTTTGCTTTATCTTGGCCAGGTTGCAGTTCTCAATGAGAACTTGTTCTCCACTAGCTTACCTGGTTAAATAAAGGTGAAATAAAATAAAATAAGATACATTTTTTCTCTCTCCCAGAACGGGGATGTAGCTCAGTGGTAGAGCGCATGCTTTGCATGTATGAGGTCCTGGGTTCAATCCCCAGCTTCTCCATTTAAAATTATTGCATTGACCCAACTCCTACTGTACAGAATGTTGTAATTCTAAGCAGGAAATAGAGATGTGCTAAAAAATTTGGTTTTGTAATCTGAAGAACATTCCTTCAATCCCTGTTCGTACAATTATAGAACAGAAGTGGCATGATTGCCATCTTTTATGGCGTCATTTTCAAAAACTGAAGTTTATGGGTTCGATCCCAGACTGTACCTGGTTTAAGAATTGCTGCTATCATTTCCTTGTAGTTTCAATGGAGTGGTGTATATAAAAAGTACATTGTATTGATATTGCATTTTATCTGCAAATGAAATGGGATGGAAGCTCAGAGGGGGAGTGCATGCAAAATATGTATGAGCTCCTCGGTTCAATCCCAAGATTCTCCACTGAGTTTATTTGTGTGCCAAATTCACATTTACACAACTACTACTTTCCTGAATGTTGATATATAATTCAGAACGTAGAGTGGCATGGTGGCCAAGTGGTAAGGTGTTGGTCTTGTAAACCGAAGATCATGGGTTCATATCCCTTCTGTGCCTTTATGAAAGACATCTGATATCATAGGCCTGTGCTTTACTTGGAGGACTTTGCAGAAAATCAAGTTGTATCATTATGGCAACTCAGCTATTATAGTAAGGGGATGAATCTCTATGGTAGAGCCAGTACTTTACATGAATGCGGTCCAACGTTAATCCCCAACTTCTCTGTTGAGTGTAATTAGTTGTTAAATTAGCTTTTGCACAACTCCCACTTTCCAGAATGTTGACATTCTAAGAAGGAAATAGATATGCTAAATCATCTGTTTCTGTAAACTGAAGCACATGGGTTCAATCCTTGTTTGACGTTTATGGAAGATAGCTGATATTATAGAAATGTACTTTCATTAGAACAGTGTAAAGAAAAGGTAAATTGTATTGATATGACCACTGCGACCTGTATGCTCTAGTCGGCTGGCCCTCGCTACCTATTCGTCACCAGACCCACTGGCTCCAGGTCATCTATAAGTCTATGCTAGGTAAAGCTCCGCCTTATCTCAACTCACTGGTCACGATAAAAACACCCACCCGTAGCACTCGCTCCAGCAGATATATCTCACTGGTCATCCCCAAAGCCAACACCTCCTTTGGCTGCCTTTCCTTCCAGTTCTCTGCTGCCAATGACTGGAACGAATTGCAAAAATCGCTGAACCTGGACACTTATATTTCCCTCACTAACTTTAAACATCAGCTATCTGAGCAGCTAACCGATCGCTGCAGCTGTACATAGGCCATCTGTAAATAGCCCACCCAATCTACCTACCTCATCCCCATATTGTTTTTATTTACTTTCTGCTCTTTTGCACACCAGTATTTGTACTTGCACATCATCATGTGCTCATCTATCACTCCAGTGTTAATTTGCTAAATTGTAATTACCTCACTACCATGGCCTATTTATTACCTTACCTCCTCATGCCATTTGCACACACTGAATATAGACTTTCTTTTTTTCTATTGTGTTATTGACTGTACGCTTGTTTATTCCATTTGTAACTCTATGTTGTTGTTTGTGTCGCACTGCTTTGCTTTATCTTGGCCAGGTTGCAGTTCTCAATGAGAACTTGTTCTCCACTAGCTTACCTGGTTAAATAAAGGTGAAATAAAATAAAATAAGATACATTTTTAATCTTTCCCAGAACGGGGATGTAGCTCAGTGGTAGAGCGCATGCTTTGCATGTATGAGGTCCTGGGTTCAATCCCCAGCATCTCCATTTAAAGTTATTCCATTGACCCAACTCCTACTTTACAGAATGTTGTAATTCTAAGCAGGAAACAGAGACGTGCTAAATAATTTGGTTTTGTAATCTGAAGAACATTCCTTCAATCCCTGTTCGTACAATTATAGAACAGAAGTGGCATGATTGCCATCTTTTATGGCGTCATTTTCAAAAACTGAAGTTTATGGGTTCGATCCCAGTCTGTACCTGGTTTAAGAATTTCTGCTATCATTTCCTTGTAGTTTCAATGGAGTGGTGTATGTAAAAAGTACATTGTATTGATATTGCATTTTATCTGCAAATGAAATGGGATGGAAGCTCAGAGGGGGAGTGCATGCAAAATATGTATGAGCTCCTCGGTTCAATCCCAAGATTCTCCACTGAGTTTATTTGTGTGCCAAATTCACATTTACACAACTACTACTTTCCTGAATGTTGATATATAATTCAGAACGTAGAGTGGCATGGTGGCCAAGTGGTAAGGTGTTGGTCTTGTAAACCGAAGTTCATGGGTTCATATCCCTTCTGTGCCTTTATGAAAGACATCTGATATCATAGGCCTGTGCTTTACTTGGAGGACTTTGCAGAAAATCAAGTTGTATCATTATGGCAACTCAGCTATTATAGTAAGGGGATGAATCTCTATGGTAGAGCCAGTACTTTACATGAATGCGGTCCAACGTTAATCCCCAACTTCTCTGTTGAGTGTAATTAGTTGTTAAATTAGCTTTTGCACAACTCCCACTTTCCAGAATGTTGACATTCTAAGAAGGAAATAGATATGCTAAATCATCTGTTTCTGTAAACTGAAGCACATGGGTTCAATCCTTGTTTGACGTTTATGGAAGATAGCTGATATTATAGAAATGTACTTTCATTAGAACAGTGTAAAGAAAAGGTAAATTGTATTGATATGACCACTGCGACCTGTATGCTCTAGTCGGCTGGCCCTCGCTACCTATTCGTCACCAGACCCACTGGCTCCAGGTCATCTATAAGTCTATGCTAGGTAAAGCTCCGCCTTATCTCAACTCACTGGTCACGATAAAAACACCCACCCGTAGCACTCGCTCCAGCAGATATATCTCACTGGTCATCCCCAAAGCCAACACCTCCTTTGGCTGCCTTTCCTTCCAGTTCTCTGCTGCCAATGACTGGAACGAATTGCAAAAATCGCTGAACCTGGACACTTATATTTCCCTCACTAACTTTAAACATCAGCTATCTGAGCAGCTAACCGATCGCTGCAGCTGTACATAGGCCATCTGTAAATAGCCCACCCAATCTACCTACCTCATCCCCATATTGTTTTTATTTACTTTCTGCTCTTTTGCACACCAGTATTTGTACTTGCACATCATCATGTGCTCATCTATCACTCCAGTGTTAATTTGCTAAATTGTAATTACCTCACTACCATGGCCTATTTATTACCTTACCTCCTCATGCCATTTGCACACACTGAATATAGACTTTCTTTTTTTCTATTGTGTTATTGACTGTACGCTTGTTTATTCCATTTGTAACTCTATGTTGTTGTTTGTGTCGCACTGCTTTGCTTTATCTTGGCCAGGTTGCAGTTCTCAATGAGAACTTGTTCTCCACTAGCTTACCTGGTTAAATAAAGGTGAAATAAAATAAAATAAGATACATTTTTAATCTTTCCCAGAACGGGGATGTAGCTCAGTGGTAGAGCGCATGCTTTGCATGTATGAGGTCCTGGGTTCAATCCCCAGCATCTCCATTTAAAGTTATTCCATTGACCCAACTCCTACTTTACAGAATGTTGTAATTCTAAGCAGGAAACAGAGACGTGCTAAATAATTTGGTTTTGTAATCTGAAGAACATTCCTTCAATCCCTGTTCGTACAATTATAGAACAGAAGTGGCATGATTGCCATCTTTTATGGCGTCATTTTCAAAAACTGAAGTTTATGGGTTCGATCCCAGTCTGTACCTGGTTTAAGAATTTCTGCTATCATTTCCTTGTAGTTTCAATGGAGTGGTGTATGTAAAAAGTACATTGTATTGATATTGCATTTTATCTGCAAATGAAATGGGATGGAAGCTCAGAGGGGGAGTGCATGCAAAATATGTATGAGCTCCTCGGTTCAATCCCAAGATTCTCCACTGAGTTTATTTGTGTGCCAAATTCACATTTACACAACTACTACTTTCCTGAATGTTGATATATAATTCAGAACGTAGAGTGGCATGGTGGCCAAGTGGTAAGGTGTTGGTCTTGTAAACCGAAGTTCATGGGTTCATATCCCTTCTGTGCCTTTATGAAAGACATCTGATATCATAGGCCTGTGCTTTACTTGGAGGACTTTGCAGAAAATCAAGTTGTATCATTATGGCAACTCAGCTATTATAGTAAGGGGATGAATCTCTATGGTAGAGCCAGTACTTTACATGAATGCGGTCCAACGTTAATCCCCAACTTCTCTGTTGAGTGTAATTAGTTGTTAAATTAGCTTTTGCACAACTCCCACTTTCCAGAATGTTGACATTCTAAGAAGGAAATAGATATGCTAAATCATCTGTTTCTGTAAACTGAAGCACATGGGTTCAATCCTTGTTTGACGTTTATGGAAGATAGCTGATATTATAGAAATGTACTTTCATTAGAACAGTGTAAAGAAAAGGTAAATTGTATTGATATGACCACTGCGACCTGTATGCTCTAGTCGGCTGGCCCTCGCTACCTATTCGTCACCAGACCCACTGGCTCCAGGTCATCTATAAGTCTATGCTAGGTAAAGCTCCGCCTTATCTCAACTCACTGGTCACGATAAAAACACCCACCCGTAGCACTCGCTCCAGCAGATATATCTCACTGGTCATCCCCAAAGCCAACACCTCCTTTGGCTGCCTTTCCTTCCAGTTCTCTGCTGCCAATGACTGGAACGAATTGCAAAAATCGCTGAACCTGGACACTTATATTTCCCTCACTAACTTTAAACATCAGCTATCTGAGCAGCTAACCGATCGCTGCAGCTGTACATAGGCCATCTGTAAATAGCCCACCCAATCTACCTACCTCATCCCCATATTGTTTTTATTTACTTTCTGCTCTTTTGCACACCAGTATTTGTACTTGCACATCATCATGTGCTCATCTATCACTCCAGTGTTAATTTGCTAAATTGTAATTACCTCACTACCATGGCCTATTTATTACCTTACCTCCTCATGCCATTTGCACACACTGAATATAGACTTTCTTTTTTTCTATTGTGTTATTGACTGTACGCTTGTTTATTCCATTTGTAACTCTATGTTGTTGTTTGTGTCGCACTGCTTTGCTTTATCTTGGCCAGGTTGCAGTTCTCAATGAGAACTTGTTCTCCACTAGCTTACCTGGTTAAATAAAGGTGAAATAAAATAAAATAAGATACATTTTTAATCTTTCCCAGAACGGGGATGTAGCTCAGTGGTAGAGCGCATGCTTTGCATGTATGAGGTCCTGGGTTCAATCCCCAGCATCTCCATTTAAAGTTATTCCATTGACCCAACTCCTACTTTACAGAATGTTGTAATTCTAAGCAGGAAACAGAGACGTGCTAAATAATTTGGTTTTGTAATCTGAAGAACATTCCTTCAATCCCTGTTCGTACAATTATAGAACAGAAGTGGCATGATTGCCATCTTTTATGGCGTCATTTTCAAAAACTGAAGTTTATGGGTTCGATCCCAGTCTACCTGGTTTAAGAATTTCTGCTATCATTTCCTTGTAGTTTCAATGGAGTGGTGTATGTAAAAAGTACATTGTATTGATATTGCATTTTATCTGCAAATGAAATGGGATGGAAGCTCAGAGGGGGAGTGCATGCAAAATATGTATGAGGTCCTCGGTTCAATCCCAAGATTCTCCACTGAGTTTATTTGTGTGCCAAATTCACATTTACACAACTACTACTTTCCTGAATGTTGATATATAATACAGACCGTAGAGTGGCATGGTGGCCAAGTGGTAAGGTGTTGGTCTTGTAAACTGAAGATCATGGGTTCAAATCCCTTCTGTGCCTTTAAGAAAGACATCTGATATCATAGACCTGTGCTTTACTTGGAGGACTTTGCAGAAAATCAAGTTGTATCAATATTGCAACACAGCTATTATAGTAAGGGGATGAATCTCTATGGTAGAGCCAGTACTTTACATGAATGCGGTCCAACGTTAATCCCCAACTTCTCTGTTGAGTGTAATTAGTTGTTAAATTAGCTTTTGCACAACTCCCACTTTCCAGAATGTTGACATTCTAAGAAGGAAATAGATATGCTAAATCATCTGTTTCTGTAAACTGAAGCACATGGGTTCATCCTTCTTCGACGTTTATGGAAGATAGCTGATATTATGGAAATGTACTTTCATTAGAACAGTGTAAAGAAAAGGTAAATTGTATTGATATGACCACTGCGGCCTGTATGCTCTAGTCGGCTGGCCCTCGCTACCTATTCGTCACCAGACCCACTGGCTCCAGGTCATCTATAAGTCTATGCTAGGTAAAGCTCCGCCTTATCTCAACTCACTGGTCACGATAAAAACACCCACCCGTAGCACTCGCTCCAGCAGATATATCTCACTGGTCATCCCCAAAGCCAACACCTCCTTTGGCTGCCTTTCCTTCCAGTTCTCTGCTGCCAATGACTGGAACGAATTGCAAAAATCGCTGAACCTGGACACTTATATTTCCCTCACTAACTTTAAACATCAGCTATCTGAGCAGCTAACCGATCGCTGCAGCTGTACATAGGCCATCTGTAAATAGCCCACCCAATCTACCTACCTCATCCCCATATTGTTTTTATTTACTTTCTGCTCTTTTGCACACCAGTATTTGTACTTGCACATCATCATCTGCTCATCTATCACTCCAGTGTTAATTTGCTAAATTGTAATTACCTCACTACCATGGCCTATTTATTACCTTACCTCCTCATGCCATTTGCACACACTGAATATAGACTTTCTTTTTTTCTATTGTGTTATTGACTGTACGCTTGTTTATTCCATTTGTAACTCTATGTTGTTGTTTGTGTCGCACTGCTTTGCTTTATCTTGGCCAGGTTGCAGTTCTCAATGAGAACTTGTTCTCCACCAGCTTACCTGGTTAAATAAAGGTAAAATAAAATAAAATAAGATACATTTTTAAACTTTCCCAGAACGGGGATGTAGCCCAGTGGTAGAGCGCATGCTTTGCATGTATGAGGTCCTGGGTTCAATCCCCAGCTTCTCCATTTAAAATTATTGCATTGACCCAACTCCTACTTTACAGAATGTTGTAATTCTAAGCAGGAAACAGAGATGTGCTAAATAATTTGGTTTTGTAATCTGAAGAACATTCCTTCAATCCCTGTTCGTACAATTATAGAACAGAAGTGGCATGATTGCCATCTTTTATGGCGTCATTTTCAAAAACTGAAGTTTATGGGTTCGATCCCAGTCTGTACCTGGTTTAAGAATTGCTGCTATCATTTCCTTGTAGTTTCAATGGAGTGGTGTATATAAAAAGTACATTGTATTGATATTGCATTTTATCTGCAAATGAAATGGGATGGAAGCTCAGAGGGGGAGTGCATGCAAAATATGGATGAGGTCCTCGGTTCAATCCCAAGATTCTCCACTGAGTTTATTTGCGTGCCAAATTCACATTTACACAACTACTACTTTCCTGAATGTTGATATATAATTCAGAATGTAGAGTGGCATGGTGGCCAAGTGGTAAGGTGTTTGTCTTGTAAACTGAAGATCATGGGTTCAAATCCCTTCTGTGCCTTTATGAAAGACATCTGATATCATGGACCTGTGCGTTAATTGGAGGACTTTGCAGAAAATCAAGTTGTATCAATATTGCAACACAGCTATTATAGTAAGTGGATGAATCTCTATGGTAGAGCCAGTACTTTACATGAATGCGGTCCAACGTTAATCCCCAACTTCTCTGTTGAGTGTAATTAGTTGTTAAATTAGCTTTTGCACAACTCCCACTTTCCAGAATGTTGACATTCTAATAAGGAAATAGATATGCTAAATCATCTGTTTCTGTAAACTGAAGCACATGGGTTCATCCTTGTTTGACGTTTATGGAAGATAGCTGATATTATGGAAATGTACTTTCATTAGAACAGTGTAAAGAAAAGGTAAATTGTATTGATATGACCACTGCGACCTGTATGCTCTAGTCGGCTGGCCCTCGCTACCTATTCGTCACCAGACCCACTGGCTCCAGGTCATCTATAAGTCTATGCTAGGTAAAGCTCCGCCTTATCACAACTCACTGGTCACGATAAAAACACCCACCCGTAGCACTCGCTCCAGCAGATATATCTCACTGGTCATCCCCAAAGCCAACACCTCCTTTGGCTGCCTTTCCTTCCAGTTCTCTGCTGCCAATGACTGGAACGAATTGCAAAAATCGCTGAACCTGGACACTTATATTTCCCTCACTAACTTTAAACATCAGCTAACCGATCGCTGCAGCTGTACATAGGCCATCTGTAAATAGCCCACCCAATCTACCTACCTCATCCCCATATTGTTTTTATTTACTTTCTGCTCTTTTGCACACCAGTATTTGTACTTGCACATCATCATCTGCTCATCTGTCACTCCAGTGTTAATTTGCTAAATTGTAATTACCTCACTACCATGGCCTATTTATTACCTTACCTCCTCATGCCATTTGCACACACTGAATATAGACTTTCTTTTTTTCTATTGTGTTATTGACTGTACGCTTGTTTATTCCATTTGTAACTCTATGTTGTTGTTTGTGTCGCACTGCTTTGCTTTATCTTGGCCAGGTTGCAGTTCTCAATGAGAACTTGTTCTCCACTAGCTTACCTGGTTAAATAAAGGTGAAATAAAATAAAATAAGATACATTTTTAATCTTTCCCAGAACGGGGATGTAGCTCAGTGGTAGAGCGCATGCTTCGCATGTATGAGGTCCTGGGTTCAATCCCCAGCATCTCCATTTAAAATTACTGCATTGACTCATCCAACTCCTACTTTACAGAATGTTGTAATTCTAAGCAGGAAACAGAGACGTGCTAAATAATTTGGTTTTGTAATCTGAAGAACATTCCTTCAATCCCTGTTCGTACAATTATAGAACAGAAGTGGCATCATTGCCATCTTTTATGGCGTCATTTTCAAAAACTGAAGTTTATGGGTTTGATCCCAGTCTGTACCTGGTTTAAGAATTGCTGCTATCATTTCCTTGTAGTTTCAATGGAGTGGTGTATATAAAAAGTACATTGTATTGATATTGCATTTTATCTGCAAATGAAATGGGATGGAAGCTCAGAGGGGGAGTGCATGCAAAATATGGATGAGGTCCTCGGTTCAATCCCAAGATTCTCCACTGAGTTTATTTGCGTGCCAAATTCACATTTACACAACTACTACTTTCCTGAATGTTGATATATAATTCAGAATGTACAGTGGCGTGGTGGCCAAGTGGTAAGGCGTTGGTCTTGTAAACCGAAGATCATGGGTTCAAATCGCTTCTGTGCCTTTATGAAAGACATCTGATATCATGGACCTGTGTGTTAATTGGAGGACTTTGCAGAAAATCAAGTTGTATCAATATTGCAACACAGCTATTATAGTAAGTGGATGAATCTCTATGGTAGAGCCAGTACTTTACATGAATGCGGTCCAACGTTAATCCCCTACTTCTCTGTTGAGTGTAATTAGTTGTTAAATTAGCTTTTGCACAACTCCCACTTTCCAGAATGTTGACATTCTAAGAAGGAAATAGATATGCTAAATCATCTGTTTCTGTAAACTGAAGCACATGGGTTCATCCTTGTTTGACGTTTATGGAAGATAGCTGATATTATAGAAATGTACTTTCATTAGAACAGTGTAAAGAAAAGGTAAATTGTATTGATATGACCACTGCGACCTGTATGCTCTAGTCGGCTGGCCCTCGCTACCTATTCGTCACCAGACCCACTGGCTCCAGGTCATCTATAAATCTATGCTAGGTAAAGCTCCGCCTTATCTCAACTCACTGGTCACGATAAAAACACCCACCCGTAGCACTCGCTCCAGCAGATATATCTCACTGGTCATCCCCAAAGCCAACACCTCCTTTGGCTGCCTTTCCTTCCAGTTCTCTGCTGCCAATGACTGGAACGAATTGCAAAAATCGCTGAACCTGGACACTTATATTTCCCTCACTAACTTTAAACATCAGCTATCTGAGCAGCTAACCGATCGCTGCAGCTGTACATAGGCCATCTGTAAATAGCCCACCCAATCTACCTACCTCATCCCCATATTGTTTTTATTTACTTTCTGCTCTTTTGCACACCAGTATTTGTACTTGCACATCATCATCTGCTCATCTGTCACTCCAGTGTTAATTTGCTAAATTGTAATTACCTCACTACCATGGCCTATTTATTACCTTACCTCCTCATGCCATTTGCACACACTGAATATAGACTTTCTTTTTTTCTATTGTGTTATTGACTGTACGCTTGTTTATTCCATTTGTAACTCTATGTTGTTGTTTGTGTCGCACTGCTTTGCTTTATCTTGGCCAGGTTGCAGTTCTCAATGAGAACTTGTTCTCCACCAGCTTACCTGGTTAAATAAAGGTGAAATAAAATAAAATAAGATACATTTTTAATCTTTCCCAGAACGGGGATGTAGCTCAGTGGTAGAGCGCATGCTTTGCATGTATGAGGTCCTGGGTTCAATCCCCAGCATCTCCATTTAAAATTCCTGCATTGACCCTACCAACTCCTACTTTACAGAATGTTGTAATTCTAAGCAGGAAACAGAGACGTGCTAAATAATTTGTTTTTGTAATCTGAAGAACATTCCTTCAATCCCTGTTCGTACAATTATAGAACAGAAGTGGCATGATTGCCATCTTTTATGGCGTCATTTTCAAAAACTGAAGTTTATGGGTTCGATCCCAGTCTGTACCTGGTTTAAGAATTGCTGCTATCATTTCCTTGTAGTTTCAATGGAGTGGTGTATGTAAAAAGTACATTGTATTGATATTGCATTTTATCTGCAAATGAAATGGGATGGAAGCTCAGAGGGGGAGTGCATGCAAAATATGGATGAGGTCCTCGGTTCAATCCCAAGATTCTCCACTGAGTTAATTTGCGTGCCAAATTCACATTTACACAACTACTACTTTCCTGAATGTTGATATATAATTCAGAACGTAGAGTGGCATGGTGGCCAAGTGGTAAGGCGTTGGTCTTGTAAACCGAAGATCATGGGTTCAAATCCCTTCTGTGCCTTTATGAAAGACATCTGATATCATGGACCTGTGCATTAATTGGAGGACTTTGCAGAAAATTAAGTTGTATCAATATTGCAACTCAGCTATTATAGTAAGGGGATGAATCTCTATGGTAGAGCCAGTACTTTACATGAATGCGGTCCAACGTTAATCCCCAACTTCTCTGTTGAGTGTAATTAGTTGTTAAATTAGCTTTTGCACAACTCCCACTTTCCAGAATGTTGATATTCTAAGAAGGAAATACATATGCTAAATCATCTGTTTCTGTAAACTGAAGCACATGGGTACAATCCTTGTTTGACGTTTATGGAAGATAGCTGATATTATGGAAATGTACTTTCATTAGAACAGTGTAAAGAAAAGGTAAGTTGTATTGATATGACCACTGCGACCTGTATGCTCTAGTCGGCTGGCCCTCGCTACCTATTCGTCACCAGACCCACTGGCTCCAGGTCATCTATAAGTCTATGCTAGGTAAAGCTCCGCCTTATCTCAACTCACTGGTCACGATAAAAACACCCACCCGTAGCACTCGCTCCAGCAGATATATCTCACTGGTCATCCCCAAAGCCAACACCTCCTTTGGCTGCCTTTCCTTCCAGTTCTCTGCTGCCAATGACTGGAACGAATTGCAAAAATCGCTGAACCTGGACACTTATATTTCCCTCACTAACTTTAAACATCAGCTATCTGAGCAGCTAACCGATCGCTGCAGCTGTACATAGGCCATCTGTAAATAGCCCACCCAATCTACCTACCTCATCCCCATATTGTTTTTATTTACTTTCTGCTCTTTTGCACACCAGTATTTGTACTTGCACATCATCATGTGCTCATCTATCACTCCAGTGTTAATTTGCTAAATTGTAATTACCTCACTACCATGGCCTATTTATTACCTTACCTCCTCATGCCATTTGCACACACTGAATATAGACTTTCTTTTTTTCTATTGTGTTATTGACTGTACGCTTGTTTATTCCATTTGTAACTCTATGTTGTTGTTTGTGTCGCACTGCTTTGCTTTATCTTGGCCAGGTTGCAGTTCTCAATGAGAACTTGTTCTCCACTAGCTTACCTGGTTAAATAAAGGTGAAATAAAATAAAATAAGATACATTTTTAATCTTTCCCAGAACGGGGATGTAGCTCAGTGGTAGAGCGCATGCTTTGCATGTATGAGGTCCTGGGTTCAATCCCCAGCATCTCCATTTAAAGTTATTCCATTGACCCAACTCCTACTTTACAGAATGTTGTAATTCTAAGCAGGAAACAGAGACGTGCTAAATAATTTGGTTTTGTAATCTGAAGAACATTCCTTCAATCCCTGTTCGTACAATTATAGAACAGAAGTGGCATGATTGCCATCTTTTATGGCGTCATTTTCAAAAACTGAAGTTTATGGGTTCGATCCCAGTCTACCTGGTTTAAGAATTTCTGCTATCATTTCCTTGTAGTTTCAATGGAGTGGTGTATGTAAAAAGTACATTGTATTGATATTGCATTTTATCTGCAAATGAAATGGGATGGAAGCTCAGAGGGGGAGTGCATGCAAAATATGTATGAGGTCCTCGGTTCAATCCCAAGATTCTCCACTGAGTTTATTTGTGTGCCAAATTCACATTTACACAACTACTACTTTCCTGAATGTTGATATATAATACAGACCGTAGAGTGGCATGGTGGCCAAGTGGTAAGGTGTTGGTCTTGTAAACTGAAGATCATGGGTTCAAATCCCTTCTGTGCCTTTAAGAAAGACATCTGATATCATAGACCTGTGCTTTACTTGGAGGACTTTGCAGAAAATCAAGTTGTATCAATATTGCAACACAGCTATTATAGTAAGGGGATGAATCTCTATGGTAGAGCCAGTACTTTACATGAATGCGGTCCAACGTTAATCCCCAACTTCTCTGTTGAGTGTAATTAGTTGTTAAATTAGCTTTTGCACAACTCCCACTTTCCAGAATGTTGACATTCTAAGAAGGAAATAGATATGCTAAATCATCTGTTTCTGTAAACTGAAGCACATGGGTTCATCCTTCTTCGACGTTTATGGAAGATAGCTGATATTATGGAAATGTACTTTCATTAGAACAGTGTAAAGAAAAGGTAAATTGTATTGATATGACCACTGCGGCCTGTATGCTCTAGTCGGCTGGCCCTCGCTACCTATTCGTCACCAGACCCACTGGCTCCAGGTCATCTATAAGTCTATGCTAGGTAAAGCTCCGCCTTATCTCAACTCACTGGTCACGATAAAAACACCCACCCGTAGCACTCGCTCCAGCAGATATATCTCACTGGTCATCCCCAAAGCCAACACCTCCTTTGGCTGCCTTTCCTTCCAGTTCTCTGCTGCCAATGACTGGAACGAATTGCAAAAATCGCTGAACCTGGACACTTATATTTCCCTCACTAACTTTAAACATCAGCTATCTGAGCAGCTAACCGATCGCTGCAGCTGTACATAGGCCATCTGTAAATAGCCCACCCAATCTACCTACCTCATCCCCATATTGTTTTTATTTACTTTCTGCTCTTTTGCACACCAGTATTTGTACTTGCACATCATCATCTGCTCATCTATCACTCCAGTGTTAATTTGCTAAATTGTAATTACCTCACTACCATGGCCTATTTATTACCTTACCTCCTCATGCCATTTGCACACACTGAATATAGACTTTCTTTTTTTCTATTGTGTTATTGACTGTACGCTTGTTTATTCCATTTGTAACTCTATGTTGTTGTTTGTGTCGCACTGCTTTGCTTTATCTTGGCCAGGTTGCAGTTCTCAATGAGAACTTGTTCTCCACCAGCTTACCTGGTTAAATAAAGGTAAAATAAAATAAAATAAGATACATTTTTAATCTTTCCCAGAACGGGGATGTAGCCCAGTGGTAGAGCGCATGCTTTGCATGTATGAGGTCCTGGGTTCAATCCCCAGCTTCTCCATTTAAAATTATTGCATTGACCCAACTCCTACTTTACAGAATGTTGTAATTCTAAGCAGGAAACAGAGATGTGCTAAATAATTTGGTTTTGTAATCTGAAGAACATTCCTTCAATCCCTGTTCGTACAATTATAGAACAGAAGTGGCATGATTGCCATCTTTTATGGCGTCATTTTCAAAAACTGAAGTTTATGGGTTCGATCCCAGTCTGTACCTGGTTTAAGAATTGCTGCTATCATTTCCTTGTAGTTTCAATGGAGTGGTGTATATAAAAAGTACATTGTATTGATATTGCATTTTATCTGCAAATGAAATGGGATGGAAGCTCAGAGGGGGAGTGCATGCAAAATATGGATGAGGTCCTCGGTTCAATCCCAAGATTCTCCACTGAGTTTATTTGCGTGCCAAATTCACATTTACACAACTACTACTTTCCTGAATGTTGATATATAATTCAGAATGTAGAGTGGCATGGTGGCCAAGTGGTAAGGTGTTTGTCTTGTAAACCGAAGATCATGGGTTCAAATCCCTTCTGTGCCTTTATGAAAGACATCTGATATCATGGACCTGTGCGTTAATTGGAGGACTTTGCAGAAAATCAAGTTGTATCAATATTGCAACACAGCTATTATAGTAAGTGGATGAATCTCTATGGTAGAGCCAGTACTTTACATGAATGCGGTCCAACGTTAATCCCCAACTTCTCTGTTGAGTGTAATTAGTTGTTAAATTAGCTTTTGCACAACTCCCACTTTCCAGAATGTTGACATTCTAAGAAGGAAATAGATATGCTAAATCATCTGTTTCTGTAAACTGAAGCACATGGGTTCATCCTTGTTTGACGTTTATGGAAGATAGCTGATATTATGGAAATGTACTTTCATTAGAACAGTGTAAAGAAAAGGTAAATTGTATTGATATGACCACTGCGACCTGTATGCTCTAGTCGGCTGGCCCTCGCTACCTATTCGTCACCAGACCCACTGGCTCCAGGTCATCTATAAGTCTATGCTAGGTAAAGCTCCGCCTTATCACAACTCACTGGTCACGATAAAAACACCCACCCGTAGCACTCGCTCCAGCAGATATATCTCACTGGTCATCCCCAAAGCCAACACCTCCTTTGGCTGCCTTTCCTTCCAGTTCTCTGCTGCCAATGACTGGAACGAATTGCAAAAATCGCTGAACCTGGACACTTATATTTCCCTCACTAACTTTAAACATCAGCTAACCGATCGCTGCAGCTGTACATAGGCCATCTGTAAATAGCCCACCCAATCTACCTACCTCATCCCCATATTGTTTTTATTTACTTTCTGCTCTTTTGCACACCAGTATTTGTACTTGCACATCATCATCTGCTCATCTGTCACTCCAGTGTTAATTTGCTAAATTGTAATTACCTCACTACCATGGCCTATTTATTACCTTACCTCCTCATGCCATTTGCACACACTGAATATAGACTTTCTTTTTTTCTATTGTGTTATTGACTGTACGCTTGTTTATTCCATTTGTAACTCTATGTTGTTGTTTGTGTCGCACTGCTTTGCTTTATCTTGGCCAGGTTGCAGTTCTCAATGAGAACTTGTTCTCCACTAGCTTACCTGGTTAAATAAAGGTGAAATAAAATAAAATAAGATACATTTTTAATCTTTCCCAGAACGGGGATGTAGCTCAGTGGTAGAGCGCATGCTTCGCATGTATGAGGTCCTGGGTTCAATCCCCAGCATCTCCATTTAAAATTACTGCATTGACTCATCCAACTCCTACTTTACAGAATGTTGTAATTCTAAGCAGGAAACAGAGACGTGCTAAATAATTTGGTTTTGTAATCTGAAGAACATTCCTTCAATCCCTGTTCGTACAATTATAGAACAGAAGTGGCATCATTGCCATCTTTTATGGCGTCATTTTCAAAAACTGAAGTTTATGGGTTTGATCCCAGTCTGTACCTGGTTTAAGAATTGCTGCTATCATTTCCTTGTAGTTTCAATGGAGTGGTGTATATAAAAAGTACATTGTATTGATATTGCATTTTATCTGCAAATGAAATGGGATGGAAGCTCAGAGGGGGAGTGCATGCAAAATATGGATGAGGTCCTCGGTTCAATCCCAAGATTCTCCACTGAGTTTATTTGCGTGCCAAATTCACATTTACACAACTACTACTTTCCTGAATGTTGATATATAATTCAGAATGTACAGTGGCATGGTGGCCAAGTGGTAAGGCGTTGGTCTTGTAAACCGAAGATCATGGGTTCAAATCGCTTCTGTGCCTTTATGAAAGACATCTGATATCATGGACCTGTGTGTTAATTGGAGGACTTTGCAGAAAATCAAGTTGTATCAATATTGCAACACAGCTATTATAGTAAGTGGATGAATCTCTATGGTAGAGCCAGTACTTTACATGAATGAGGTCCAACGTTAATCCCCTACTTCTCTGTTGAGTGTAATTAGTTGTTAAATTAGCTTTTGCACAACTCCCACTTTCCAGAATGTTGACATTCTAAGAAGGAAATAGATATGCTAAATCATCTGTTTCTGTAAACTGAAGCACATGGGTTCATCCTTGTTTGACGTTTATGGAAGATAGCTGATATTATAGAAATGTACTTTCATTAGAACAGTGTAAAGAAAAGGTAAATTGTATTGATATGACCACTGCGACCTGTATGCTCTAGTCGGCTGGCCCTCGCTACCTATTCGTCACCAGACCCACTGGCTCCAGGTCATCTATAAGTCTATGCTAGGTAAAGCTCCGCCTTATCTCAACTCACTGGTCACGATAAAAACACCCACCCGTAGCACTCGCTCCAGCAGATATATCTCACTGGTCATCCCCAAAGCCAACACCTCCTTTGGCTGCCTTTCCTTCCAGTTCTCTGCTGCCAATGACTGGAACGAATTGCAAAAATCGCTGAACCTGGACACTTATATTTCCCTCACTAACTTTAAACATCAGCTATCTGAGCAGCTAACCGATCGCTGCAGCTGTACATAGGCCATCTGTAAATAGCCCACCCAATCTACCTACCTCATCCCCATATTGTTTTTATTTACTTTCTGCTCTTTTGCACACCAGTATTTGTACTTGCACATCATCATCTGCTCATCTGTCACTCCAGTGTTAATTTGCTAAATTGTAATTACCTCACTACCATGGCCTATTTATTACCTTACCTCCTCATGCCATTTGCACACACTGAATATAGACTTTCTTTTTTTCTATTGTGTTATTGACTGTACGCTTGTTTATTCCATTTGTAACTCTATGTTGTTGTTTGTGTCGCACTGCTTTGCTTTATCTTGGCCAGGTTGCAGTTCTCAATGAGAACTTGTTCTCCACCAGCTTACCTGGTTAAATAAAGGTGAAATAAAATAAAATAAGATACATTTTTAATCTTTCCCAGAACGGGGATGTAGCTCAGTGGTAGAGCGCATGCTTTGCATGTATGAGGTCCTGGGTTCAATCCCCAGCATCTCCATTTAAAATTCCTGCATTGACCCTACCAACTCCTACTTTACAGAATGTTGTAATTCTAAGCAGGAAACAGAGACGTGCTAAATAATTTGTTTTTGTAATCTGAAGAACATTCCTTCAATCCCTGTTCGTACAATTATAGAACAGAAGTGGCATGATTGCCATCTTTTATGGCGTCATTTTCAAAAACTGAAGTTTATGGGTTCGATCCCAGTCTGTACCTGGTTTAAGAATTGCTGCTATCATTTCCTTGTAGTTTCAATGGAGTGGTGTATGTAAAAAGTACATTGTATTGATATTGCATTTTATCTGCAAATGAAATGGGATGGAAGCTCAGAGGGGGAGTGCATGCAAAATATGGATGAGGTCCTCGGTTCAATCCCAAGATTCTCCACTGAGTTAATTTGCGTGCCAAATTCACATTTACACAACTACTACTTTCCTGAATGTTGATATATAATTCAGAACGTAGAGTGGCATGGTGGCCAAGTGGTAAGGCGTTGGTCTTGTAAACCGAAGATCATGGGTTCAAATCCCTTCTGTGCCTTTATGAAAGACATCTGATATCATGGACCTGTGCATTAATTGGAGGACTTTGCAGAAAATTAAGTTGTATCAATATTGCAACTCAGCTATTATAGTAAGGGGATGAATCTCTATGCTAGAGCCAGTACTTTACATGAATGCGGTCCAACGTTAATCCCCAACTTCTCTGTTGAGTGTAATTAGTTGTTAAATTAGCTTTTGCACAACTCCCACTTTCCAGAATGTTGATATTCTAAGAAGGAAATACATATGCTAAATCATCTGTTTCTGTAAACTGAAGCACATGGGTACAATCCTTGTTTGACGTTTATGGAAGATAGCTGATATTATGGAAATGTACTTTCATTAGAACAGTGTAAAGAAAAGGTAAGTTGTATTGATATGACCACTGCGACCTGTATGCTCTAGTCGGCTGGCCCTCGCTACCTATTCGTCACCAGACCCACTGGCTCCAGGTCATCTATAAGTCTATGCTAGGTAAAGCTCCGCCTTATCTCAACTCACTGGTCACGATAAAAACACCCACCCGTAGCACTCGCTCCAGCAGATATATCTCACTGGTCATCCCCAAAGCCAACACCTCCTTTGGCTGCCTTTCCTTCCAGTTCTCTGCTGCCAATGACTGGAACGAATTGCAAAAATCGCTGAACCTGGACACTTATATTTCCCTCACTAACTTTAAACATCAGCTATCTGAGCAGCTAACCGATCGCTGCAGCTGTACATAGGCCATCTGTAAATAGCCCACCCAATCTACCTACCTCATCCCCATATTGTTTTTATTTACTTTCTGCTCTTTTGCACACCAGTATTTGTACTTGCACATCATCATGTGCTCATCTATCACTCCAGTGTTAATTTGCTAAATTGTAATTACCTCACTACCATGGCCTATTTATTACCTTACCTCCTCATGCCATTTGCACACACTGAATATAGACTTTCTTTTTTTCTATTGTGTTATTGACTGTACGCTTGTTTATTCCATTTGTAACTCTATGTTGTTGTTTGTGTCGCACTGCTTTGCTTTATCTTGGCCAGGTTGCAGTTCTCAATGAGAACTTGTTCTCCACTAGCTTACCTGGTTAAATAAAGGTGAAATAAAATAAAATAAGATACATTTTTAATCTTTCCCAGAACGGGGATGTAGCTCAGTGGTAGAGCGCATGCTTTGCATGTATGAGGTCCTGGGTTCAATCCCCAGCATCTCCATTTAAAGTTATTCCATTGACCCAACTCCTACTTTACAGAATGTTGTAATTCTAAGCAGGAAACAGAGACGTGCTAAATAATTTGGTTTTGTAATCTGAAGAACATTCCTTCAATCCCTGTTCGTACAATTATAGAACAGAAGTGGCATGATTGCCATCTTTTATGGCGTCATTTTCAAAAACTGAAGTTTATGGGTTCGATCCCAGTCTACCTGGTTTAAGAATTTCTGCTATCATTTCCTTGTAGTTTCAATGGAGTGGTGTATGTAAAAAGTACATTGTATTGATATTGCATTTTATCTGCAAATGAAATGGGATGGAAGCTCAGAGGGGGAGTGCATGCAAAATATGTATGAGGTCCTCGGTTCAATCCCAAGATTCTCCACTGAGTTTATTTGTGTGCCAAATTCACATTTACACAACTACTACTTTCCTGAATGTTGATATATAATACAGACCGTAGAGTGGCATGGTGGCCAAGTGGTAAGGTGTTGGTCTTGTAAACTGAAGATCATGGGTTCAAATCCCTTCTGTGCCTTTAAGAAAGACATCTGATATCATAGACCTGTGCTTTACTTGGAGGACTTTGCAGAAAATCAAGTTGTATCAATATTGCAACACAGCTATTATAGTAAGGGGATGAATCTCTATGGTAGAGCCAGTACTTTACATGAATGCGGTCCAACGTTAATCCCCAACTTCTCTGTTGAGTGTAATTAGTTGTTAAATTAGCTTTTGCACAACTCCCACTTTCCAGAATGTTGACATTCTAAGAAGGAAATAGATATGCTAAATCATCTGTTTCTGTAAACTGAAGCACATGGGTTCATCCTTCTTCGACGTTTATGGAAGATAGCTGATATTATGGAAATGTACTTTCATTAGAACAGTGTAAAGAAAAGGTAAATTGTATTGATATGACCACTGCGGCCTGTATGCTCTAGTCGGCTGGCCCTCGCTACCTATTCGTCACCAGACCCACTGGCTCCAGGTCATCTATAAGTCTATGCTAGGTAAAGCTCCGCCTTATCTCAACTCACTGGTCACGATAAAAACACCCACCCGTAGCACTCGCTCCAGCAGATATATCTCACTGGTCATCCCCAAAGCCAACACCTCCTTTGGCTGCCTTTCCTTCCAGTTCTCTGCTGCCAATGACTGGAACGAATTGCAAAAATCGCTGAACCTGGACACTTATATTTCCCTCACTAACTTTAAACATCAGCTATCTGAGCAGCTAACCGATCGCTGCAGCTGTACATAGGCCATCTGTAAATAGCCCACCCAATCTACCTACCTCATCCCCATATTGTTTTTATTTACTTTCTGCTCTTTTGCACACCAGTATTTGTACTTGCACATCATCATCTGCTCATCTATCACTCCAGTGTTAATTTGCTAAATTGTAATTACCTCACTACCATGGCCTATTTATTACCTTACCTCCTCATGCCATTTGCACACACTGAATATAGACTTTCTTTTTTTCTATTGTGTTATTGACTGTACGCTTGTTTATTCCATTTGTAACTCTATGTTGTTGTTTGTGTCGCACTGCTTTGCTTTATCTTGGCCAGGTTGCAGTTCTCAATGAGAACTTGTTCTCCACCAGCTTACCTGGTTAAATAAAGGTAAAATAAAATAAAATAAGATACATTTTTAATCTTTCCCAGAACGGGGATGTAGCCCAGTGGTAGAGCGCATGCTTTGCATGTATGAGGTCCTGGGTTCAATCCCCAGCTTCTCCATTTAAAATTATTGCATTGACCCAACTCCTACTTTACAGAATGTTGTAATTCTAAGCAGGAAACAGAGATGTGCTAAATAATTTGGTTTTGTAATCTGAAGAACATTCCTTCAATCCCTGTTCGTACAATTATAGAACAGAAGTGGCATGATTGCCATCTTTTATGGCGTCATTTTCAAAAACTGAAGTTTATGGGTTCGATCCCAGTCTGTACCTGGTTTAAGAATTGCTGCTATCATTTCCTTGTAGTTTCAATGGAGTGGTGTATATAAAAAGTACATTGTATTGATATTGCATTTTATCTGCAAATGAAATGGGATGGAAGCTCAGAGGGGGAGTGCATGCAAAATATGGATGAGGTCCTCGGTTCAATCCCAAGATTCTCCACTGAGTTTATTTGCGTGCCAAATTCACATTTACACAACTACTACTTTCCTGAATGTTGATATATAATTCAGAATGTAGAGTGGCATGGTGGCCAAGTGGTAAGGTGTTTGTCTTGTAAACCGAAGATCATGGGTTCAAATCCCTTCTGTGCCTTTATGAAAGACATCTGATATCATGGACCTGTGCGTTAATTGGAGGACTTTGCAGAAAATCAAGTTGTATCAATATTGCAACACAGCTATTATAGTAAGTGGATGAATCTCTATGGTAGAGCCAGTACTTTACATGAATGCGGTCCAACGTTAATCCCCAACTTCTCTGTTGAGTGTAATTAGTTGTTAAATTAGCTTTTGCACAACTCCCACTTTCCAGAATGTTGACATTCTAAGAAGGAAATAGATATGCTAAATCATCTGTTTCTGTAAACTGAAGCACATGGGTTCATCCTTGTTTGACGTTTATGGAAGATAGCTGATATTATGGAAATGTACTTTCATTAGAACAGTGTAAAGAAAAGGTAAATTGTATTGATATGACCACTGCGACCTGTATGCTCTAGTCGGCTGGCCCTCGCTACCTATTCGTCACCAGACCCACTGGCTCCAGGTCATCTATAAGTCTATGCTAGGTAAAGCTCCGCCTTATCTCAACTCACTGGTCACGATAAAAACACCCACCCGTAGCACTCGCTCCAGCAGATATATCTCACTGGTCATCCCCAAAGCCAACACCTCCTTTGGCTGCCTTTCCTTCCAGTTCTCTGCTGCCAATGACTGGAACGAATTGCAAAAATCGCTGAACCTGGACACTTATATTTCCCTCACTAACTTTAAACATCAGCTAACCGATCGCTGCAGCTGTACATAGGCCATCTGTAAATAGCCCACCCAATCTACCTACCTCATCCCCATATTGTTTTTATTTACTTTCTGCTCTTTTGCACACCAGTATTTGTACTTGCACATCATCATCTGCTCATCTGTCACTCCAGTGTTAATTTGCTAAATTGTAATTACCTCACTACCATGGCCTATTTATTACCTTACCTCCTCATGCCATTTGCACACACTGAATATAGACTTTCTTTTTTTCTATTGTGTTATTGACTGTACGCTTGTTTATTCCATTTGTAACTCTATGTTGTTGTTTGTGTCGCACTGCTTTGCTTTATCTTGGCCAGGTTGCAGTTCTCAATGAGAACTTGTTCTCCACTAGCTTACCTGGTTAAATAAAGGTGAAATAAAATAAAATAAGATACATTTTTAATCTTTCCCAGAACGGGGATGTAGCTCAGTGGTAGAGCGCATGCTTCGCATGTATGAGGTCCTGGGTTCAATCCCCAGCATCTCCATTTAAAATTACTGCATTGACTCATCCAACTCCTACTTTACAGAATGTTGTAATTCTAAGCAGGAAACAGAGACGTGCTAAATAATTTGGTTTTGTAATCTGAAGAACATTCCTTCAATCCCTGTTCGTACAATTATAGAACAGAAGTGGCATCATTGCCATCTTTTATGGCGTCATTTTCAAAAACTGAAGTTTATGGGTTTGATCCCAGTCTGTACCTGGTTTAAGAATTGCTGCTATCATTTCCTTGTAGTTTCAATGGAGTGGTGTATATAAAAAGTACATTGTATTGATATTGCATTTTATCTGCAAATGAAATGGGATGGAAGCTCAGAGGGGGAGTGCATGCAAAATATGGATGAGGTCCTCGGTTCAATCCCAAGATTCTCCACTGAGTTTATTTGCGTGCCAAATTCACATTTACACAACTACTACTTTCCTGAATGTTGATATATAATTCAGAATGTACAGTGGCATGGTGGCCAAGTGGTAAGGCGTTGGTCTTGTAAACCGAAGATCATGGGTTCAAATCGCTTCTGTGCCTTTATGAAAGACATCTGATATCATGGACCTGTGTGTTAATTGGAGGACTTTGCAGAAAATCAAGTTGTATCAATATTGCAACACAGCTATTATAGTAAGGGGATGAATCTCTATGGTAGAGCCAGTACTTTACATGAATGCGGTCCAACGTTAATCCCCAACTTCTCTGTTGAGTGTAATTAGTTGTTAAATTAGCTTTTGCACAACTCCCACTTTCCAGAATGTTGACATTCTAAGAAGGAAATAGATATGCTAAATCATCTGTTTCTGTAAACTGAAGCACATGGGTTCATCCTTCTTCGACGTTTATGGAAGATAGCTGATATTATGGAAATGTACTTTCATTAGAACAGTGTAAAGAAAAGGTAAATTGTATTGATATGACCACTGCGGCCTGTATGCTCTAGTCGGCTGGCCCTCGCTACCTATTCGTCACCAGACCCACTGGCTCCAGGTCATCTATAAGTCTATGCTAGGTAAAGCTCCGCCTTATCTCAACTCACTGGTCACGATAAAAACACCCACCCGTAGCACTCGCTCCAGCAGATATATCTCACTGGTCATCCCCAAAGCCAACACCTCCTTTGGCTGCCTTTCCTTCCAGTTCTCTGCTGCCAATGACTGGAACGAATTGCAAAAATCGCTGAACCTGGACACTTATATTTCCCTCACTAACTTTAAACATCAGCTATCTGAGCAGCTAACCGATCGCTGCAGCTGTACATAGGCCATCTGTAAATAGCCCACCCAATCTACCTACCTCATCCCCATATTGTTTTTATTTACTTTCTGCTCTTTTGCACACCAGTATTTGTACTTGCACATCATCATCTGCTCATCTATCACTCCAGTGTTAATTTGCTAAATTGTAATTACCTCACTACCATGGCCTATTTATTACCTTACCTCCTCATGCCATTTGCACACACTGAATATAGACTTTCTTTTTTTCTATTGTGTTATTGACTGTACGCTTGTTTATTCCATTTGTAACTCTATGTTGTTGTTTGTGTCGCACTGCTTTGCTTTATCTTGGCCAGGTTGCAGTTCTCAATGAGAACTTGTTCTCCACCAGCTTACCTGGTTAAATAAAGGTAAAATAAAATAAAATAAGATACATTTTTAATCTTTCCCAGAACGGGGATGTAGCCCAGTGGTAGAGCGCATGCTTTGCATGTATGAGGTCCTGGGTTCAATCCCCAGCTTCTCCATTTAAAATTATTGCATTGACCCAACTCCTACTTTACAGAATGTTGTAATTCTAAGCAGGAAACAGAGATGTGCTAAATAATTTGGTTTTGTAATCTGAAGAACATTCCTTCAATCCCTGTTCGTACAATTATAGAACAGAAGTGGCATGATTGCCATCTTTTATGGCGTCATTTTCAAAAACTGAAGTTTATGGGTTCGATCCCAGTCTGTACCTGGTTTAAGAATTGCTGCTATCATTTCCTTGTAGTTTCAATGGAGTGGTGTATATAAAAAGTACATTGTATTGATATTGCATTTTATCTGCAAATGAAATGGGATGGAAGCTCAGAGGGGGAGTGCATGCAAAATATGGATGAGGTCCTCGGTTCAATCCCAAGATTCTCCACTGAGTTTATTTGCGTGCCAAATTCACATTTACACAACTACTACTTTCCTGAATGTTGATATATAATTCAGAACGTAGAGTGGCATGGTGGCCAAGTGGTAAGGTGTTTGTCTTGTAAACCGAAGATCATGGGTTCAAATCCCTTCTGTGCCTTTATGAAAGACATCTGATATCATGGACCTGTGCGTTAATTGGAGGACTTTGCAGAAAATCAAGTTGTATCAATATTGCAACACAGCTATTATAGTAAGTGGATGAATCTCTATGGTAGAGCCAGTACTTTACATGAATGCGGTCCAACGTTAATCCCCAACTTCTCTGTTGAGTGTAATTAGTTGTTAAATTAGCTTTTGCACAACTCCCACTTTCCAGAATGTTGACATTCTAAGAAGGAAATAGATATGCTAAATCATCTGTTTCTGTAAACTGAAGCACATGGGTTCATCCTTGTTTGACGTTTATGGAAGATAGCTGATATTATGGAAATGTACTTTCATTAGAACAGTGTAAAGAAAAGGTAAATTGTATTGATATGACCACTGCGACCTGTATGCTCTAGTCGGCTGGCCCTCGCTACCTATTCGTCACCAGACCCACTGGCTCCAGGTCATCTATAAGTCTATGCTAGGTAAAGCTCCGCCTTATCTCAACTCACTGGTCACGATAAAAACACCCACCCGTAGCACTCGCTCCAGCAGATATATCTCACTGGTCATCCCCAAAGCCAACACCTCCTTTGGCTGCCTTTCCTTCCAGTTCTCTGCTGCCAATGACTGGAACGAATTGCAAAAATCGCTGAACCTGGACACTTATATTTCCCTCACTAACTTTAAACATCAGCTAACCGATCGCTGCAGCTGTACATAGGCCATCTGTAAATAGCCCACCCAATCTACCTACCTCATCCCCATATTGTTTTTATTTACTTTCTGCTCTTTTGCACACCAGTATTTGTACTTGCACATCATCATCTGCTCATCTGTCACTCCAGTGTTAATTTGCTAAATTGTAATTACCTCACTACCATGGCCTATTTATTACCTTACCTCCTCATGCCATTTGCACACACTGAATATAGACTTTCTTTTTTTCTATTGTGTTATTGACTGTACGCTTGTTTATTCCATTTGTAACTCTATGTTGTTGTTTGTGTCGCACTGCTTTGCTTTATCTTGGCCAGGTTGCAGTTCTCAATGAGAACTTGTTCTCCACTAGCTTACCTGGTTAAATAAAGGTGAAATAAAATAAAATAAGATACATTTTTAATCTTTCCCAGAACGGGGATGTAGCTCAGTGGTAGAGCGCATGCTTCGCATGTATGAGGTCCTGGGTTCAATCCCCAGCATCTCCATTTAAAATTACTGCATTGACTCATCCAACTCCTACTTTACAGAATGTTGTAATTCTAAGCAGGAAACAGAGACGTGCTAAATAATTTGGTTTTGTAATCTGAAGAACATTCCTTCAATCCCTGTTCGTACAATTATAGAACAGAAGTGGCATCATTGCCATCTTTTATGGCGTCATTTTCAAAAACTGAAGTTTATGGGTTTGATCCCAGTCTGTACCTGGTTTAAGAATTGCTGCTATCATTTCCTTGTAGTTTCAATGGAGTGGTGTATATAAAAAGTACATTGTATTGATATTGCATTTTATCTGCAAATGAAATGGGATGGAAGCTCAGAGGGGGAGTGCATGCAAAATATGGATGAGGTCCTCGGTTCAATCCCAAGATTCTCCACTGAGTTTATTTGCGTGCCAAATTCACATTTACACAACTACTACTTTCCTGAATGTTGATATATAATTCAGAATGTACAGTGGCATGGTGGCCAAGTGGTAAGGCGTTGGTCTTGTAAACCGAAGATCATGGGTTCAAATCGCTTCTGTGCCTTTATGAAAGACATCTGATATCATGGACCTGTGTGTTAATTGGAGGACTTTGCAGAAAATCAAGTTGTATCAATATTGCAACACAGCTATTATAGTAAGTGGATGAATCTCTATGGTAGAGCCAGTACTTTACATGAATGCGGTCCAACGTTAATCCCCTACTTCTCTGTTGAGTGTAATTAGTTGTTAAATTAGCTTTTGCACAACTCCCACTTTCCAGAATGTTGACATTCTAAGAAGGAAATAGATATGCTAAATCATCTGTTTCTGTAAACTGAAGCACATGGGTTCATCCTTGTTTGACGTTTATGGAAGATAGCTGATATTATAGAAATGTACTTTCATTAGAACAGTGTAAAGAAAAGGTAAGTTGTATTGATATGACCACTGCGACCTGTATGCTCTAGTCGGCTGGCCCTCGCTACCTATTCGTCACCAGACCCACTGGCTCCAGGTCATCTATAAATCTATGCTAGGTAAAGCTCCGCCTTATCTCAACTCACTGGTCACGATAAAAACACCCACCCGTAGCACTCGCTCCAGCAGATATATCTCACTGGTCATCCCCAAAGCCAACACCTCCTTTGGCTGCCTTTCCTTCCAGTTCTCTGCTGCCAATGACTGGAACGAATTGCAAAAATCGCTGAACCTGGACACTTATATTTCCCTCACTAACTTTAAACATCAGCTATCTGAGCAGCTAACCGATCGCTGCAGCTGTACATAGGCCATCTGTAAATAGCCCACCCAATCTACCTACCTCATCCCCATATTGTTTTTATTTACTTTCTGCTCTTTTGCACACCAGTATTTGTACTTGCACATCATCATCTGCTCATCTGTCACTCCAGTGTTAATTTGCTAAATTGTAATTACCTCACTACCATGGCCTATTTATTACCTTACCTCCTCATGCCATTTGCACACACTGAATATAGACTTTCTTTTTTTCTATTGTGTTATTGACTGTACGCTTGTTTATTCCATTTGTAACTCTATGTTGTTGTTTGTGTCGCACTGCTTTGCTTTATCTTGGCCAGGTTGCAGTTCTCAATGAGAACTTGTTCTCCACCAGCTTACCTGGTTAAATAAAGGTGAAATAAAATAAAATAAGATACATTTTTAATCTTTCCCAGAACGGGGATGTAGCTCAGTGGTAGAGCGCATGCTTTGCATGTATGAGGTCCTGGGTTCAATCCCCAGCATCTCCATTTAAAATTCCTGCATTGACCCTACCAACTCCTACTTTACAGAATGTTGTAATTCTAAGCAGGAAACAGAGACGTGCTAAATAATTTGTTTTTGTAATCTGAAGAACATTCCTTCAATCCCTGTTCGTACAATTATAGAACAGAAGTGGCATGATTGCCATCTTTTATGGCGTCATTTTCAAAAACTGAAGTTTATGGGTTCGATCCCAGTCTGTACCTGGTTTAAGAATTGCTGCTATCATTTCCTTGTAGTTTCAATGGAGTGGTGTATGTAAAAAGTACATTGTATTGATATTGCATTTTATCTGCAAATGAAATGGGATGGAAGCTCAGAGGGGGAGTGCATGCAAAATATGGATGAGGTCCTCGGTTCAATCCCAAGATTCTCCACTGAGTTAATTTGCGTGCCAAATTCACATTTACACAACTACTACTTTCCTGAATGTTGATATATAATTCAGAACGTAGAGTGGCATGGTGGCCAAGTGGTAAGGCGTTGGTCTTGTAAACCGAAGATCATGGGTTCAAATCCCTTCTGTGCCTTTATGAAAGACATCTGGTATCATGGACCTGTGCATTAATTGGAGGACTTTGCAGAAAATTAAGTTGTATCAATATTGCAACTCAGCTATTATAGTAAGGGGATGAATCTCTATGCTAGAGCCAGTACTTTACATGAATGCGGTCCAACGTTAATCCCCAACTTCTCTGTTGAGTGTAATTAGTTGTTAAATTAGCTTTTGCACAACTCCCACTTTCCAGAATGTTGATATTCTAAGAAGGAAATACATATGCTAAATCATCTGTTTCTGTAAACTGAAGCACATGGGTACAATCCTTGTTTGACGTTTATGGAAGATAGCTGATATTATGGAAATGTACTTTCATTAGAACAGTGTAAAGAAAAGGTAAGTTGTATTGATATGACCACTGCGACCTGTATGCTCTAGTCGGCTGGCCCTCGCTACCTATTCGTCACCAGACCCACTGGCTCCAGGTCATCTATAAGTCTATGCTAGGTAAAGCTCCGCCTTATCTCAACTCACTGGTCACGATAAAAACACCCACCCGTAGCACTCGCTCCAGCAGATATATCTCACTGGTCATCCCCAAAGCCAACACCTCCTTTGGCTGCCTTTCCTTCCAGTTCTCTGCTGCCAATGACTGGAACGAATTGCAAAAATCGCTGAACCTGGACACTTATATTTCCCTCACTAACTTTAAACATCAGCTATCTGAGCAGCTAACCGATCGCTGCAGCTGTACATAGGCCATCTGTAAATAGCTCACCCAATCTACCTACCTCATCCCCATATTGTTTTTATTTACTTTCTGCTCTTTTGCACACCAGTATTTGTACTTGCACATCATCATCTGCTCATTTATCACTCCAGTGTTAATTTGCTAAATTGTAATTACCTCACTACCATGGCCTATTTATTACCTTACCTCCTCATGCCATTTGCACACACTGAATATAGACTTTCTTTTTTTCTATTGTGTTATTGACTGTACGCTTGTTTATTCCATTTGTAACTCTATGTTGTTGTTTGTGTCGCACTGCTTTGCTTTATCTTGGCCAGGTTGCAGTTCTCAATGAGAACTTGTTCTCCACTAGCTTACCTGGTTAAATAAAGGTGAAATAAAATAAAATAAGATACATTTTTAATCTTTCCCAGAACGGGGATGTAGCTCAGTGGTAGAGCGCATGCTTCGCATGTATGAGGTCCTGGGTTCAATCCCCAGCATCTCCATTTAAAATTCCTGCATTGACCCTACCAACTCCTACTTTACAGAATGTTGTAATTCTAAGCAGGAAACAGAGACGTGCTAAATAATTTGGTTTTGTAATCTGAAGAACATTCGTTCAATCCCTGTTCGTACAATTATAGAACAGAAGTGGCATCATTGCCATCTTTTATGGCGTCATTTTCAAAAACTGAAGTTTATGGGTTCGATCCCAGTCTGTACCTGGTTTAAGAATTGCTGCTATCATTTCCTTGTAGTTTCAATGGAGTGGTGTATATAAAAAGTACATTGTATTGATATTGCATTTTATCTGCAAATGAAATGGGATGGAAGCTCAGAGGGGGAGTGCATGCAAAATATGGATGAGGTCCTCGGTTCAATCCCAAGATTCTCCACTGAGTTTATTTGCGTGCCAAATTCACATTTACACAACTACTACTTTCCTGAATGTTGATATATAATTCAGAACATAGAGTGGCATGGTGGCCAAGTGGTAAGGCGTTGGTCTTGTAAACCGAAGATCATGGGTTCAAATCCCTTCTGTGCCTTTATGAAAGACATCTGATATCATGGACCTGTGCATTAATTGGAGGACTTTGCAGAAAATCAAGTTGTATCAATATTGCAACACAGCTATTATAGTAAGTGGATGAATCTCTATGGTAGAGCCAGTACTTTACATGATTGCGGTCCAACGTTCATCCCCAACTTCTCTGTTGAGTGTAATTAGTTGTTAAATTAGCTTTTGCACAACTCCCACTTTCCAGAATGTTGACATTCTAAGAAGGAAATAGATATGCTAAATCATCTGTTTCTGTAAACTGAAGCACATGGGTTCATCCTTGTTTGACGTTTATGGAAGATAGCTGATATTATGGAAATGTACTTTCATTAGAACAGTGTAAAGAAAAGGTAAGTTGTATTGATATGACCACTGCGACCTGTATGCTCTAGTCGGCTGGCCCTCGCTACCTATTCGTCACCAGACCCACTGGCTCCAGGTCATCTATAAGTCTATGCTAGGTAAAGCTCCGCCTTATCTCAACTCACTGGTCACGATAAAAACACCCACCCGTAGCACTCGCTCCAGCAGATATATCTCACTGGTCATCCCCAAAGCCAACACCTCCTTTGGCTGCCTTTCCTTCCAGTTCTCTGCTGCCAATGACTGGAACGAATTGCAAAAATCGCTGAACCTGGACACTTATATTTCCCTCACTAACTTTAAACATCAGCTATCTGAGCAGCTAACCGATCGCTGCAGCTGTACATAGGCCATCTGTAAATAGCTCACCCAATCTACCTACCTCATCCCCATATTGTTTTTATTTACTTTCTGCTCTTTTGCACACCAGTATTTGTACTTGCACATCATCATCTGCTCATTTATCACTCCAGTGTTAATTTGCTAAATTGTAATTACCTCACTACCATGGCCTATTTATTACCTTACCTCCTCATGCCATTTGCACACACTGAATATAGACTTTCTTTTTTTCTATTGTGTTATTGACTGTACGCTTGTTTATTCCATTTGTAACTCTATGTTGTTGTTTGTGTCGCACTGCTTTGCTTTATCTTGGCCAGGTTGCAGTTCTCAATGAGAACTTGTTCTCCACTAGCTTACCTGGTTAAATAAAGGTGAAATAAAATAAAATAAGATACATTTTTAATCTTTCCCAGAACGGGGATGTAGCTCAGTGGTAGAGCGCATGCTTCGCATGTATGAGGTCCTGGGTTCAATCCCCAGCATCTCCATTTAAAATTCCTGCATTGACCCTACCAACTCCTACTTTACAGAATGTTGTAATTCTAAGCAGGAAACAGAGACGTGCTAAATAATTTGGTTTTGTAATCTGAAGAACATTCCTTCAATCCCTGTTCGTACAATTATAGAACAGAAGTGGCATGATTGCCATCTTTTATGGCGTCATTTTCAAAAACTGAAGTTTATGGGTTCGATCCCAGTCTGTACCTGGTTTAAGAATTGTTGCTATCATTTCCTTGTAGTTTCAATGGAGTGGTGTATATAAAAAGTACATTGTATTGATATTGCATTTTATCTGCAAATGAAATGGGATGGAAGCTCAGAGGGGCAGTGCATGCAAAATATGGATGAGGTCCTCGGTTCAATCCCAAGATTCTCCACTGAGTTAATTTGCGTGCCAAATTCACATTTACACAACTACTACTTTCCTGAATGTTGATATATAATTCAGAACGTAGAGTGGCATGGTGGCCAAGTGGTAAGGTGTTGGTCTTGTAAACCGAAGATCATGGGTTCAAATCCCTTCTGTGCCTTTATGAAAGACATCTGATATCATGGACCTGTGCATTAATTGGAGGACTTTGCAGAAAATTAAGTTGTATCAATATTGCAACTCAGCTATTATAGTAAGGGGATGAATCTCTATGCTAGAGCCAGTACTTTACATGAATGCGGTCCAACGTTAATCCCCAACTTCTCTGTTGAGTGTAATTAGTTGTTAAATTAGCTTTTGCACAACTCCCACTTTCCAGAATGTTGATATTCTAAGAAGGAAATACATATGCTAAATCATCTGTTTCTGTAAACTGAAGCACATGGGTACAATCCTTGTTTGACGTTTATGGAAGATAGCTGATATTATGGAAATGTACTTTCATTAGAACAGTGTAAAGAAAAGGTAAGTTGTATTGATATGACCACTGCGACCTGTATGCTCTAGTCGGCTGGCCCTCGCTACCTATTCGTCACCAGACCCACTGGCTCCAGGTCATCTATAAGTCTATGCTAGGTAAAGCTCCGCCTTATCTCAACTCACTGGTCACGATAAAAACACCCACCCGTAGCACTCGCTCCAGCAGATATATCTCACTGGTCATCCCCAAAGCCAACACCTCCTTTGGCTGCCTTTCCTTCCAGTTCTCTGCTGCCAATGACTGGAACGAATTGCAAAAATCGCTGAACCTGGACACTTATATTTCCCTCACTAACTTTAAACATCAGCTATCTGAGCAGCTAACCGATCGCTGCAGCTGTACATAGGCCATCTGTAAATAGCTCACCCAATCTACCTACCTCATCCCCATATTGTTTTTATTTACTTTCTGCTCTTTTGCACACCAGTATTTGTACTTGCACATCATCATCTGCTCATTTATCACTCCAGTGTTAATTTGCTAAATTGTAATTACCTCACTACCATGGCCTATTTATTACCTTACCTCCTCATGCCATTTGCACACACTGAATATAGACTTTCTTTTTTTCTATTGTGTTATTGACTGTACGCTTGTTTATTCCATTTGTAACTCTATGTTGTTGTTTGTGTCGCACTGCTTTGCTTTATCTTGGCCAGGTTGCAGTTCTCAATGAGAACTTGTTCTCCACTAGCTTACCTGGTTAAATAAAGGTGAAATAAAATAAAATAAGATACATTTTTTAATCTTTCCCAGAACGGGGATGTAGCTCAGTGGTAGAGCGCATGCTTCGCATGTATGAGGTCCTGGGTTCAATCCCCAGCATCTCCATTTAAAATTCCTGCATTGACCCTACCAACTCCTACTTTACAGAATGTTGTAATTCTAAGCAGGAAACAGAGACGTGCTAAATAATTTGGTTTTGTAATCTGAAGAACATTCCTTCAATCCCTGTTCGTACAATTATAGAACAGAAGTGGCATGATTGCCATCTTTTATGGCGTCATTTTCAAAAACTGAAGTTTATGGGTTCGATCCCAGTCTGTACCTGGTTTAAGAATTGTTGCTATCATTTCCTTGTAGTTTCAATGGAGTGGTGTATATAAAAAGTACATTGTATTGATATTGCATTTTATCTGCAAATGAAATGGGATGGAAGCTCAGAGGGGGAGTGCATGCAAAATATGGATGAGGTCCTCGGTTCAATCCCAAGATTCTCCACTGAGTTTATTTGCGTGCCAAATTCACATTTACACAACTACTACTTTCCTGAATGTTGATATATAATTCAGAACGTAGAGTGGCATGGTGGCCAAGTGGTAAGGCGTTGGTCTTGTAAACCAAAGATCATGGGTTCAAATCCCTTCTGTGCCTTTATGAAAGACATCTGATATCATGGACCTGTGCATTAATTGGAGGACTTTGCAGAAAATCAAGTTGTATCAATATTGCAACACAGCTATTATAGTAAGTGGATGAATCTCTATGGTAGAGCCAGTACTTTACATGATTGCGGTCCAACGTTCATCCCCAACTTCTCTGTTGAGTGTAATTAGTTGTTAAATTAGCTTTTGCACAACTCCCACTTTCCAGAATGTTGACATTCTAAGAAGGAAATAGATATGCTAAATCATCTGTTTCTGTAAACTGAAGCACATGGGTTCATCCTTGTTTGACGTTTATGGAAGATAGCTGATATTATGGAAATGTACTTTCATTAGAACAGTGTAAAGAAAAGGTAAGTTGTATTGATATGACCACTGCGACCTGTATGCTCTAGTCGGCTGGCCCTCGCTACCTATTCGTCACCAGACCCACTGGCTCCAGGTCATCTATAAGTCTATGCTAGGTAAAGCTCCGCCTTATCTCAACTCACTGGTCACGATAAAAACACCCACCCGTAGCACTCGCTCCAGCAGATATATCTCACTGGTCATCCCCAAAGCCAACACCTCCTTTGGCTGCCTTTCCTTCCAGTTCTCTGCTGCCAATGACTGGAACGAATTGCAAAAATCGCTGAACCTGGACACTTATATTTCCCTCACTAACTTTAAACATCAGCTATCTGAGCAGCTAACCGATCGCTGCAGCTGTACATAGGCCATCTGTAAATAGCCCACCCAATCTACCTACCTCATCCCCATATTGTTTTTATTTACTTTCTGCTCTTTTGCACACCAGTATTTGTACTTGCACATCATCATCTGCTCATTTATCACTCCAGTGTTAATTTGCTAAATTGTAATTACCTCACTACCATGGCCTATTTATTACCTTACCTCCTCATGCCATTTGCACACACTGAATATAGACTTTCTTTTTTTCTATTGTGTTATTGACTGTACGCTTGTTTATTCCATTTGTAACTCTATGTTGTTGTTTGTGTCGCACTGCTTTGCTTTATCTTGGCCAGGTTGCAGTTCTCAATGAGAACTTGTTCTCCACTAGCTTACCTGGTTAAATAAAGGTGAAATAAAATAAAATAAGATACATTTTTAATGTTTCCCAGAACGGGGATGTAGCTTAGTGGTAGAGCGCATGCTTTGCATGTATGAGGTCCTGGGTTCAATCCCCAGCATCTCCATTCAAAATTATTGCATTGACCCAACTCCTACTTTACAGAATGTTGTAATTCTAAGCAGGAAACAGAGACGTGCTAAATAATTTGGTTTTGTAATCTGAAGAACATTCCTTCAATCCCTGTTCGTACAATTATAGAACAGAAGTGGCATGATTGCCATCTTTTATGGCGTCATTTTCAAAAACTGAAGTTTATGGGTTCGATCCCAGTCTGTACCTGGTTTAAGAATTGCTGCTATCATTTCCTTGTAGTTTCAATGGAGTGGTGTATATAAAAAGTACATTGTATTGATATTGCATTTTATCTGCAAATGAAATGGGATGGAAGCTCAGAGGGGCAGTGCATGCAAAATATGGATGAGGTCCTCGGTTCAATCCCAAGATTCTCCACTGAGTTAATTTGCGTGCCAAATTCACATTTACACAACTACTACTTTCCTGAATGTTGATATATAATTCAGAACGTAGAGTGGCATGGTGGCCAAGTGGTAAGGCGTTGGTCTTGTAAACCGAAGATCATGGGTTCAAATCCCTTCTGTGCCTTTATGAAAGACATCTGATATCATGGACCTGTGCATTAATTGGAGGACTTTGCAGAAAATTAAGTTGTATCAATATTGCAACTCAGCTATTATAGTAAGGGGATGAATCTCTATGCTAGAGCCAGTACTTTACATGAATGCGGTCCAACGTTAATCCCCAACTTCTCTGTTGAGTGTAATTAGTTGTTAAATTAGCTTTTGCACAACTCCCACTTTCCAGAATGTTGATATTCTAAGAAGGAAATAGATATGCTAAATCATCTGTTTCTGTAAACTGAAGCACATGGGTACAATCCTTGTTTGACGTTTATGGAAGATAGCTGATATTATGGAAATGTACTTTCATTAGAACAGTGTAAAGAAAAGGTAAGTTGTATTGATATGACCACTGCGACCTGTATGCTCTAGTCGGCTGGCCCTCGCTACCTATTCGTCACCAGACCCACTGGCTCCAGGTCATCTATAAGTCTATGCTAGGTAAAGCTCCGCCTTATCTCAACTCACTGGTCACGATAAAAACACCCACCCGTAGCACTCGCTCCAGCAGATATATCTCACTGGTCATCCCCAAAGCCAACACCTCCTTTGGCTGCCTTTCCTTCCAGTTCTCTGCTGCCAATGACTGGAACAAATTGCAAAAATCGCTGAACCTGGACACTTATATTTCCCTCACTAACTTTAAACATCAGCTATCTGAGCAGCTAACCGATCGCTGCAGCTGTACATAGGCCATCTGTAAATAGCCCACCCAATCTACCTACCTCATCCCCATATTGTTTTTATTTACTTTCTGATCTTTTGCACACCAGTATTTGTACTTGCACATCATCATCTGCTCATCTATCACTCCAGTGTTAATTTGCTAAATTGTAATTACCTCACTACCATGGCCTATTTATTACCTTACCTCCTCATGCCATTTGCACACACTGAATATAGACTTTCTTTTTTTCTATTGTGTTATTGACTGTACGCTTGTTTATTCCATTTGTAACTCTATGTTGTTGTTTGTGTCGCACTGCTTTGCTTTATCTTGGCCAGGTTGCAGTTCTCAATGAGAACTTGTTCTCCACCAGCTTACCTGGTTAAATAAAGGTGAAATAAAATAAAATAAGAAACATTTTTTCTCTTTCACAGAAAGGGGATGTAGCTCAGTGGTAGAGCGCGTGCTTTGCATGTATGAGGTCCTGGGTTCAATCCCCAGCATCTCCATTTAAAATTATTGCATTGACCCAACTCCTACTTTACAGAATGTTGTAATTCTAAGCAGGAAACAGAGACGTGCTAAATAATTTGGTTTTGTAATCTGAAGAACATTCCTTCAATCCCTGTTCGTACAATTATAGAACAGAAGTGGCATGATTGCCATCTTTTATGGCGTCATTTTCAAAAACTGAAGTTTATGGGTTCGATCCCAGTCTGTACCTGGTTTAAGAATTGCTGCTATCATTTCCTTGTAGTTTCAATGGAGTGGTGTATATAAAAAGTACATTGTATTGATATTGCATTTTATCTGCAAATGAAATGGGATGGAAGCTCAGAGGGGCAGTGCATGCAAAATATGGATGAGGTCCTCGGTTCAATCCCAAGATTCTCCACTGAGTTAATTTGCGTGCCAAATTCACATTTACACAACTACTACTTTCCTGAATGTTGATATATAATTCAGAACGTAGAGTGGCATGGTGGCCAAGTGGTAAGGCGTTGGTCTTGTAAACCGAAGATCATGGGTTCAAATCCCTTCTGTGCCTTTATGAAAGACATCTGATATCATGGACCTGTGCATTAATTGGAGGACTTTGCAGAAAATTAAGTTGTATCAATATTGCAACTCAGCTATTATAGTAAGGGGATGAATCTCTATGCTAGAGCCAGTACTTTACATGAATGCGGTCCAACGTTAATCCCCAACTTCTCTGTTGAGTGTAATTAGTTGTTAAATTAGCTTTTGCACAACTCCCACTTTCCAGAATGTTGATATTCTAAGAAGGAAATAGATATGCTAAATCATCTGTTTCTGTAAACTGAAGCACATGGGTACAATCCTTGTTTGACGTTTATGGAAGATAGCTGATATTATGGAAATGTACTTTCATTAGAACAGTGTAAAGAAAAGGTAAGTTGTATTGATATGACCACTGCGACCTGTATGCTCTAGTCGGCTGGCCCTCGCTACCTATTCGTCACCAGACCCACTGGCTCCAGGTCATCTATAAGTCTATGCTAGGTAAAGCTCCGCCTTATCTCAACTCACTGGTCACGATAAAAACACCCACCCGTAGCACTCGCTCCAGCAGATATATCTCACTGGTCATCCCCAAAGCCAACACCTCCTTTGGCTGCCTTTCCTTCCAGTTCTCTGCTGCCAATGACTGGAAAAAATTGCAAAAATCGCTGAACCTGGACACTTATATTTCCCTCACTAACTTTAAACATCAGCTATCTGAGCAGCTAACCGATCGCTGCAGCTGTACATAGGCCATCTGTAAATAGCCCACCCAATCTACCTACCTCATCCCCATATTGTTTTTATTTACTTTCTGATCTTTTGCACACCAGTATTTGTACTTGCACATCATCATCTGCTCATCTATCACTCCAGTGTTAATTTGCTAAATTGTAATTACCTCACTACCATGGCCTATTTATTACCTTACCTCCTCATGCCATTTGCACACACTGAATATAGACTTTCTTTTTTTCTATTGTGTTATTGACTGTACGCTTGTTTATTCCATTTGTAACTCTATGTTGTTGTTTGTGTCGCACTGCTTTGCTTTATCTTGGCCAGGTTGCAGTTCTCAATGAGAACTTGTTCTCCACCAGCTTACCTGGTTAAATAAAGGTGAAATAAAATAAAATAAGAAACATTTTTTCTCTTTCACAGAAAGGGGATGTAGCTCAGTGGTAGAGCGCGTGCTTTGCATGTATGAGGTCCTGGGTTCAATCCCCAGCATCTCCATTTAAAATTATTGCATTGACCCAACTCCTACTTTACAGAATGTTGTAATTCTAAGCAGGAAACAGAGATGTGCTAAATAATTTGGTTTTGTAATCTGAAGAACATTCCTTCAATCCCTGTTCGTACAATTATAGAACAGAAGTGGCATGATTGCCATCTTTTATGGCGTCATTTTCAAAAACTGAAGTTTATGGGTTCGATCCCAGTCTGTACCTGGTTTAAGAATTGCTGCTATCATTTCCTTGTAGTTTCAATGGAGTGGTGTATATAAAAAGTACATTGTATTGATATTGCATTTTATCTGCAAATGAAATGGGATGGAAGCTCAGAGGGGCAGTGCATGCAAAATATGGATGAGGTCCTCGGTTCAATCCCAAGATTCTCCACTGAGTTAATTTGCGTGCCAAATTCACATTTACACAACTACTACTTTCCTGAATGTTGATATATAATTCAGAACGTAGAGTGGCATGGTGGCCAAGTGGTAAGGCGTTGGTCTTGTAAACCGAAGATCATGGGTTCAAATCCCTTCTGTGCCTTTATGAAAGACATCTGATATCATGGACCTGTGCATTAATTGGAGGACTTTGCAGAAAATTAAGTTGTATCAATATTGCAACTCAGCTATTATAGTAAGGGGATGAATCTCAATGCTAGAGCCAGTACTTTACATGAATGCGGTCCAACGTTAATCCCCAACTTCTCTGTTGAGTGTAATTAGTTGTTAAATTAGCTTTTGCACAACTCCCACTTTCCAGAATGTTGATATTCTAAGAAGGAAATAGATATGCTAAATCATCTGTTTCTGTAAACTGAAGCACATGGGTACAATCCTTGTTTGACGTTTATGGAAGATAGCTGATATTATGGAAATGTACTTTCATTAGAACAGTGTAAAGAAAAGGTAAGTTGTATTGATATGACCGCTGCGACCTGTATGCTCTAGTCGGCTGGCCCTCGCTACCTATTCTTTACCGGACCCACTGGCTCCAGGTCATCTATAAGTCTATGCTAGGTAAAGCTCCGCCTTATCTCAACTCACTGGTCACGATAAAAACACCCACCCGTAGCACTCGCTCCAGCAGATATATCTCACTGGTCATCCCCAAAGCCAACACCTCCTTTGGCTGCCTTTCCTTCCAGTTCTCTGCTGCCAATGACTGGAACGAATTGCAAAAATCGCTGAACCTGGACACTTATATTTCCCTCACTAACTTTAAACATCAGCTATCTGAGCAGCTAACCGATCGCTGCAGCTGTACATAGGCCATCTGTAAATAGCCCACCCAATCTACCTACCTCATCCCCATATTGTTTTTATTTACTTTCTGCTCTTTTGCACACCAGTATTTGTACTTGCACATCATCATCTGCTCATCTATCACTCCAGTGTTAATTTGCTAAATTGTAATTACCTCACTACCATGGCCTATTTATTACCTTACCTCCTCATGCCATTTGCACACACTGAATATAGACTTTCTTTTTTTCTATTGTGTTATTGACTGTACGCTTGTTTATTCCATTTGTAACTCTATGTTGTTGTTTGTGTCGCACTGCTTTGCTTTATCTTGGCCAGGTTGCAGTTCTCAATGAGAACTTGTTCTCCACTAGCTTACCTGGTTAAATAAAGGTGAAATAAAATAAAATAAGATACATTTTTAATGTTTCCCAGAACGGGGATGTAGCTCAGTGGTAGAGCGCATGCTTTGCATGTATAAGGTCCTGGGTTCAATCCCCAGCATCTCCATTTAAAATTATTCCATTGACCCAACTCCTACTTTACAGAATGTTGTAATTCTAAGTAGGAAACAGAGACGTGCTAAATAATATGGTTTTGTAATCTGAAGAACATTCTTCAATCCCTGTTCGTACAATTATAGAACAGAAGTGGCATGATTGCCATCTTTTATGGCGTCATTTTCAAAAACTGAAGTTTATGGGTTCGATCCCAGTCTGTACCTGGTTTAAGAATTGCTGCTATCATTTCCTTGTAGTTTCAAAGGAGTGGTGTATATAAAAAGTACATTGTATTGATATTGCATTTTATCTGCAAATGAAATGGGATGGAAGCTCAGAGGGGGAGTGCATGCAAAATATGGATGAGGTCCTCGGTTCAATCCCAAGATTCTCCACTGAGTTAATTTGCGTGCCAAATTCACATTTACACAACTACTACTTTCCTGAATGTTGATATATAATTCAGAACGTAGAGTGGCATGGTGGCCAAGTGGTAAGGCGTTGGTCTTGTAAACCAAAGATCATGGGTTCAAATCCCTTCTGTGCCTTTATGAAAGACATCTGATATCATGGACCTGTGCATTAATTGGAGGACTTTGCAGAAAATTAAGTTGTATCAATATTGCAACTCAGCTATTATAGTAAGGGGATGAATCTCTATGCTAGAGCCAGTACTTTACATGAATGCGGTCCAACGTTAATCCCCAACTTCTCTGTTGAGTGTAATTAGTTGTTAAATTAGCTTTTGCACAACTCCCACTTTCCAGAATGTTGATATTCTAAGAAGGAAATAGATATGCTAAATCATCTGTTTCTGTAAACTGAAGCACATGGGTACAATCCTTGTTTGACGTTTATGGAAGATAGCTGATATTATGGAAATGTACTTTCATTAGAACAGTGTAAAGAAAAGGTAAGTTGTATTGATATGACCGCTGCGACCTGTATGCTCTAGTCGGCTGGCCCTCGCTACCTATTCTTTACCGGACCCACTGGCTCCAGGTCATCTATAAGTCTATGCTAGGTAAAGCTCCGCCTTATCTCAACTCACTGGTCACGATAAAAACACCCACCCGTAGCACTCGCTCCAGCAGATATATCTCACTGGTCATCCCCAAAGCCAACACCTCCTTTGGCTGCCTTTCCTTCCAGTTCTCTGCTGCCAATGACTGGAACGAATTGCAAAAATCGCTGAACCTGGACACTTATATTTCCCTCACTAACTTTAAACATCAGCTATCTGAGCAGCTAACCGATCGCTGCAGCTGTACATAGGCCATCTGTAAATAGCCCACCCAATCTACCTACCTCATCCCCATATTGTTTTTATTTACTTTCTGCTCTTTTGCACACCAGTATTTGTACTTGCACATCATCATCTGCTCATCTATCACTCCAGTGTTAATTTGCTAAATTGTAATTACCTCACTACCATGGCCTATTTATTACCTTACCTCCTCATGCCATTTGCACACACTGAATATAGACTTTCTTTTTTTCTATTGTGTTATTGACTGTACGCTTGTTTATTCCATTTGTAACTCTATGTTGTTGTTTGTGTCGCACTGCTTTGCTTTATCTTGGCCAGGTTGCAGTTCTCAATGAGAACTTGTTCTCCACTAGCTTACCTGGTTAAATAAAGGTGAAATAAAATAAAATAAGATACATTTTTAATGTTTCCCAGAACGGGGATGTAGCTCAGTGGTAGAGCGCATGCTTTGCATGTATAAGGTCCTGGGTTCAATCCCCAGCATCTCCATTTAAAATTATTCCATTGACCCAACTCCTACTTTACAGAATGTTGTAATTCTAAGCAGGAAACAGAGACGTGCTAAATAATATGGTTTTGTAATCTGAAGAACATTCTTCAATCCCTGTTCGTACAATTATAGAACAGAAGTGGCATGATTGCCATCTTTTATGGCGTCATTTTCAAAAACTGAAGTTTATGGGTTCGATCCCAGTCTGTACCTGGTTTAAGAATTGCTGCTATCATTTCCTTGTAGTTTCAAAGGAGTGGTGTATATAAAAAGTACATTGTATTGATATTGCATTTTATCTGCAAATGAAATGGTATGGAAGCTCAGAGGGGCAGTGCATGCAAAATATGGATGAGGTCCTCGGTTCAATCCCAAGATTCTCCACTGAGTTAATTTGCGTGCCAAATTCACATTTACACAACTACTACTTTCCTGAATGTTGATATATAATTCAGAACGTAGAGTGGCATGGTGGCCAAGTGGTAAGGCGTTGGTCTTGTAAACCAAAGATCATGGGTTCAAATCCCTTCTGTGCCTTTATGAAAGACATCTGATATCATGGACCTGTGCATTAATTGGAGGACTTTGCAGAAAATTAAGTTGTATCAATATTGCAACTCAGCTATTATAGTAAGGGGATGAATCTCTATGCTAGAGCCAGTACTTTACATGAATGCGGTCCAACGTTAATCCCCAACTTCTCTGTTGAGTGTAATTAGTTGTTAAATTAGCTTTTGCACAACTCCCACTTTCCAGAATGTTGATATTCTAAGAAGGAAATAGATATGCTAAATCATCTGTTTCTGTAAACTGAAGCACATGGGTACAATCCTTGTTTGACGTTTATGGAAGATAGCTGATATTATGGAAATGTACTTTCATTAGAACAGTGTAAAGAAAAGGTAAGTTGTATTGATATGACCACTGCGACCTGTATGCTCTAGTCAGCTGGCCCTCGCTACCTATTCGTCACCAGACCCACTGGCTCCAGGTCATCTATAAGTCTATGCTAGGTAAAGCTCCGCCTTATCTCAACTCACTGGTCACGATAAAAACACCCACCCGTAGCACTCGCTCCAGCAGATATATCTCACTGGTCATCCCCAAAGCCAACACCTCCTTTGGCTGCCTTTCCTTCCAGTTCTCTGCTGCCAATGACTGGAACGAATTGCAAAAATCGCTGAACCTGGACACTTATATTTCCCTCACTAACTTTAAACATCAGCTATCTGAGCAGCTAACCGATCGCTGCAGCTGTACATAGGCCATCTGTAAATAGCCCACCCAATCTACCTACCTCATCCCCATATTGTTTTTATTTACTTTCTGATCTTTTGCACACCAGTATTTGTACTTGCACATCATCATCTGCTCATCTATCACTCCAGTGTTAATTTGCTAAATTGTAATTACCTCACTACCATGGCCTGTTTATTACCTTACCTCCTCATGCCATTTGCACACACTGAATATAGACTTTCTTTTTTTCTATTGTGTTATTGACTGTACGCTTGTTTATTCCATTTGTAACTCTATGTTGTTGTTTGTGTCGCACTGCTTTGCTTTATCTTGGCCAGGTTGCAGTTCTCAATGAGAACTTGTTCTCCACTAGCTTACCTGGTTAAATAAAGGTGAAATAAAATAAAATAAGATACATTTTTAATGTTTCCCAGAACGGGGATGTAGCTCAGTGGTAGAGCGCATGCTTTGCATGTATGAGGTCCTGGGTTCAATCCCCAGCATCTCCATTTAAAATTATTCCATTGACCCAACTCCTACTTTACAGAATGTTGTAATTCTAAGCAGGAAACAGAGACGTGCTAAATAATATGGTTTTGTAATCTGAAGAACATTCCTTCAATCCCTGTTCGTACAATTATAGAACAGAAGTGGCATGATTGCAATCTTTTATGGCGTCATTTTCAAAAACTGAAGTTTATGGGTTCGATCCCAGTCTGTACCTGGTTTAAGAATTGCTGCTATCATTTCCTTGTAGTTTCAATGGAGTGGTGTATATAAAAAGTACATTGTATTGATATTGCATTTTATCTGCAAATGAAATGGGATGGAAGCTCAGAGGGGGAGTGCATGCAAAATATGGATGAGGTCCTCGGTTCAATCCCAAGATTCTCCACTGAGTTAATTTGCGTGCCAAATTCACATTTACACAACTACTACTTTCCTGAATGTTGATATATGATTCAGAACGTAGAGTGGCATGGTGGCCAAGTGGTAAGGCGTTGGTCTTGTAAACCGAAGATCATGGGTTCAAATCCCTTCTGTGCCTTTATGAAAGACATCTGATATCATGGACCTGTGCATTAATTGGAGGACTTTGCAGAAAATCAAGTTGTATCAATATTGCAACACAGCTATTATAGTAAGTGGATGAATCTCTATGGTAGAGCCAGTACTTTACATGAATGGGGTCCAACGTTAATCCCCAACTTCTCTGTTGAGTGTAATTAGTTGTTAAATTAGCTTTTGCACAACTCCCACTTTCCAGAATGTTGACATTCTAAGAAGGAAATAGATATGCTAAATCATCTGTTTCTGTAAACTGAAGCACATGGGTTCATCCTTGTTCGAGGTTTATGGAAGATAGCTGATATTATGGAAATGTACTTTCATTAGAACAGTGTAAAGAAAAGGTCAATTGTATTGATATGACCACTGCGACCTGTATGCTCTAGTCGGCTGGCCCTCGCTACCTATTCGTCACCAGACCCACTGGCTCCAGGTCATCTATAAGTCTATGCTAGGTAAAGCTCCGCCTTATCTCAACTCACTGGTCACGATAAAAACACCCACCCGTAGCACTCGCTCCAGCAGATATATCTCACTGGTCATCCCCAAAGCCAACACCTCCTTTGGCTGCCTTTCCTTCCAGTTCTCTGCTGCCAATGACTGGAACGAATTGCAAAAATCGCTGAACCTGGACACTTATATTTCCCTCACTAACTTTAAACATCAGCTATCTGAGCAGCTAACCGATCGCTGCAGCTGTACATAGGCCATCTGTAAATAGCCCACCCAATCTACCTACCTCATCCCCATATTGTTTTTATTTACTTTCTGATCTTTTGCACACCAGTATTTGTACTTGCACATCATCATCTGCTCATCTATCACTCCAGTGTTAATTTGCTAAATTGTAATTACCTCACTACCATGGCCTATTTATTACCTTACCTCCTCATGCCATTTGCACACACTGAATATAGACTTTCATTTTTTCTATTGTGTTATTGACTGTACGCTTGTTTATTCCATTTGTAACTCTATGTTGTTGTTTGTGTCGCACTGCTTTGCTTTATCTTGGCCAGGTTGCAGTTCTCAATGAGAACTTGTTCTCCACCAGCTTACCTGGTTAAATAAAGGTGAAATAAAATAAAATAAGAAACATTTTTTCTCTTTCACAGAAAGGGGATGTAGCTCAGTGGTAGAGCGCGTGCTTTGCATGTATGAGGTCCTGGGTTCAATCCCCAGCATCTCCATTTAAAATTATTGCATTGACCCAACTCCTACTTTACAGAATGTTGTAATTCTAAGCAGGAAACAGAGATGTGCTAAATAATTTGGTTTTGTAATCTGAAGAACATTCCTTCAATCCCTGTTCGTACAATTATAGAACAGAAGTGGCATGATTGCCATCTTTTATGGCGTCATTTTCAAAAACTGAAGTTTATGGGTTCGATCCCAGTCTGTACCTGGTTTAAGAATTGCTGCTATCATTTCCTTGTAGTTTCAATGGAGTGGTGTATATAAAAAGTACATTGTATTGATATTGCATTTTATCTGCAAATGAAATGGGATGGAAGCTCAGAGGGGGAGTGCATGCAAAATATGTATGAGGTCCTCGGTTCAATCCCAAGATTCTCCACTGAGTTTATTTGTGTGCCAAATTCACATTTACACAACTACTACTTTCCTGAATGTTGATATATAATACAGAGCGTAGAGTGGCATGGTGGCCAAGTGGTAAGGCGTTGGTCTTTTAAACTGAAGATCATGGGTTCAAATCCCTTCTGTGCCTTTATGAAAGACATCTGATATCATAGACCTGTGCTTTACTTGGAGGACTTTGCAGAAAATCAAGTTGTATCAATATTGCAACACAGCTATTATAGTAAGGGGATGAATCTCTATGGTAGAGCCAGTACTTTACATGAATGCGGTCCAACGTTAATCCCCAACTTCTCTGTTGAGTGTAATTAGTTGTTAAATTAGCTTTTGCACAACTCCCACTTTCCAGAATGTTGACATTCTAAGAAGGAAATAGATATGCTAAATCATCTGTTTCTGTAAACTGAAGCACATGGGTTCATCCTTGTTCGAGGTTTATGGAAGATAGCTGATATTATGGAAATGTACTTTCATTAGAACAGTGTAAAGAAAAGGTAAATTGTATTGATATGACCACTGCGACCTGTATGCTCTAGTCGGCTGGCCCTCGCTACCTATTCGTCACCAGACCCACTGGCTCCAGGTCATCTATAAGTCTATGCTAGGTAAAGCTCCGCCTTATCTCAACTCACTGGTCACGATAAAAACACCCACCCGTAGCACTCGCTCCAGCAGATATATCTCACTGGTCATCCCCAAAGCCAACACCTCCTTTGGCTGCCTTTCCTTCCAGTTCTCTGCTGCCAATGACTGGAACGAATTGCAAAAATCGCTGAACCTGGACACTTATATTTCCCTCACTAACTTTAAACATCAGCTATCTGAGCAGCTAACCGATCGCTGCAGCTGTACATAGGCCATCTGTAAATAGCCCACCCAATCTACCTACCTCATCCCCATATTGTTTTTATTTACTTTCTGCTCTTTTGCACACCAGTATTTGTACTTGCACATCATCATCTGCTCATCTATCACTCCAGTGTTAATTTGCTAAATTGTAATTACCTCACTACCATGGCCTATTTATTACCTTACCTCCTCATGCCATTTGCACACACTGAATATAGACTTTCTTTTTTTCTATTGTGTTATTGACTGTACGCTTGTTTATTCCATTTGTAACTCTATGTTGTTGTTTGTGTCGCACTGCTTTGCTTTATCTTGGCCAGGTTGCAGTTCTCAATGAGAACTTGTTCTCCACCAGCTTACCTGGTTAAATAAAGGTGAAATAAAATAAAATAAGAAACATTTTTTCTCTCTCCCAGAAAGGGGATGTAGCTCAGTGGTAGAGCGCATGCTTCGCATGTATGAGGTCCTGGGTTCAATCCCCAGCGTCTCCATTTAAAATTATTGCATTGACCCAACTCCTACTTTACAGAATGTTGTAATTCTAAGCAGGAAACAGAGATGTGCTAAATAATTTGGTTTTGTAATCTGAAGAACATTCCTTCAATCCCTGTTCGTACAATTATAGAACAGAAGTGGCATGATTGCCATCTTTTATGGCGTCATTTTCAAAAACTGAAGTTTATGGGTTCGATCCCAGTCTGTACCTGGTTTAAGAATTGCTGCTATCATTTCATTGTAGTTTCAATGGAGTGGTGTATATAAAAAGTACATTGTATTGATATTGCATTTTATCTGCAAATGAAATGGGATGGAAGCTCAGAGGGGGAGTGCATGCAAAATATGTATGAGGTCCTCGGTTCAATCCCAAGATTCTCCACTGAGTTTATTTGTGTGCCAAATTCACATTTACACAACTACTACTTTCCTGAATGTTGATATATAATACAGAGCGTAGAGTGGCATGGTGGCCAAGTGGTAAGGCGTTGGTCTTGTAAACTGAAGATCATGGGTTCAAATCCCTTCTGTGCCTTTATGAAAGACATCTGATATCATAGACCTGTGCTTTACTTGGAGGACTTTGCAGAAAATCAAGTTGTATCAATATTGCAACACAGCTATTATAGTAAGGGGATGAATCTCTATGGTAGAGCCAGTACTTTACATGAATGCGGTCCAACGTTAATCCCCAACTTCTCTGTTGAGTGTAATTAGTTGTTAAATTAGCTTTTGCACAACTCCCACTTTCCAGAATGTTGACATTCTAAGAAGGAAATAGATATGCTAAATCATCTGTTTCTGTAAACTGAAGCACATGGGTTCATCCTTGTTCGAGGTTTATGGAAGATAGCTGATATTATGGAAATGTACTTTCATTAGAACAGTGTAAAGAAAAGGTAAATTGTATTGATATGACCACTGCGACCTGTATGCTCTAGTCGGCTGGCCCTCGCTACCTATTCGTCACCAGACCCACTGGCTCCAGGTCATCTATAAGTCTATGCTAGGTAAAGCTCCGCCTTATCTCAACTCACTGGTCACGATAAAAACACCCACCCGTAGCACTCGCTCCAGCAGATATATCTCACTGGTCATCCCCAAAGCCAACACCTCCTTTGGCTGCCTTTCCTTCCAGTTCTCTGCTGCCAATGACTGGAACGAATTGCAAAAATCGCTGAACCTGGACACTTATATTTCCCTCACTAACTTTAAACATCAGCTATCTGAGCAGCTAACCGATCGCTGCAGCTGTACATAGGCCATCTGTAAATAGCCCACCCAATCTACCTACCTCATCCCCATATTGTTTTTATTTACTTTCTGATCTTTTGCACACCAGTATTTGTACTTGCACATCATCATCTGCTCATCTATCACTCCAGTGTTAATTTGCTAAATTGTAATTACTTCGCTACTATGGCCTATTTATTGCCTTACCTCCTCACGCCATTTGCACACACTGTAAATAGTCTTTCTTTTTTTCTATTGTGTTATTGACTGTACGCTTGTTTATTCCATTTGTAACACTGTGTTGTTGTTTGTGTCGCACTGGTTTGCTTTATCTTGGCCAGGTTGCAGTTCTCAATGAGAACTTGTTCTCCACCAGCTTACCTGGTTAAATAAAGGTAAAATAAAATAAAATAAGAAACATTTTTTCTCTCTCACCAGAACGGGGATGTAGCTCAGTGGTAGAGCGCATGCTTTGCATGTATGAGGTCCTGGGTTCAATCCTCAGCTTCTCAATTTAAAATTATTGCTTTGACTCAACTCCGACTTTACAGAATTTTGAAATTCTAAGCAGTGTCATGACGTTGGCCTCTTTGAGTACAGGGAGGACAGTTGACCCCCTCCGCCCTTGCACCATCCCCCAACCTACCTCCCCCCACCCAGGCCCTGTGTCAGGGGGTTGTAAAATTCCAGAGGAGAATCTTACAACCACATGGCCCAGTTGATACACAGAGGGGTCCCATAGAGAGACACAGGAAATTCTTCCTACTCACAGAATTGGGGAACCGAATGACATTTATGTTCTGGAGAAGCTATGAAAGATTGGTGAAAAATCCAGCTACGAACTGGTCCGCTTGGTACAATTTTGTGATACTCAGAAGAGACAATATAGCCATATTACCATAAAACTGTTTATATAATAGCCTCAGCGATGAGACTTGCATCCACATGGTTGTATAAAATGTATTAATAAGGATAAAGCTATTTGTAATACATTGAGATGCTATGTACTGATGTTAATGTGATAGAATTGTATTTCTGTACCAAGCTTAACTCAGTCATTGGCACGCCCCCAGGGACACAGACAGGACCAGGCGTCATGTGACAAGCCTGTTCTATGTTCACTATAAAACCATACCCTGATTTACTTTCTAGCAGACCAGGCCTCCACTCCATTGCGAGTTGGCCAATAGGTTTGACCATCCATTTCCACTACTGAAAGTGAACTATACCACATGGTTAACTTTTAGACTATTGATACCGACAGAATAAGAACAAGTCTTTGATATTAATTATTAGTCTGCAGCTAGAAATTATATCATTGAACGCGAAGACCAATGAAACATCCATTCTATAACGACATTAATGAATGTCGCTTTGAAAGATCCATTCTAACCGAGAGAGAGAGAGAGAGAGAGAGACGCGGACAAAACTCTCCAACAGAACAACGCTCCAACAAGGATCCCTACGACACACTGAGCGTAAATATATATTGATTGCAATTGTTCCCGAATGAGTGAGCGTTCATGTGCAAAGGTTTAGCATGTCAATTGTTAATATTAATGAACTCCGTGTGCATCCTCAGCTGACCTTTCTTTTTTTAATTTTTTTTATTTCACCTTTATTTAACCAGGTAGGCAAGTTGAGAACAAGTCCTTTATTTAACCAGGTAGGCAAGTTGAGAACAAGTCCTTTATTTAACCAGGTAGGCAAGTTGAGAACAAGTCCTTTATTTAACCAGGTAGGCAAGTTGAGAACAAGTCCTTTATTTAACCAGGTAGGCAAGTTGAGAACAAGTCCTTTATTTAACCAGGTAGGCAAGTTGAGAACAAGTCCTTTATTTAACCAGGTAGGCAAGTTGAGAACAAGTCCTTTATTTAACCAGGTAGGCAAGTTGAGAACAAGTTCTCATTTACAATTGCGACCTGGCCAAGATAAAGCAAAGCAGTTCGACAACATACAAAAACACAGAGTTACACATGGAGTAAAACAACATACAATCAATGATGCAGTAGAAAAAAATAAGACTATATACAATGTGAGCAAATTATGTGAGATAAGGGAGGTAAAGGCAAAAAAGGCCATGGTGGCAAAGTAAATAAAGTATAGCAAGTAAAACACTGGAATGGTAGATTTGTAGTTTGAAGAAAGTTCAAAGTTAAAATATAAATAATATGGTGCAAAGGAGCAAAATAAATTAAAGAAATAAATACAGTAGGGGAAGAGGTAGTAGTTTGGGCTAAATTATAGATGGGCTATGTATAGGTGCAGTGATCTGGGAGCTGCTCTGATAGCTGGTGCTTAAAGCTAGTGAGGGAGATAAGTGTTTCCAGTTTCAGATATTTTTGTCGTTCGTTCCAGTCATTGGCAGCAGAGAACTGGAAGGAGAGACGACCAAAGGAGGAGTTGGCTTTAGGGGTGACCAGAGAGATATACCTGCTGGAGCGCGTGCTACAGGTGGGTGCTGCTATGGTGACCAGTGAGCAGAGATAAGGGGGGACTTTACCTAGCAGGGTCTTGTAGATGACCTGGAGCCAATGTGTTTGGTGACGATTATGAAGCGAAGGCCAGCCAACGAGAGCGTACAGGTCGCAGTGGTGGGTAGTATATGGGGCTTTGGTGACAAAACGGATGGCACTGTGATAGACTGCATCCAGCTTGTTGAGTAGGGTATTGGAGGCTATTTTGTAAATGACATCGCCGAAGTCAAGGATTGGTAGGATGGTCAGTTTTACGAGGGTATGTTTGGCAGCATGAGTGAAGGATGCTTTGTTGCGAAATAGGAAGCCAATTCTAGATTTAACTTTGGATTGGAGATGATTGATGTGAGTCTGGAAGGAGAGTTTACAGTCTAACCAGACACCTAGGTATTTGTAGTTGTCCACAAATTCTAAGTTAGAACCGTCCAGAGAAGTGATGCTGGACAGGCGGGCAGGTGCAGGCAGCGATCGGTTGAAGAGCATGCATTTAGTTTTACTTGTGTTTAGGAGCAGTTGGAGACCACGGAAGGAGAGTTGAATGGCATTGAAGCTCGTCTGGAGGGTTGTTAACACAGTGTCCAAAGAAGGGCCAGAAGTATACAGAATGGTGTCGTCTGCGTAGAGGTGGATCAGAGATTCACCAGCAGCAAGAGCGACATCATTGATGTATACAGAGAAAAGAGTTGGCCCAAGAATTGAATCCTGTGGTACCCCCATAGAGACTGCCAGAGGTCCAGACAGCAGGCCCTCCGATTTGACACACTGAACTCTGTCAGAGAAGTAGTTGGTGAACCAGGCGACGCAATCGTTTGAGAAACCAAGGCTACTGAGTCTGCCGATGAGGATGTGGCGATTAACAGAGTCAAAAGCTTTGGCCAGGTCAATGAATACGGCAGCACAGTATTGTTTCTTATCGATGGCGGTTACGATGTCGTTTAGGATCTTGAGCGTGGCTGAGGTGCACCCATGACCAGCTCTGAAACCAGATTGCATAGCGGAGAGGGTGCGGTGGGATTCAAAATGGTCGGTAATCTGTTTGTTGACTTGGCTTTCGAAGACCTTAGAAAGGCAGGGTAGGATGGATATAGGTCTGTAGCAATTTTGGTCAAGAGTGTCACCTCCTTTGAAGAGGGGGATGACAGCAGCTGCTTTCCAATCTATGGGAATCTCAGACGACACGAAAGAGAGATTGAACAGGCTAGTAATAGGGGTTGCAATAATTTCGGCAGATAATTTTAGAAAGAAAGGGTCCAGATTGTCAAGCCCAGCTGATTTGTAGGGGTCCAGATTTTGCAGCTCTTTCAGAACATCAGCTATCTGGATTTGGGAGAAGGAGAAATGGGGGAGGCTTGGGCGAGTAGCTGTGGGGGGTGCAGTGCTGTTGAATGCAGTAGGGGTAGTTAGGTGGAAAGCATGGCCAGCCGTAGAAAAATGCTTATTGAAATTCTCAATTATAGTGGGCTTATCGGTGGTGACAGAGTTTCCTATCCTCAGTGCAGTGGGCAGTTGGGAGGAGGTGTTCTTATTCTCCATGGACTTTACAATGTCCCAGAACTTTTTAGAGTTTGAGTTGCAGGAAGCAAATTTCTGTTTGAAAAAGCTAGCCTTGGCGTTTCTAACTGCCTTTGTGTATTGGTTTCTAACTTCCCTGAAAAGTTGCATATCGCGGGGGCAGTTCGATGCTAATGCAGAACGCCACAGGATATTTTTGTGTTGGTTAAGGGCAGTCAGGTCTGGGGAGAACCAAGGGCTATATCTGTTCCTGGTTCTAAATTTCTTGAAAGGGGCATGCTTATTTAAGATGGTGAGGAAGGCATTTAAAAAAAATAACCAGGCATCCTCTACTGACGGGATGAGGTCAATATCCTTCCAGGATACCAGGGCCAGGTCGATTAGAAAGGCTTGCTCGTTGAAATGTTTCAGGGAGCGTTTGACAGTGATGAGTGGAGGTCGTTTGACCGCTGACCCATTACGGGTGCAGGCAATGAGGCAGTGATCGCTGAGATCTTGGTTGAAAACAGCAGAGGTGTATTTAGAGGGCACGTTGGTGTGGATGATATCTATGAGGGTGCCAGTGTTTGCAGCTTTGGGGTTGTACCTGGTGGGTTCATTAATAATTTGTGTGAGATTGAGGGCATCAAGCTTGGATTGTAGGAAGGCTGGAGTGTTAAGCATGTCCCAGTTTAGGTCACCTAGTAGCACGAGCTTTGAAGATAGATGGGGGGCAATCAGTTCACATATGGTGTCCAGAGCACAGCTAGGGGCCGAGGGGGGTCTATAGCAGGCGGCAACGGTGAGAGACTTGTTTTTGGAGAGGTGGATTTTTAAAAGTAGAAGTTCAAATTGTTTGGGTACAGACCTGGATAGCAGGACAGAACTCTGCAGGCTATCTCTGCAGTAGATTGCAACACCGCCCCCTTTGGTTGTTCTATCTTGTCTGAAAACGTTGTAGTTAGGGATGAAGATTTCAGAGTTTTTGGTGGACTTCCTAAGCCAAGATTCAGACACAGCTAGGACATCCGGGTTGGCAGAGTGTGCTAAAGCAGTGAATAAAACAAACTTAGGGAGGAGGCTTCTAATGTTAACATGCATGAAACCAAGGTTATTACGGTTACAGAAGTCATCAAAAGAGAGCGCCTGGGGAGTAGGAGTGGAGCCAGGCACTGCAGGGCCTGGATTCACCTCTACATCCCCAGAGGAGCAGAGGAGAATAAGTATGAGGGTACGGCTAAAAGCTATAAGAATTGGTCGTCTGTGACGTCCAGAATAGAGAGAAAAAGGAGCAGGTTTCTGGGGACGATAAAATAGCTTCAAGGTATAATGTACAGACAAAGGTATGGTGGGATGTGAGTACAGAGGAGGTAAACCTAGGCATTTAGTGATTATGAGAGAGATATTGTCTCTAGAAACATCATTGAAACCAGAAGATGTCATAGCATGTGAGGGTGGAGGAACTGAGAGGTTGGATAAGGTATAATGAGCAGGGCTAGAGGCTCTACAGTGAAATAAGCCAATAAACACTAACCAGAACAGCAATGGACATTGCATATTGACATTAAGGAGAGGCATGCTTAGCTGAGTGATCAAAGGGTCCAGTGAGATTCAGACAGCTAGCCGGGCCATAGGTAGCAAGCTGGTGGAAGATGGAGGGAGGTCTGTTTTTAGCCACCTCGTGCGTTTCCGTCTGTGGGTTAGTGGGGTTCCGTGTGGAAGGGGGGACCTGTCCAAGTTGGCAAAATAGTTAGTTATAGTGGCCCAAGAAAAGTGTCCGATAGACCTATTCAGATCGCAGCCGATAAGACAGCTAACGATTAGCCGGCCGCAGATGGGCGATCAGGTTACGTCGCGACGGAGGGGCCAGTTGGATAACTCCCTCGGGCAGATAACGTCGGTAGTCCAGTCGTGAAGGCCTGATGGGGCTCCGCATCGGCAGTAAAAAGGGTCAGGATAGGTGATTGTAGCCCAGGAGACACTTCAGCTGGCTAGCTCAGGAAAAGCCCACGAGTGGCTGACGGAACTCTTCAGCTGGCTAGCTCCGTAATAATGTGTGTTAATTCCGTGACCGACGTTGCCAATAGTCACTCAGGTAGCAGCTAGTTAGCTGCAAGATCCAGGTGTAAATGTCCAGAGCCTGCGGTAGAAATCGGGGAAAGGAGAGAGAATAGGTCCGGTATGCTCTGGTCTGAGTCGCGCTGTACAAAAACTGGCGATAGCTTTTCGAGCTAATGGATAGCTGAGGACAGCTAACCGTGGCTAGCTGAACTCCAACGTTAGCCAGTGAAAATGACTAACCTCTGGCTGGCTTCTGTTGTGGAATTCAGATGAGGTAAATAATACTTTCTTTTTTAAATTGGTGAGGCGGGTTGCAGGAGAGTGCTTTGAGGTTGAGTTTTTAGAATAAAAAAATGTAAAAAGATAAGTGAAGAAAAATATGTAAATATATATATACACGGGACACGACAAGAGGAGGGTAGAGGACGTCTGAACTGCTACGCCATCTTGGATACAAATCAATCAATTTTATGACCCATTGTTCTACAAGACATCAGCCAGGCCTGTTTAGCCAATAGGGCACATTACTCTACCAATTCTTTGTGACGATAATTACTGTTTCTATACTTTCTGTGAATTACTTAGTTTAGTAAATAAATGATTTTAAGACAATTGATGTATGGATGACTCTTAGTAAAGACTGGGTTCGTGCAGATACAACAATTTACGACGTTTGGAATGAGACTGGACGCGAGGTAAAATACACCATTTAAACCAGAAGATAATCGGCCTATACTATAATAGAATATAATATATAATGTTATAATATAGGAAAGTTATATTAGAAAAATTATAACTTTGTAATCTGAATATTTTCCTTGGTGCCCCGATCTCCTAGTTAATTACAATTAAACGATTAATCAGTTTAATCGCGTGATAATAATTACAGGGAGTTAATTGATAAACATGTCTTCAGTTTAATGGTACCCCAAAGACACGACAGCAGGAAACAGAGATGTGCTAAATAATTTGGTCTTGTAATCTGAAGAACATTCCTTCAATCCCTGTTCGTACATTTATAGAACAGAAGTGGCATTGTTGCCAACTTTTATGGCGTCATTTTCAAAAACTGAAGTTCATGGGTTTGATCCCTGTCTGTACCTGGTTTAAGAATTGCTGCTATCATTTCCTTGTAGTTTCAATGGAGTGGTGTATATAAAAAGTACATTGTATTGATATTGCATTTTATCTGCAAATGAAATGGGATGGAAGCTCAGAGGGGGAGTGCATGCAAAATATGTATGAGGTCCTCGGTTCAATCCCAAGATTCTCCACTGAGTTTATTTGTGTGCCAAATTCACATTTACACAACTACTACTTTCCAGAATGTTGATGTATCATTTGTAGAGTATGGTGGCCAAGTGGTAAGGCGTCAATCTCGTAAACCGAAGATCATGGGTTCAAATCCCGTCCGTTCCTCTATGAAAGACATCTGGTATCATAGACCTGTGGTATTATTTGGAGGACTTTGCAGAAAAAGCAAGTTGTATCAATATTGCAACACAGCTATTATAGTAAGGGGATGTATTTCTATGGTAGAGCCAGTACTTTACATGTATGCGGTCCAACGTTAATCCCCAACTTCTCTGTTCAGTGTATTTAGTTGTTAAATTATCTTTTGCACAACTCCCACTTTCCAGAATGTTGACATTCTAAGAAGGAAATAGATATGCTAAATCATCTGTTTCTGTAAACTGAAGCACATGGGTTCAATCCTTGTTCGACGTTTATGGAAGATAGCTGATATTATGGAAATGTACTTTCATTAGAACAGTGTAAAGAAAAGGTAAATTGTATTGATATGACCACTGCGACCTGTATGCTCTAGTCGGCTGGCCCTCGCTACCTATTCGTCACCAGACCCACTGGCTCCAGGTCATCTAAGTCTATGCTAGGTAAAGCTCCGCCTTATCTCAGCTCACTGGTCACGATAACAACACCCACCCGTAGCACGCGCTCCAGCAGGTATATCTCACTGGTCATCCCCAAAGTCAACAACTCCTTTGGCCGCCTTTCCTTCCAGTTCTCTGCTGCCAATGACTGGAACGAATTGCAAAAATCGCTGAAGCTTGAGACTTATATTTCCCTCACTAACTTTAAACATCAGCTATCTGAGCAGCTAACCGATCGCTGCAGCTGTACATAGCCCATCTGTAAATAGCCCACCCAATCTACCTACCTCATCCACATATTGTTTTTATTTACTTTCTGCCCCTTTGCACACCAGTATTTCTACTTGCACATCATCATCTGCTCAACTATCACTCCAGTGTTAATTTGCTAAATTGTAATTACTTCGCTACTATGGCCTATTTATTACCTTACCTCCTCATGCCATTTGCACACACTGAATATAGACTTTCTTTTTTTCTATTGTGTTATTGACTGTACGCTTGTTGATTCCAATTGTAACACTGTGTTGTTGTTTGTGTCGCACTGCTTTGCTTTATCTTGGCCAGGTCGCAGTTCTCAATGAGAACTTGTTCTCCACTAGCTTACCTGGTTAAATAAAGATGAAATAAAATAAAATAAGAAACATAGTGCATGAAGACACCCAGCTCTAGATACACAGTTTATCACAACGGGTTTCCGGTTTCCTGTTTCCGGTCACAACTTGCAGACTTGTTTACGCTGCTGTGCGTTTTGTTGCCGATCTTACTTTGCTACCTGACGGTTTTTACTTTTTCATTACTGTATATTTTTACTTTTTCCCTCACTCAACTTTTTTTCATTCAACTTTTTCACCCCGGAGGTTTTATCTGGACATGGTTCGTCAGGACTTCAAACAGCCGAAGCTAAGTAACATTAACATGATGCCTTCTAATTGCAGTCATTGTACTTATAATATACAGGAGAACGATCGCCTTACGGCAAGGATAGCTGTGCTGCAATCCCAGCTTCAGACGCAATCGTTAGGCAAGGGCAATTTCAGTGTAGGAAAGGATGAAACAGCGTCTGTGCCACCAGTAAGTACAGATAGTAACGTTAGTATAAACCCCCTCGCACGGTCCCCGCAGCCGGACAACTTTCTCATGGCTTCTGGAGGGAAACGCTGTAGGAATGCTCAACCGGTGTCGCTTATTCAGCCGACAGAAACTTTCAACCGGTTCTCCCCATTAAGCGAGTCGGAGTCGGAGGCCGAGACTTCTCTGGTCTCTACTCCTCCCGTTGTGGGGTCTGAGACGCCGACAGCTCCCACCATTAGCTCTGACAAATTGAAAACCCTAGTCATTGGCGACTCCATTACCCGCAGTATTAGACTTAAAACTAATCATCCAGCGATCCTACAATGTTTACCAGGGGGCTACCGACGTTAAGGCTAATCTGAAGACGGTGCTGGCTATGGCTAAAATTCGCGAGTGCAGAGAGTATAGAGATATTGTTATCCACGTCGGCACCAACGATGTTAGGATGAAACAGTCAGAGGTCACCAAGCGCAACATAGCTTCAGCGTGTAAATCAGCTAGAAAGTTGTGTCGGCATCGATTAATTGTCTCTGGCCCCCTCCCAGTTAGGGGGAGTGATGAGCTCTACAGCAGAGTCTCACAACTCAATCGCTGGTTGAAAACTGTTTTCTGCCCCTCCCAAAAGATAGAATTTGTAGATAATTGGCCCTCTTTCTGGGACTCACCCACAAACAGGACCAAGCCTGGCCTGTTGAGGAGTGACGGACTCCATCCTAGCTGGAGGGGTGCTCTCATCTTATCTACGAACATAGACAGGGCTCTAACTCCTCTAGCTCCACAATGAAATAGGGTGCAGGCCAGGCAGCAGGCTGTTAGCCAGCCTGCCAGCTTAGTGGAGTCTGCCACTAGCACAGTCAGCGTAGTCAGCTCAGCTTTCCCCATTGAGACCGTGTCTGTGCCTCGATCTAGGTTGGGCAAAATTAAAAATGGCGGTGTTCGCTTTAGCAATCTCACTGGAATAAAGACCTCCTCCATTCCTGTCATTATTGAAAGAGATTGTGATACCTCACATCTCAAAATTGGGTTACTTAATGTTAGATCCCTCACTTCCAAGGCAGTTATAGTCAACAAACTAATCACTGATCATAATCTTGATGTGATTGGCCTGACTGAAACATGGCTTAAGCCTGATGAATTTACTGTGTTAAATGAGGCCTCACCCCCTGGTTACACTAGTGACCATACCCCCCGTGCATCCGGCAAAGGCGGAGGTGTTGCTAACATTTACAATAGCAAATTTCAATTTACCAAAAAAAAAACTGATGTTTTCGTCTTTTGAGCTTCTAGTCATGAAATCTATGCAGCCTACTCACTCACTTTTTATAGCTACTGTTTACAGGCCTCCTGGGCCATATGCAGTGTTCCTCACTGAGTTCCCTGAATTCCTATCGGATCATGTAGTCATAGCAGATAATATTCAAATTTTTGGTGACTTTAACATTCACATGGAAAAGTCCACAGACCCACTCCAAAAAGCTTTCGGAGCCATCATCGACTCAGTGGGTTTTGTCCAACATGTCTCTGGACATACTCACTGCCACAGTCATACTCTGGACCTAGTTTTGTCCCATGGAATAAATGTTGTGGATCTTAATGTTTTTCCTCATAATCCTGGACTATCGGACCACCATTTTATTACGTTTGCAATCGCAACAAATAATCTGCTCAGACCCCAACCAAGGAGCATTAAAAGTCGTACTATAAATTCTCAGACAACCCAAAGATTCCTTGATGCCCTTCCAGACTCCCTCTGCCTACCCAAGGACGTCAGAGGACAAAAATCAGTTAACCACCTAACCGAGGAACTCAATTTAACCTTGCGCAATACCCTAGATGCAGTTGCACCCCTAAAAACTAAAACCTTCTGTCATAAGAAACTAGCTCCCTGGTATACAGAAAATACACGAGCTCTGAAGCAAGCTTCCAGAAAATTGGAACGGAAATGGCGCCACACCAAACTGGAAGTCTTCCGACTAGCTTGGAAAGACAGTACCGTGCAGTATCGAAGAGCCCTCACTGCTGCTCGATCATCCTATTTTTCCAACTTAATTGAGGAAAATAAGAACAATCCGAAATTTATTTTTGATACTGTCGCAAAGCTAACTAAAAAGCAGCCTTCGCAAATGGAGGATGGCTTTCACTTCAGCAGTAATAAATGTATGAACTTCTTTGAGGAAAAGATCATGATCATTAGAAAGCAAATTACAGACTCCTCTTTAAATCTGGGTATTCCTCCAAAGCTCCATTGTCCTGAGTCTGCACAACTCTGCCAGGACCTAGGATCAAGGGAGATACTAAAGTGTTTTAGTACTATATCTCTTGACACAATGATGAAAATAATCATGGCCTCCAAACCCTCAAGCTGCATACTGGACCCTATTCCAACTAAACTACTGAAAGAGCTGCTTCCTGTGCTTGGCCCTCCTATGTTGAACATAATAAACGGCTCTCTATCCACCGGATGTGTACCAAGCTCACTAAAAGTGGCAGTAATAAAGCCTCTCTTGAAAAAGCCGAATCTTGATCCAGAAATTATAAAAAACTATCGGCCTATATCGAATCTTCCATTCCTCTCAAAAATTTTAGAAAAAGCTGTTGCCTGGCAACTCACTGCCTTCCTGAAGACAAACAATGTATACGAAACGCTTCAGTCTGGTTTTAGACCCCATCATAGCACTGAGACTGCACTTGTGAAGGTGGTAAATGACCTTTTAATGACGTCAGACCGAGGCTCTGCATCTGTCCTCGTGCTCCTAGATCTCAGTGCCGCTTTTGATACCATCGATCACCACATTCTTTTGGAGAGATTGGAAACCCAAATTGGTCTACATGGACAAGTTCTGGCCTGGTTTAGATCTTATCTGTCGGAAAGATATCAGTTTGTCTCTGTGAATGGTTTGTCCTCTGACAAATCAATTGTAAATTTCGGTGTTCCTCAAGGTTCCGTTTTAGGACGACTATTGTTTTCACTATATATTTTACCTCTTGGGGATGTCATTCGAAAACATAATGTTAAATTTCACTGCTATGCGGACGACACACAGCTGTACATTTCAATGAAACATGGTGAAGCCCCAAAATTGCCCTCGCTAGAAGCCTGTGTTTCAGACATAAAGAAGTGGATGGCTGCAAACTTTCTACTTTTAAACTCGGACAAAACAGAGATGCTTGTTCTAGGTCCCAAGAAACAAAGAGATCTTCTGTTGAATCTGACAATTAATCTGGATGGTTGTACAGTCGTCTCAAATAAAACTGTGAAGGACCTCAGCGTTACTCTGGACCCTGATCTCTCTTTTGAAGAACATATCAAGACTGTTTCAAGGACAGCTTTTTTCCATCTACGTAACATTGCAAAAATCAGAAACTTTCTGTCCAAAAATGACGCAGAAAAATTAATCCATGCTTTTGTTACTTCTAGGCTGGACTACTGCAATGCTCTACTTTCCGGCTACCCGGATAAAGCACTAAACAAACTTCAGTTAGTGCTAAATACGGCTGCTAGAATCCTGACTAGAACCAAAACATTTGATCATATTACTCCAGTGCTAGCCTCCCTACACTGGCTTCCTGTTAAGGCAAGGGCTGATTTCAAGGTTTTACTGCTAACCTACAAAGCATTACATGGGCTTGCTCCTACCTATCTTTCCGATTTGGTCCTGCCGTACATACCTACACGTACGCTACGGTCACAAGACGCAGGCCTCCTAATTGTGCCTAGAATTTCTAAGCAAACGGCTGGAGGTAGGGCTTTCTCCTATAGAGCTCCATTTTTATGGAATGGTCTGCCTACCAATGTGAGACGCAGACTCAGTCTCAACCTTTAAGTCTTTACTGAAGACTTATCTCTTCAGTAGGTCCTATGATTAAGTATAGTCTGGCCCAGGAGTGTGAAGGTGAACGGAAAGGCTGGAGCAACGAACCGCCCTTGCTGTCTCTGCCTTGCCGGTTCCCCTCTTTCCACTGGGATTCTCTGCCTCTAACCCTTTTACAGGGGCTGAGTCACTGGCTTACTGGTGTTCTTCCATGCCGTCCATGGGAGGGGTGCGTCACTTGAGTGGGTTGAGTCACTGACGTGGTCTTCCTGTCTGGGTTGGCGCCCCCCCTTGGGTTGTGCCATGGCGGAGATCGTTGTGGGCTATACTCGGCCTTGTCTTAGGATGGTAAGTTGGTGGTTGGAGACATCCCTCTAGTGGTGTGGGGGCTGTGCTTTGGCAAAGTGGGTGGGGTTATATCCTGCCTGTTTGGCCCTGTCCGGGAGTATCATCGGATGGGGCCACAGTGTCTTATGATCCCTCCTGTCTCAGCCTCCAGTATTTATGCTGCAGTAGTTTATGTGTCGGGGGGCTAGGGTCAGTCTGTTACATCTGGAGTATTTCTCTTGTCTTATCCGGTGTCCTGTGTGAATTTAAATATGCTCTCTCTAATTCTCTCTTTCTCTCTTTCTGTCTTTCTCTCGGAGGACCTGAGCCCTAGGACCATGCCTCAGGACTACCTGGTATGATGACTCCTTGCTGTCCCCAGTCCACCTTGCCGTGCTGCTGCTCCAGTTTCAACTGTTCTGCCTGCGGCTATGGAACCCTGACCTGTTCACCGGACGTGCTTGTTGCACCCTCGACAACTACTATGATTATTATTATTTGACCATGCTGGTCATTTATGAACATTTTAACATCTTGACCATGTTCTGTTATAATATCCACCCTGCACAGCCAGAAGAGGACTGGCCACCCCTCATAGCCTGGTTCCTCTCTAGGTTTCTTCCTAGGTTTTTGGCCTTTCTAGGGAGTTTTTCCTAGGGAGTTTTTCCTAGCCACCGTGCTTCTTTCACATGCTTTGCTTGCTGTTTGGGGTTTTAGGCTGGGTTTCTGTACAGCACTTTGAGATATCAGCTGATGTACGAAGGGCTATATAAATACATTTGATTTGATTTGATTTGATTCTGGCCATGGCGCTAGCTAGCTTCCTTCTTTCACAGTCGGAGTATAGCCTCCAAATGCCTATGTGAAGTTTATAAAGCCGGCAGCGGCGTCTGCTGATTGGACACCATCTCCACACCACCCTGATTGGCCCGTTGCGGAGGCCTCCTCCGAGGCCCATTGGACGGGAGGCTCGGCCTCTCCGTGCCGCCCCAAAATGCAACCCCCACCCTCGCCGAGGCGAGCTTGGGTCTTTTGTTAGGGCCGACACTTTACGCGCAATAATAGTCACCGATCGAATTCTAGCCTAGGTGTTATTGTTCATTTAAGGCCTCATGATAGTGTGCCGTGTATGTAACAAAGAGTCGAAATAGTTGGGTATACACCCACTCAATATGTGGCAGTCATAGAAAGGACACTTTGCGCTTTTGCAGAGCTAGGTGGTTGGCTCTTAAAAGAGCCTTTGGGGGTTGAGTAGTCAAGTTGCAGCCGCAGTAGCGATTTTACTTGGCTTTGACGGCCTTCTCAGTCTTCTTGGGGAGCAGCACTGCCTGGATGTTGGGCAGCACACCACCCTGAGCGATGGTCACGCCGCCAAGCAGTTTGTTCAGCTCCTCGTCGTTACGGACGGCCAGCTGCAGGTGACGGGGGATGATACGAGTCTTCTTGTTGTCACGGGCAGCGTTGCCGGCCAACTCCAGGATCTCAGCAGTCAGGTACTCGAGCACGGTGGCCAGGTACACTGGTGCGCCAGCGCCCACACGCTCGGCGTAGTTGCCTTTGCGCAGCAGCCTGTGCACACGGCCCACGGGGAACTGGAGTCCGGCACGGGATGAACGTGTCTTTGCCTTGGCCCTGGCCTTGCCTCCGGTTTTGCCTCTTCCGCTCATATTGGTAGCTTCAGTATGTCACAGAAAGTCTGAATGAGCCGCTGGGCACCTTGAGAGCCTTACTTATACCTCGCCACAAGAGGCAGCGATTGGCCACCGGGCCGGTGTGGCCTTATCCAATTGGAGTGAGGGACAGACAGACAGCCAGCCCTAAGCCCGCCCGCCCGCCCGCCCGCAGGCAGCTGAGTGAGAAGGGCTAGGCTACTCTGTTTCCCTCCGACTTTGTGAGAAATCAAATCACTGAAATCATCCAAATGGGAAACACATAGATAGCTGCACTATTCGCTGGGATTTCCAATACGCTATAGTATTAGGATGCTTCTGATGATGATGATTAACACATCACAGCAGCCTGCCTCTGGTCGAGAGTGGCTCATAATACAAAGAAATGGCTGGTGAGGGTGCAGCTGTCCTCTCCAGTTTGAATTCCAACCCACTATAGTATGTATTCTTCTTATTATGAAGATCAATATGACATGTAACACATCTTAACACATCACAACAATGGCTCATACACAAATGACTGGTGAGGGTGCTGCACTATTATTCTATTATATGCCTCTCCCAGAGTGGGAAAACGTTGTGCGTAAAAGTAGCCTAGTGTGCGTCATTTCAGTTCTTTTGAACGACAAGTAGTACATGGAATAACATGCGCTTTTATGGAAAGAGGTGGGTGGCTCTTAAAAGAGCCTTTTGTGGTAACAACATGTGTCGAGTAGAACACCGTTTGTAATAGCTTTACTTCTTCTTGGGGGCTGCCTTCTTGGCCTTGGCTGCCTTGGGCTTGGCGGCTTTGGGCTTCGCTGCCTTGGTAGCCTTCTTGGGGCTCTTGGCCGCCTTCTTGGCCGCTGCGGCGGGCTTCTTCACCTTCTTTGGGCTATGATAGCTGAGGTTCATAGCTAGGTTCTGAACTAATATTTATACCAAACGTTTTAGGGTCCATACACAGATCGGCTACATAGCTAGCTACACATCCACAGGTATACAGGTATTTTTTATCCTCCACTGCACAATAAGCAAGAAAAGAGTTAGCTAGCTACCTTACTTCAGCTGCATTGCAAGACAAATATAAGCCAGGCAAGCTTACAAAATTTTACATTAAATGTGCAGTAAATGCTTTAGCTAGCTAGATTCTTTACATCCACTGTTTCACAAGAGGACAACCTGGTTTGCTGGTTGTTTCAGGAGTCCCTAAAACATTAAACAAACAGAATTACAATTTCATACTCATGTCACAATGCCAATAAAGCTAGCCAGCTAGCTGGCTAATGTTAGCTAGCTTACTAAATAGCGATTTTCGTAAATTAACTTAATGACAGAAAAAAATATGCATAATATTTTGTCTCTACATGAACTAAAATATTCCTCTCAACGGTACATTTTTTTTCTCGCATGATTCGTTATGATGTTATAATTACTTAACCTCTATGGGCTAGGTGGGACACTTGCGTCCCACCTACGTAACAGCCACTGCCAGCCTGTGGCGCGATTTTCAAAACCTTAAAAATCCTATTACTTCAATTTCTCAAACATATGACTATTTTACAGCCATTTAAAGACAAGACTCTCGTTAATCTAACCACACTGTCCGATTTCAAAAAGGCTTTACAACAAAAGCAAAACATTAGATTATGTCAGCAGAGTACCAAGCCAGAAATAATCAGACACCCATTTTTCAAGCCAGCATATAATGTCACCAAAACCCAGAAGACAGCTAAATGCAGCACTCACCTTTGATGATCTTCATCAGATGACAACCCTAGGACATTATGTTATACAATACATGCATGTTTTGTTCAATCAAGTTCATATTTATATCAAAAACCAGCTTTTTACATTAGCATGTGACGTTCAGAACTAGCATACCCCCCGCAAACTTCCGGAGAATTCGCTAACATTTTACTAAATTACTCACGATAAACGTTCACAAAAAGCATAACAATTATTTTAAGAATTATAGATACAGACCTCCTCTATGCACTCGATATGTCCGATTTTAAAATAGCTTTTTGGTGAAAGCACATTTTGCAATATTCTAAGTACATAGCCCAGGCATCACGGGCTCGCTATTTAGACACCCGGCAAGTTTAGCACTCACCATAATCATATTTACTATTATAAAAGTTTGATTACCTTTTGTTGTCTTCGTCAGAATGCACACCCAGGACTGCTACTTCAATAACAAATGTTGGTTTGGTCCAAAATAATCCATCGTTATATCCGAATAGCGGCATTTTGTTCGTGCGTTCCAGACACTATCCGAAATAGTAAAGAAGTGTCGCGCGCATGGCGCAATTCGTGACAATAAAATTCTAAATATTCCATTACCGTACTTCGAAGCATGTCAACCGCTGTTTAAAATCAATTTTTACGACATTTTTCTCGTAGAAAAGCGATAATATTCCGACAGGGAATCTCCTTTTCGGCAAACAGAGGAAAAAATCCCAAAGGCGGGCGCGGTCGGGGTCACGCGCATAAGCCCAGTGTCCCTTGATCGGCCACTTGAGAAAGGCGATAATGTGTTTCAGCCTGGGGCTGGAATGACGACATTCTGTTTTTTCCCGGGCTCTGAGCGCCTATGGACGACGTGGGAAGTGTCACGTTAGAGCAGAGATCCTTAGTAAATGATAGAGATGGAAAAGAAGTTCAAGAAATGGTCAGACAGGCCACTTCCTGTAAAGGAATCTCTCAGGTTTTGACCTGCCATTTGAGTTCTGTTATACTCACAGACACCATTCAAACAGTTTTAGAAAATTTAGGGTGTTTTCTATCCATATGTAATAAGTATATGCATATTCTAGTTACTGGGTAGGAGTGGTAACCAGATTAAATCGGGTATGTTTTTTATCCAGCCGTGTCAATACTGCCCCCTAGCCCTAACAGGTTAACATTTGCTTCCATCGTAGTATTTCTGTCCGCCATCTTGGCTGAAGAAGGTCCTTGGGTCGCCTAGCGTCAAATGCGTCATGGGAACCACTCGATATGATTGGTCATCTCTCCGCCCTCACCGCTTTCCTTCCATTGAAAAATGAATGTGAAGCGGTGTTTCACCGCTTGCTAGTGTACACGGGGCATTACATTAATGTAAAGAAACTGAGAGTCATGATCGATGGCAACTCATTGTATGCACGCATGACTGTAAGTAGCTTTGGATAAAAGGGTCTGCTAAATGGCTTATGATTATTATTATTACTCCCTACCCCACGTGTTTAACCTACGTCACTTGTTTTAAACTACGTCGGTTGTTTTTTTTAACCAACTTCGCCGTCGGCCAGAACGAGGATTTGCCTGACGCCCGGTGGCTGGGAAAGCAGCAACGTTAAACCGGGACACCGACAGGATCTCCTCGCTGAGTGTTTTAGGGCGCTTGCCCAGTATCCTCATTTGGCCTCTGTTGTCTTGCACCGTCACTAGTTACCACTGCCACAAAGTCATAAACCCCGCTTATTTCTACCATTTATATATATATATTTTTTTTATCTGATTTTTTTTAAACCTAACCATACTGCTAACCTTATGCCTAACCCTAAATCAAGACAAAAAAATAAATAAATAAGGAAATTGTTGTTTTCATGAATTTGGACGATATAGACCATTTTTGACTTTGTGGCTGTGGTAACTATTGGAAACCGGCGGCTGCGTTTTGGAGAAAGATTTGCCGTAATGGTGTAAATTCAGCTTCCGGAGCTAGTTACTTAGCGCAGTCGGCATCGAATATACCGGAATATCGCTTAAATTAGTTTATGTAAGGAATATTTGTTTAAAATATTAACATACATTCATACATAGCTAACTTGTAATTTAACAGTCAGTCACTTGTTGGCCAGCTCACGCTAAGTTATCGTCGACAGCTAAAAGCTAACAAATGCTAACCCTCGCTAACTAGCGTTACGTTGCTTGTTATTTACCTGCTATTCTTAGCTACATCTACTGGAAAAACAATATGGACCTAACGGTAGATTTTAAAATCGTAATTGAGACGATTATAGTTCATCCCTCTAGCTAACATAGTTAGCTGAATCATTTTGGTTGTCATTATATATATATATATATATATATGTGTGTGTGGGTGTAAGTCCGGGCAAGGAGTACCCGGAAGGGAAGAGCAGCTACCGCTTTTGTTAACTAGTTCAACGTTATAAAACCGAAGACAGTTTTAACTGTAACTAATAGCTGCAACGATTTGACCTGCTTTCACAGCATTTTAAAGACAAGACTCTCGTTAATCTAACCACACTGTCCGATTTCAAAAAGGCTTTACAACGAAAGCAAAACATTAGATTATGTCAGCAGAGTACCCAGCCAGAAATAATCAGACACCCATTTTTCAAGCTAGCATATAATGTCACAAAAAACAAAACCACAGCTAAATTCAGCACTAACCTTTGATGATCTTCATCAGATGACAACCCTAGGACATTATGTTATACAATACATGCATGTTCTGTTCAATCAAGTTCATATTTATATCAAAAAACAGCTTTTTTACATTAGCATGTGACGTTCAGAACTAGCATTCCCACCGAAAACTTCCTGTGAATTTACTAAATTACTCACGATAAACGTTCACAAAAAACATAACAATTATTTAAAGAATTATAGATACAGAACTTCTTTATGCAATCGCCATGTCCGATTTTAAAATAGCTTTTCGGTGAAAGCAAATTTTGCAATATTCTGAGTATATAGCCCGGCATCACAGGGCTAGCCATTTACACACCAACCAAGTTTAGCCCTCACCAAAGTCAGATTTACTATAAGAAAAATGGTCTTACCTTTGATGTCTTCATCAGAATGCACTCCCGGGACTTCTACTACAATAACAAATGTTGGTTTGGTTCAAAATAATCCATCGTTATATCCAAATACCGGCGTTTTGTTCGTGCGTTCAAGACACTATCCAAGGGTAAAGAACGGTCACGCACCCGACGCATATCGTGACAAAAAAATTCTAAATATTCCATTACCGTACTTCGAAGCATGTCAACCGCTGTTTAAAGTCAATTTTTATGCCACTTTACTCGTAAAATAGCGATAATATTCCGACCGGGAGTGTTTGTTTTCATTCAATGACTGAAATGGACCCTTCACGGGGACGAGCGCTCGAGCATCATTCCTCTCAGATGGCCACTTACAAAATGAGCTACTGTTTTTCAACCAGAGACAGCAGCGTCATAATTCAACGTTTTGCCGCCTTCTGAGAGCCTATGGGAGCATCAGAAAGTGTCACGTTACCGCAGAGATCCTTTGTTTTGGAAAGAGATGTCAAAGAAGGCCAAAAAATGGTCAGACAGGGTACTTCCTGTACAGAATCTTCTCAGGTTTTTGCCTGCCATATGAGTTCTGTTATACTCACAGACACCATTCAAACAGTTTTAGAAACTTTGGAGTGTTTTCTATCCAAAGCTAATAATTATATGCATATTCTATTTACTGGGCAGGAGTAGTAACCAGATTAAATCGGGTACGTTTTTTATCCGGCCGTGCAAATACTGCCCCCTTTCCCCAACAGGTTAAGCTGGTACACGACAAACTGAGGATCCCAGTGCCAATTCCCTTTCCTGAAACCATGTGGAATCTGCTCACTCTTGTTTTTAATGGAAGTGTCCCGACACGTTCCGCCACTGAACATGGGCACCGTCTCGAACACCATCTTGTGGAAGAGCAGAGCCACTGGTTTGTAATCCAGCTGGTTCTTGAGAAGGTGGCTATAATAGTAGACATAGCGCCTCTGGCTGGGGATTGTCACTCCCTTCTTATCTCTGGTCCTGACTTCACCGTAGAAGTCCAGAGCTTCCTGTGCTTTGAGGAACTTGCCCCGGTGTAACAGGTAAGCACAGATCATGACACCCGTACGTCCCTTTCCAGCTTTACAGTGAATCGCCGCCACGTGATTGTCGTCCTCACTTAACCACTGGTCAAGATCTTCGCAGAACGGTTTGATCAGCTCCAGCTGGGGGGGATTGTGATCCTCAAACGGATATTGTGCAACTATGCAATTAAATTTGATTGCGTCATATTGTCGCTCAGCGCACAGATTATATATCTTGTAATGATTTTTGTGCTTAGAGTCCAGAAACCGTACTACGTCATCGATATTGTTTCTGTAGACACCCTCAAGTCTTTCAGCAGGAAAGCCCATAGCAATTATGTTGGGATAAATATAAGTCAAGTCCAAGTCAAACCCATCCTCCTGGTATCTCCTTTTGTTTCGGCTGACAATTTCCTTTATGATTGCAGCCATATCTGTCACAGGAGTCTTTTAACGTTTTTTATATAACGAGAAAGTATTGTCGTCGCCTTTGTATGAAATGCTGCCAATATTTCTCCCTCGCAATCCCCGTTGGTATCAGACGTTGACAGCTAGCTAAGCTAACCGTGCTAGCTAGAATAGCTTCTGCTGCTGCTGGGTCATAAAGGAGGGCCTCACTCCATTCCACCACAGGCCCGGCTTCCCAGATCCCACAATTTGACACAAAATCCTCCAGATGAATAGGTGATTAATTATCCAGCCCTCGAACCGTTGTATTTTAAGAGAGTACCAAGTATCGGATTTCGCCAAAGGCGCCGTGATTATGCCAGAAAAGCGGAGAGAAAATCTCCCCGACGTTCCTTGCCCAGGAATAGTGTCCGACTGTGGCACACACTCGACCTCCGCACACACACCTAGCTAGATATGGCTAGCGCATCTAGCTAGCATGTCAAATCTTCAACAACAACAACAACAACAAAAAAGGAGTCATCCGACAAAAACGATATGACAGAAAAATTGACAGCCTCCACCTTAAACATAGCTAACAAATCTGTGCGATTTTTTTTTTTGTTGTTGATTTTATTACTCGAATGCACTTCTTCCCTGACACGTCCCTTTCCCGACTGACTCGCTTCTCTCCGGCTTCACTTCGAACAGATTTTTTTTTGGGGGGGGGGGGGAAATAATTTATTACTTTCAATACCATTCATTCCTTACAAAATCAAATATTTCTTTCAAACACAAATAATGGTATTTTAATTTATCAAACAAAACAAAAACCCCAAAACAAAAACTTAGGGGAGCATCATCCCTCCCCGTCATCCTAAACACTACCTTTCCCTATCTCCCAGTCCCTAATCTAAAATAACCCCAGCCCTAATCCCCCTTTCCACCTCTCCCGGGCAGCATGCTGCCCCCACTTCCTCTCCTCCCTCTTCATCCTCCCCCTCAAATCTCCTTCCACCCTCCTCACTATTCCTTCCACCCCCCAATCTCTCCCTGTCTTGACCATGTTCTGCCTGGCTTCCCACAGCCCCCGCTTAAAGAGGCTCATGAGAAGCCAGAGCAGAAACCTATCCCTATCCGTTCCCCTCGCTCTCCCTACACCTCTCTCTAGCCTAGCCCATGTCAAAACAAAATCCCCTCTTACCCTTCCTAACAACACCCGTGCCTTCGCCCATACTACTCCGGCAATGGCACAGTCCCAAAAGACATGGCGCACAGTCTCCTCCCCGCCACAAGAAGGTCTTGGGCAGGTGGGGGAACGCGCCTAGCTATGCCGGTACATGGTGGAGCGCACCGGCAAACACTTGTGGAGGCTCAACCAATTCAGGTCCTTGAGCCTGTTGTCCAGACCCCGCGCCTGCACTCCCTCCCAGACCACTGCCGGAACGCCCACTACAGGTGCCGGACTACCTGCCTGTCTGACCTCCTCATACAGGTGCCTGTGATTTAAACCTACTCGGGCAACTTCAACCTCGGGGTGCGCACGCAGCCACTTTGCCGCATGACCAAAGTGCCACGGCAGCTGCTCCGCCCGAGGACCCGTGTTAGACCACACCATTACGCTTCTCGCCTGATACGAGAAGAACACCCGCAGGAGGTAACCGGACGGGTGTATCACCGGCTGAGCAAGCTCCGTCAACAGAAAAGAAACAAAAATTGTGTCCAGCTTGAGGGGGAGATGTGGTACCCCCCTACCTCCCTCCCCGATGGGACAGAGCATGCGTGCCCTGGCGACCCACTCGTACCTGCCACCCCACATGAACTGAAACACAAGCCTCACTAGAGGCCTCCTCAGACAAGCCGGCAATGGGTAGATGTATGCCAAGTACAAAAGAGACTGTAATACATCTACCTTGAGAACCAGGACCTTGCCAACAAAAGACAGTGACCTTGCCCTCCACATTGCTAGCTTCCTCTGTACCACTGCGATACCCATGTTCCAGTTCAGCGTCGCTGAGCCGGAGTTCTCAAAATGGACCCCGAGGATCCTCAGGGCCCCGTTACAGAGAGAGAACCCCCCGGGCACATCCGTCCTACCACGCCACCTTCCGAAAAACTTCACGGAAGACTTTGCGTGGTTAAGAACCGCTCCCGACGCTCGGGTGAAGTCCCCAATAATGGCAAGGGACCTTGTCAGGCACGAGTCCTTGCAAAGCAGCAAGGAAGTGTCATCGGCGTATTGCGTCAACTTGATGCGCAAACCACCGCTTCCAGGGATCAGCAAGCCCTCCACCCCTGTGTCTGCCCTAATGGCAGCTCCCAGAGGCTCCATGTACAGAACGAAGAGGAGAGCCGAGAGCGGGCATCCCTGCCTGACCCCAGATGAGAGGTCAAAAACGTCACCCAAGTGACTGTTTACGCTAACTCGGCACCCCGCTCCGACATATAATGTACGGATCCATCCTATAAACTTCTCCCCAAATCCTAATCTACCTAACACCCTGAATAGAAAAGATCTATTCACGCGATCAAAGGCTTTCGCCTGATCTAGCGCTGCTACCATTAAAGGCAGCCCTCTATCTTCTACCCAAGCGATGGAGTCCCTGATCAACTGTAGGTTCCACCTAATAGAGCGGCCCTCTACCCCGCACGTCTGATCCTCATGGACGACGTAGGGAAGGGCTGTGCGCAACCGGTCCGCTAAGACCTTTGCTAACAGCTTATAGTCTACACACAGCATGGTCAACGGCCGCCAGTTGCCAAGGTCTGTTACTTCCCCCTTCTTATAAAGAAGTGACAGCACACCAACAGCCATTGATCCCCCCGGGACCCCCGTCTCAAGGATGGCCTTCAAGACTTCCAGGACCACTGGTCCAAGTATACCCCAAAACTTGAGGTAAAACTCGGCCGGCAACTGAACCTTTTCCCACTCAACAACGGTGTCAATACTTTCCGGATGAATGAGCGGGGGAGGGGCAAAATATGCAAAAGAATAAAGAAAACTTGGTCAGCATTATTGTTCCTATAATTGGTGGCATATTCCGTGACGCAAATGTCCTGCTGCCGTAGGTTGGTGGGGAAAAAGGTACTTGCTTTTCAGTTTATATTCAAGTTCCTTTTTTCCCCCTCTGAAAGTAGGTATTATTATTATTTTTATTTTTTTTACTTCCCATAAAAATCTCACACTTTTGTTATTTGCGTCTGTTGCTCCTCATCAAACGGTTCGTTCTCCGGGTCAGAGTCTGTGGTGTCAGAGTATCGGTAATGGTCCGCCTCGTTGTCACTAACGTCTGGCGTTAGTGAGGTGGAAGTGCTGGCCTCAGAGTTGAAGATGTCCTCCACAGTCTTGGTAAAGTACAGCTTCACCTTGAAGTTGGGGGAGAAGTATCTGTTTGCTTTATCCATGTTGGCCTTGTCCAGGTCGTTCTTCGTCAGTGAGAGGATCAGGTAATCCTTGTCGTTGTCCCCCGTTCCTCCTGTTTGAATTCCTGCCTGCTCCTTTGGTAACGTCCCGTTCTCAACCTTCTCAAAGTGCTCCTCTGGTCCAGGGACGAAAAAGGTGTTCACCCAGAAATGAAACATCTTATCCTTCTTCATCATCTTGTTCTGTTTGTGGAAGAACTCCACCTTGATGTCTCCACCCACGGGCAGTGGCTGGGGGAACTCGAAGAACACGTACTTCTCCTCCTTCCGCGTGTTCACCGGGTTGGACGTGTGGATCTTTACCTTAAGCTGGTACACGACAAACTGAGGATCCCAGTGCCAATTCCCTTTCCTGAAACCATGTGGAATCTGCTCACTCTTGTTTTTAATGGAAGTGTCCCGACACGTTCCGCCACTGAACATGGGCACCGTCTCGAACACCATCTTGTGGAAGAGCAGAGCCACTGGTTTGTAATCCAGCTGGTTCTTGAGAAGGTGGCTATAATAGTAGACATAGCGCCTCTGGCTGGGGATTGTCACTCCCTTCTTATCTCTGGTCCTGACTTCACCGTAGAAGTCCAGAGCTTCCTGTGCTTTGAGGAACTTGCCCCGGTGTAACAGGTAAGCACAGATCATGACACCCGTACGTCCCTTTCCAGCTTTACAGTGAATCGCCGCCACGTGATTGTCGTCCTCACTTAACCACTGGTCAAGATCTTCGCAGAACGGTTTGATCAGCTCCAGCTGGGGGGGATTGTGATCCTCAAACGGATATTGTGCAACTATGCAATTAAATTTGATTGCGTCATATTGTCGCTCAGCGCACAGATTATATATCTTGTAATGATTTTTGTGCTTAGAGTCCAGAAACCGTACTACGTCATCGATATTGTTTCTGTAGACACCCTCAAGTCTTTCAGCAGGAAAGCCCATAGCAATTATGTTGGGATAAATATAAGTCAAGTCCAAGTCAAACCCATCCTCCTGGTATCTCCTTTTGTTTCGGCTGACAATTTCCTTTATGATTGCAGCCATATCTGTCACAGGAGTCTTTTAACGTTTTTTATATAACGAGAAAGTATTGTCGTCGCCTTTGTATGAAATGCTGCCAATATTTCTCCCTCGCAATCCCCGTTGGTATCAGACGTTGACAGCTAGCTAAGCTAACCGTGCTAGCTAGAATAGCTTCTGCTGCTGCTGGGTCATAAAGGAGGGCCTCACTCCATTCCACCACAGGCCCGGCTTCCCAGATCCCACAATTTGACACAAAATCCTCCAGATGAATAGGTGATTAATTATCCAGCCCTCGAACCGTTGTATTTTAAGAGAGTACCAAGTATCGGATTTCGCCAAAGGCGCCGTGATTATGCCAGAAAAGCGGAGAGAAAATCTCCCCGACGTTCCTTGCCCAGGAATAGTGTCCGACTGTGGCACACACTCGACCTCCGCACACACACCTAGCTAGATATGGCTAGCGCATCTAGCTAGCATGTCAAATCTTCAACAACAACAACAACAACAAAAAAGGAGTCATCCGACAAAAACGATATGACAGAAAAATTGACAGCCTCCACCTTAAACATAGCTAACAAATCTGTGCGATTTTTTTTTTTTTTTTGATTTTATTACTCGAATGCACTTCTTCCCTGACACGTCCCTTTCCCGACTGACTCGCTTCTCTCCGGCTTCACTTCGAACAGATTTTTTTTTGGGGGGGGGGGGAAATAATTTATTACTTTCAATACCATTCATTCCTTCAAAATCAAATATTTCTTTCAAACACAAATAATGGTATTTTAATTTATCAAACAAAACAAAAACCCCAAAACAAAAACTTAGGGGAGCATCATCCCTCCCCGTCATCCTAAACACTACCTTTCCCTATCTCCCAGTCCCTAATCTAAAATAACCCCAGCCCTAATCCCCCTTTCCACCTCTCCCGGGCAGCATGCTGCCCCCACTTCCTCTCCTCCCTCTTCATCCTCCCCCTCAAATCTCCTTCCACCCTCCTCACTATTCCTTCCACCCCCCAATCTCTCCCTGTCTTGACCATGTTCTGCCTGGCTTCCCACAGCCCCCGCTTAAAGAGGCTCATGAGAAGCCAGAGCAGAAACCTATCCCTATCCGTTCCCCTCGCTCTCCCTACACCTCTCTCTAGCCTAGCCCATGTCAAAACAAAATCCCCTCTTACCCTTCCTAACAACACCCGTGCCTTCGCCCATACTACTCCGGCAATGGCACAGTCCCAAAAGACATGGCGCACAGTCTCCTCCCCGCCACAAGAAGGTCTTGGGCAGGTGGGGGAACGCGCCTAGCTATGCCGGTACATGGTGGAGCGCACCGGCAAACACTTGTGGAGGCTCAACCAATTCAGGTCCTTGAGCCTGTTGTCCAGACCCCGCGCCTGCACTCCCTCCCAGACCACTGCCGGAACGCCCACTACAGGTGCCGGACTACCTGCCTGTCTGACCTCCTCAGGTGCCTGTGATTTAAACCTACTCGGGCAACTTCAACCTCGGGGTGCGCACGCAGCCACTTTGCCGCATGACCAAAGTGCCACGGCAGCTGCTCCGCCCGAGGACCCGTGTTAGACCACACCATTATGCTTCTCGCCTGATACGAGAAGAACACCCGCAGGAGGTAACCGGACGGGTGTATCACCGGCTGAGCAAGCTCCGTCAACAGAAAAGAAACAAAAATTGTGTCCAGCTTGAGGGGGAGATGTGGTACCCCCCTACCTCCCTCCCCGATGGGACAGAGCATGCGTGCCCTGGCGACCCACTCGTACCTGCCACCCCACATGAACTGAAACACAAGCCTCACTAGAGGCCTCCTCAGACAAGCCGGCAATGGGTAGATGTATGCCAAGTACAAAAGAGACTGTAATACATCTACCTTGAGAACCAGGACCTTGCCAACAAAAGACAGTGACCTTGCCCTCCACATTGCTAGCTTCCTCTGTACCACTGCGATACCCATGTTCCAGTTCAGCGTCGCTGAGCCGGAGTTCTCAAAATGGACCCCGAGGATCCTCAGGGCCCCGTTACAGAGAGAGAACCCCCCGGGCACATCCGTCCTACCACGCCACCTTCCGAAAAACTTCACGGAAGACTTTGCGTGGTTAAGAACCGCTCCCGACGCTCGGGTGAAGTCCCCAATAATGGCAAGGGACCTTGTCAGGCACGAGTCCTTGCAAAGCAGCAAGGAAGTGTCATCGGCGTATTGCGTCAACTTGATGCGCAAACCACCGCTTCCAGGGATCAGCAAGCCCTCCACCCCTGTGTCTGCCCTAATGGCAGCTCCCAGAGGCTCCATGTACAGAACGAAGAGGAGAGCCGAGAGCGGGCATCCCTGCCTGACCCCAGATGAGAGGTCAAAAACGTCACCCAAGTGACTGTTTACGCTAACTCGGCACCCCGCTCCGACATATAATGTACGGATCCATCCTATAAACTTCTCCCCAAATCCTAATCTACCTAACACCCTGAATAGAAAAGATCTATTCACGCGATCAAAGGCTTTCGCCTGATCTAGCGCTGCTACCATTAAAGGCAGCCCTCTATCTTCTACCCAAGCGATGGAGTCCCTGATCAACTGTAGGTTCCACCTAATAGAGCGGCCCTCTACCCCGCACGTCTGATCCTCATGGACGACGTAGGGAAGGGCTGTGCGCAACCGGTCCGCTAAGACCTTTGCTAACAGCTTATAGTCTACACACAGCATGGTCAACGGCCGCCAGTTGCCAAGGTCTGTTACTTCCCCCTTCTTATAAAGAAGTGACAGCACACCAACAGCCATTGATCCCCCCGGGACCCCCGTCTCAAGGATGGCCTTCAAGACTTCCAGGACCACTGGTCCAAGTATACCCCAAAACTTGAGGTAAAACTCGGCCGGCAACTGAACCTTTTCCCACTCAACAACGGTGTCAATACTTTCCGGATGAATGAGCGGGGGAGGGGCAAAATATGCAAAAGAATAAAGAAAACTTGGTCAGCATTATTGTTCCTATAATTGGTGGCATATTCCGTGACGCAAATGTCCTGCTGCCGTAGGTTGGTGGGGAAAAAGGTACTTGCTTTTCAGTTTATATTCAAGTTCCTTTTTTCCCCCTCTGAAAGTAGGTATTATTATTATTTTTATTTTTTTTACTTCCCATAAAAATCTCACACTTTTGTTATTTGCGTCTGTTGCTCCTCATCAAACGGTTCGTTCTCCGGGTCAGAGTCTGTGGTGTCAGAGTATCGGTAATGGTCCGCCTCGTTGTCACTAACGTCTGGCGTTAGTGAGGTGGAAGTGCTGGCCTCAGAGTTGAAGATGTCCTCCACAGTCTTGGTAAAGTACAGCTTCACCTTGAAGTTGGGGGAGAAGTATCTGTTTGCTTTATCCATGTTGGCCTTGTCCAGGTCGTTCTTCGTCAGTGAGAGGATCAGGTAATCCTTGTCGTTGTCCCCCGTTCCTCCTGTTTGAATTCCTGCCTGCTCCTTTGGTAACGTCCCGTTCTCAACCTTCTCAAAGTGCTCCTCTGGTCCAGGGACGAAAAAGGTGTTCACCCAGAAATGAAACATCTTATCCTTCTTCATCATCTTGTTCTGTTTGTGGAAGAACTCCACCTTGATGTCTCCACCCACGGGCAGTGGCTGGGGGAACTCGAAGAACACGTACTTCTCCTCCTTCCGCGTGTTCACCGGGTTGGACGTGTGGATCTTTACCTTAAGCTGGTACACGACAAACTGAGGATCCCAGTGCCAATTCCCTTTCCTGAAACCATGTGGAATCTGCTCACTCTTGTTTTTAATGGAAGTGTCCCGACACGTTCCGCCACTGAACATGGGCACCGTCTCGAACACCATCTTGTGGAAGAGCAGAGCCACTGGTTTGTAATCCAGCTGGTTCTTGAGAAGGTGGCTATAATAGTAGACATAGCGCCTCTGGCTGGGGATTGTCACTCCCTTCTTATCTCTGGTCCTGACTTCACCGTAGAAGTCCAGAGCTTCCTGTGCTTTGAGGAACTTGCCCCGGTGTAACAGGTAAGCACAGATCATGACACCCGTACGTCCCTTTCCAGCTTTACAGTGAATCGCCGCCACGTGATTGTCGTCCTCACTTAACCACTGGTCAAGATCTTCGCAGAACGGTTTGATCAGCTCCAGCTGGGGGGGATTGTGATCCTCAAACGGATATTGTGCAACTATGCAATTAAATTTGATTGCGTCATATTGTCGCTCAGCGCACAGATTATATATCTTGTAATGATTTTTGTGCTTAGAGTCCAGAAACCGTACTACGTCATCGATATTGTTTCTGTAGACACCCTCAAGTCTTTCAGCAGGAAAGCCCATAGCAATTATGTTGGGATAAATATAAGTCAAGTCCAAGTCAAACCCATCCTCCTGGTATCTCCTTTTGTTTCGGCTGACAATTTCCTTTATGATTGCAGCCATATCTGTCACAGGAGTCTTTTAACGTTTTTTATATAGCGAGAAAGTATTGTCGTCGCCTTTGTATGAAATGCTGCCAATATTTCTCCCTCGCAATCCCCGTTGGTATCAGACGTTGACAGCTAGCTAAGCTAACCGTGCTAGCTAGAATAGCTTCTGCTGCTGCTGGGTCATAAAGGAGGGCCTCACTCCGTTCCACCACAGGCCCGGCTTCCCAGATCCCACAATTTGACACAAAATCCTCCAGATGAATAGGTGATTAATTATCCAGCCCTCGAACCGTTGTATTTTAAGAGAGTACCAAGTATCGGATTTCGCCAAAGGCGCCGTGATTATGCCAGAAAAGCGGAGAGAAAATCTCCCCGACGTTCCTTGCCCAGGAATAGTGTCCGACTGTGGCACACACTCGATCTCCGCACACACACCTAGCTAGATATGGCTAGCGCATCTAGCTAGCATGTCAATTCTTCAACAACAACAACAACAACAAAAAAGGAGTCATCCGACAAAAACGATATGACAGAAAAATTTACAGCCTCCACCTTAAACATAGCTAACAAATCTGTGCGATTTTTGTTGTTGTTGTTGTTGTTGTTGAAACTAAAAACCGCCCTCCTCTTAACAACATCCCTCAAACCCCTTACATTTAAACTAAAAATATTAACAGAATGTATCATTATAAATTAAAACAAATACTCGCTTTAACAAATTAAATTCAAAACCAACAAAAAACAGGAGGCTCACCCGATGCTCCCCTGCTCCATCTCATCCGGAGGGGACGTCTTCTCCTCTCCTGACGTCCCCCCCCCGTCCTCCTCCATCTCTCCAACCCAGGATGCAGGCATGGTGTTAGACCTCTGAGTGCCCTGCATCCCGGGTTTCCCACCAACACCCTCCATTTCTCCCTCCCTGTAGCCTGCTGGGCTGAGAGTAGGGAACCCCATCTCCCCAAACAGGAGTTGAGGTTCCCCCCCGACGCCCAGCCCTGAGCCACACCTTGGGAGTCCCCTTCCGCCAAGTGTTGAGGTGCTGAGAAATCCAGCGAGGACAAGGATACCTCTCCCTCCCCCATCACTCGCTTGGCCACCCCCACACTGTCTGTCGAGCGCCCCCTCCTCTTCCCTTTCTTCTTCGGTGTTGGAGGTAACGGGGAAACACCACCCCCCTTCCCCGCCAGCTCCTCCACCAATCCTCTCATTTCTTCCACAAGGGCGCTCGACATGCTGTCTCCCCACCCCCCCACCCCCTCTCCCCCCTCCTCCACAGGCCCTGCCCCCGGCACCCCCTCCACCCCCTCTCCCTCCACTGTTGCTCTCTCTCGCTCCTCCACTCCCTTTCTCCCTTTCTCCTCCTTTCCTTCCTCTTCTTCCAGTTCTTCTGCTCCCGTATCTTGTCTTTCCCCTTCTCCTCCTGCTACCGCTCCTTGGTCCTCCTCCTTCCGTGTGTCCTTCCCCTCTGGGCCCGTGCTCGGGTCATGAGACGACCTTCCTTCCCCTCCTCTTCTTCCCCCATCCCCCTCTTCTGCTCTCCCCCCAGCTGCAGACGCATATGACCTCTGATAAGCCGGGCACTCCCGCCACAGGTGTGCTGACGAGCCACACCCGTGGCACGCTTTAGGCACGTCGCAGTCCCTCGCTTCGTGCTCCCCCGATCCACAAAATCTGCACTTTCTTGTGCTGCACGAGGCGAGGATGTGGCCGTAGGCCATACAACGCCTGCAAAACGGAGGCTGACGGGCATAATACAACGTCCCCCTGTCAGCCCCCAGGGAGAACATCGCCGGAGGATGGAGGTAGCCACCCAACCCCTTCGGGTCCTCTCTGAGCAGAGCCTGAAAACCTCTTCTCCCATTCCAAAAGCCGAGGGAGTCCCTGAGGAGCCTTGCCGAGGAGACATTGTCCATGTACCGCCCCAGGAAGGTCCTCACCTCTTCATCCTTCACATGGGGGTTATACATATTCACCGTGACCACCCGGAAATTACTTTTTCCCAGGCTGGTCACCTCATAATGGCACATCGGCCTGTCCTTCCCCACCTCTCTGGCTTTCTTCAGCACCTCCTCGTACCTCCCTTCCTTGTGGAGCGTCACTTCGTAAGCCGCCTCCACTGGATTCGCCTGGAGGCACAAAACCTCCCCCACCTCCAACTTCAGGATCCCGATCAGGATTGTTCTCCCGAACGTCTCCCTCCCAAATGGCTCCATGTCCTTGTTCCTCCAGGCAAACCTCACCGTATTCGCTATACCGATCCCAGGCATCTTTGGTGGTGAAGGTCGAGCCATTCTCCAGAAAATGAAAAAAGGACCCACTTCCTCGACCACAACAAAAATCAAAAACGCTCTCTTTTAACAGAAGCAAATGTAGAAATGTAAAGTGTAATCAGAATAAAATTTTTAAGGTACAAAATTTTCTCGCTCACTTACCTTCGACCTTTCAACTCAGCGGGCTTTGGGGCACCTCGGTACCAAGCTTGATCTGAGCCAAAAGGCCGAGAAGCGATAACCCACAAATTGACCTCTGTGGTTTGGCAAAAGTGGGCTCCTCCCATCGCCACACACCCCCAACGTCTTTCTGGCGACAGGCAAGTGTTTTTTTCAAAAAGTCGCCAATGAGTCAAGTGACTACTTTGACTGGAAAAATACACCGGTCAGACACGGTCTCTGTTGATTTCTCTTGAAACAAGATATCGGGCTCTGCCAGAAGCAAAGCCCTCCAAAAATACGTTGAACTCGTAAGTGTTCCTCTCCACGGAAGTCTTTAGTAAAAGGCGAAAGGCTTGTGCGTAATGAAGAGAAACCAGAGTCGTATGGAAGTCAGAGGTCGGGGCCCGAGACGCACTCTGTTTACTCTAGGCCGGGTTCTCGCGGGTTGTCCCCGAACCCACTCGCCAAGTTTTCGGGGGCTGTGGGGAAAAAGTCACGGACAGACAGACACCAAACACACACAGACCCACTATCCTGGTGAAGTATTAGTTCTTTTTTTGGTCAAAAACAGACACGGACACACACACACACACTGGTTAATGCCAATATGTTTTTTTTGTAAATTTTTTAAAGAAAAATGGAGGGAAAACGCTGGACCGCACGACAAGCGCTTTGCCCTTCTTTCAGTTTGGATTTTTTTTCTTTCTCTCTTCTTCTTCTGGCTGTTTACCTACCTCCGTGGATTTTTTTTCCTTGACAACGGTAGAAAAGTGTTGCACCGTTCCCGAAGGTACTGCAATACCAGGTCGATGCGTGGAGCGGACGGAGCAAGCCCCATTTCCGACTCCCTGTTCGAAAAATCCATTTAATATGTAGTCCCCCTATGGGGGACGTATCAGATATTAAACTGATAAGAACAGATTTTTTCTTTTGTAAAAGTTTTACTGATGCATTTTCCTTTAAAACAGCTCACATTTTTTATTCATTTTTTCACATAAAAACGGCATAAAGTGCATAAAAACCAGCATTACATAAAAACATTTTTTTTTAAAGGTACAAGTTGTTTATTTAAAACAATAAAACAATCATACATAAAAGTACCCTTTATTGTAAAAACCAATCTGATAAAAGCCATTTAAAATGTGTATGAATGATTTAACAAAGTAAAACCATTTTTAAGACATGGAAAGCCTGTCAAAAAGTCCCTTTGTTAAAAAGCTGTCTTTAGTCCTTTGTACAGGAACGGGGTGAGTCCTTATCAAAAAAGCCTCCTCCTGCTCTTCCGAATTGACTCCGTACCCATCCATCGGGGCCCAGAGGAGACCCCTCCCCTAGGCGCGTCGCCCTAGGCTTCGCAGAGCTGTCAGGCCGTGGCCGCCAGGACCTCAGGTGTTGTGGGGGACCCTTCGCTTGGGGTCGATGCCCCCTTTCGTTCGTACCACCCCAGGGCTTCCGTGGCTACCAAAGCCACTGCCTGGGGGGGTGGTCTCTACCTGTTTTCCTACCAGCAGGTTGCGGGAGGACCACAATGCGTCCTTCAGACACGTGAGAGTGGGCCAGAGTTTTGTGAAGGCCTTTGGTGAAATAGGCCTTCGGCCCACCCCATACAGCACGAGCTGCGGCGTTAGGTCCTCCCCTGCTGGCAGACATGGGTAGATCAGGGGGCCTGCTTCCTTCCACAGGTCCCTTGCAGCTCTGCACTCCCAGAGCAAGTGCCTCACCGACTCTTCTTGGCCACAGCCTGGTCGGGGGCACGCGGATGTCCTCGCCATGCCCCGGGAGTGCATAACGGCCCTGACCGGGAGGATCTCATGGGCGACCATCCAGGACAGGTCACGATGCCAATTCAGCAGAGCAGGATGGGCCACGTTGCGCCAAACCGTTGTGGGCTCACCTATAGCGAGCCCGCGCACTGGACACACCGGTTCCCGTTCCTGCACAAGAGAGAAAAGAGAGCGGTGTTTAGTTAAAACTGTGACAGGCTCCTTTTCCAGTTTAAAATGTCTTAAAAATGTTTTGAGCTGGACATAGTGTGTGGGGAGCAGGAAAGAGACTGGGGCTCGCAGGTCGACTGGGATCAGCCTCAGGGATCTGAGGTAAGACCCCAGCCAGAACCGTGCGAGGGCCTGGGTCTTGTTGCTGACCGGGGAGGTGGCGAGAGTCAGATGTAACGCCGTGTAGCGGCTGCCCAGGAACAAGTAGAGGTCAGGCAAGCCTTTCCCCCCCTGAGCCTGGGCCTCTTCACCACCTCCCTCCTCAGCCTCTCCCACTTGCTTCCCCACAGGAAATAAAACAGCATCCGGTCCAGAGCTAAAAGAGTTGTTCGTGGGGGGATAAAAACAGAACTGATTAATAAAAGCACAGGTAAAATCACAGCCTTGATGATTAAAACCTTGCCCTCAAATGTCAGCCGTCTCAGTCCCCAAAAACCCAGTCTCTGTCTTACAGTCCCTAAAATCCCGGTCCAATTGCCACTACCTCCTCCCTCCCTGTCAAATTTTACCCCCAGAACCCTTATGTCTGTCATTTTGACTGTCAGTGGTAGTCTGGTCAAGTCTGAGTCTGCCCACGGTCCGAAGAATTGGGCCTCTGTCTTGTTCCTGTTCAGTCTCGCCCCAGAGGCTTGTCCGTACCAGTCAGTCCTGTCCAGGGTCCTGTCGACAGATAAAAGGTCGGTACATAAAATGTTGACGTTGTCCATATAAAAAACGCACTTGGCAGTCATCCCCCCACTCCCCGGGATACTCACCCCACTGATCCGTTGGTCCCTTCTCAAGACCTGTGCCAGTGGCTCAATGCAAGCAACAAACAGGAGGGGAGATAACGGACATCCCTGACGGACGCCGCAGTGTACTCCCACTGCTCTTGACAAATGCCCATTTACAAGGATTCTGCTGGTGATGTCCCCATACAGCAATCCCACCCAAGCTAGAAACCTTTCTGGGAACCCCATTTTTTGCAGTACCTTGAAGAGGTACTGGTGCGAGACCCGATCAAAAGCTTTCTCAAAATCTAAATTTAGGACTATAAGCTGCATGTTTCTGTCTCTCGCATAACAGATTGCATCTCTGATCAGTACTAGGCTGTCCGTGATCTTCCTTCCCGGAATGGCACAGGCTTGATCCGGGTGGATCACCTCCCCTAAAACAGAAGACATTCTGAGTGTTAAAACCTTGGTAAAAAGTTTACAATCAAAGTTTAAAAGGGTAATCGGTCTCCAGTTTGTCAGGTCAGTCCTGTCATTTTTCTTATGTAAAAGGGTCACGATTCCTACTCTAAAACTGTCAGGTAGTCTGTCGAGTTGTTCGAAGTCAGTAAAAACAGAAGTTCGTCGGCTAAAACATCCCAAAAGGTCAGATAAAACTCCAAAGGGAGGCCGTCCTCCCCCGGTGATTTACCCCTCTTAAAATGTCTCAGTCCTTCGTCGAGTTCAGTCATTGTCAGATCTTTCGTTAGGTCGTCCGTGCTGGGTATAGTCCTGTCAATGTATGTTAAAACGTCCTCCATAATCTCCTCACATACATCTTTTACCCCGAACAGTTCCCCATAAAAATCCTCGACTACTCTTTTAATTCCCTCTGTGTCTGTTTTTAAAACCCCATCTTTATCTTTTAACCCTGTCATTAACCTACCCTTGCTAACTATCTTCTTAAAAAAGCACCTAGTGCACTTCTCCCCCTCTTCTAATTCCCTTTCCTTACTTCTTAAAATAACCCCCTTGGTCTTATGTTCTGCTAAAAATGCCATTTCTTTCTTTACTTCTTTGATTTCTTGGTTAAAATCAAAGCCCTGTTGGCATAGGTTAAAATACCGTTCCAGTCGCTTCTGCAGTCCCAACATGCGTCTATCCTGTTTCTTGCTTTCCCATCTCCCTGAAGAAGGTCCTCGTCTTACCCTTCACCATTTCCCACCACTGTGCTCGTGTATCAAAGAAGTCCTGTAGCGTCTGCCACTGGCTGAACTGCTCCCTGTACTGACTAACTACTCTATCATCCTCTAAAAGGGAGCAGTTCAGTTTCCAGGGCCCTCGTCCTACAGTCACACCCGAAGTTAGTGAAAGGGTGCACGTCAGCATTACGTGATCTGAGAAGAAAGCAGGGGTTATTCTAGCATCAGTTGGCGGGCAATCGCGGGTAAACAGATAGTCAATACGAGAGGCTCTGGTGCCGTCACCACTGGTCCAGGTGAAGCCCTCCTCTCTTGGATGCAGGGTTTTAAAACAGTCAGTTAGTTTAAAATCCCTGCACAACCCTTGCAATAAAACACTTGACCTATCTACCTTAAAATCCTCTCCCGCTCCTCTCCTGTCTGCTCTGCTTAAAACACAGTTAAAATCCCCACCCACCACTAGAGGATCCCTCCCCAGCATGTGGGACTGCAGGTCTTCTAAAAGTGTGCAACGGTCATGTTTGTTGTTAAAACCATATACATTTAGCACGTTAAAATTCCTCCCCATAAAAGTACAGTTGGCTAAAAGAGCACGCCCCCCAACCACCACTGTGCTCCCCCTCACCACCACCTGTGGGGTCTTGAATAAAATGTCAACACCATCGTTTTTATTAAAATTGGATCCGCTCCAAATGGAGGGCCCGTGCTGCCACTTCTCCTCCCATTTGCTGTAAGAGGATAAAAAGGGTAGACCACACTCCTGTAATAAAAACACATCTGAATTAACACTTTCTAATTCTCTCCGAGGACTATGGTGGATGGGATGGCTTTCAACCCACCATAGCCCCCGGGGTCCTCCCTCGGCTGGACAGTGACCCTCCAGGCCCCTGTCCAGATCCCATCGGGATCCTTCACCTGGGTCAGGGGCCCCTTCACATTGCAGTACCTGCCCAACCATACTGCAACGTCCTCCGGCTGTACCGTTTCATTGTACATACGGACAATAACGGTTTTAATGCTATTGTCCGTCAGCTTGATCACCTCAAACATAGCTGCCAGGGGTCCCTGGGTGTTCTGGGCATTCTGGAGTTTCCCCCAGAACTCCTTCAGGAAGCTGGCGCCGGCGAAACTAACATCGAAGCCCTTCCCATAAGGGAGGGTTAGGATGCAGTTCACCTGCGCAGGTACAAAACGGAGTTCCTTTTGGAGGAATTTTCTGGAGAAATCCAATCGGGATAACTCCATTATTTTCCCTCCCTTCTCCTTTAAAAGGAGGCGCACGGCGTGGTGCCTCCGCATGCCAGCCTGTGCTGCTGACATGGTGAAGGCCCACTCCCTTTAACCCAACACCAGTGAAAAGAATAAACAAAAATAGGGGAGGGGGGGTGTAAACACCCGAGGAAGCTGGCAGGTCCAGCTATGCTAGGCTAACAGGGCCTACCAACACCACAGGACACAAAACAAACTAACACAGCACCCAGGTGAACTTATCAACAATGGGAAAGACGCAGGGGAAAAATAAAAGGTACACCTAACAAAACAATTAACAAGGGCTAGGAGGCTAGCAGGCCGCACCAGCAGGTCAGACTAAGCTAACAAGCTGGTAGGCCAGGTACTAAAACCTCCCAGCTGACAAAGAGAAAACAGAAGGAAATTTGAACGGGGGAAGGAGGCTAAAGAAAAATATAGATGGGGGGGAACAGGAAAAACAAGACAAATACAGCCAAGCCTGAGGGGCGAGGAGGCTAGCAGGCCAGTCAACCAAGCTAAGTTAACAGGCCAGCCAGCCAGCAAGCCAACCCAGCTGGCAGACACTACACAAACAAACAAACAAACAAACAAACAAAAAACCAAACAAGGGGGTTGGGCTTAATCTGGGCACTAAGAAACACAAGGGAAAAATAAAAATAAAAAAGGTACACCAAACAAAACAATTTACAAGGGCTGGGAGGCTAGCAGGCCGCACCAGCAGGCCGGGCTATGCTAACCAGCTAGCAGGCCGGCCAGCCAGCAAGAGTCCCACAAGTGGCAACAAAAACCAACAAACAAATACTAGGACCAGGGAAAGTTCAGGGGATAGAAAAAACAATTAGAAGAGTAGGGATGGGTTAACGGGGGCTACAAAACAACAGAAGGAAACAAACAATGCCTGCCAAACCTAAGGGGCGAGGAGGCTAGCAGGCCAGTCCAGCTAAAGCAAAACAGGCCGGCCAGCAAGCAAGCCAACCCAGCTAGCAAACACTACAAACAAACAAAAAAAACTAAAGGGAAGCTAAGGTTATAAAGGGATGGGGAAAGACGAGGAACACAAACAACTTTTTTAAAATATTTTTTAAGTGAAATAGGAACACAAAACACAACAACAAACTAACATACAAAAATACAAGAAGTAATTAAATTAAACCTTGACTCACCCTACAGGTGCTGATGCACCTGTAGTCCACCACCACCAAACCACCACCAACACCCAGAATGAGAAAAAATAATAATAACAGAGAAAACAATTTGTGATTACCAAAGCCCAAATCTACGCTTGATCTTAGCCAAAAGGCCGAGAAGCGATAACCCACAAATTGACCCCTGCACCCGCCGGGCACCCGGGGGTCTCGGGAGACCTCTGTGGTTTGGCAAAAGTGAGCTCCTCCCATCGCCACACACCCCCAACGTTTCCCTGGTGACAGGCAAGTGTTTTTTTCAAAAAGTCACCAATGAGTCAAGTGACTACTTTGACTGGAAAAATATGCCGGTCAGACACGGTCTCTGTTGATTTCTCTTGAAACAAGATATCGGGCTCTGCCAGAAGCAAAGCCCGACAAAAATACGCGGGTCAGACACGGTCTCTGTTGATTTCTCTTGAAACAAGATACCGGGCTCTGCCAGAAGCAAAGCCCTCCAAAAATACGCCGGTCAGACACGGTCTCTGTTGATTTCTCTTGAAACAAGATATCGGGCTCTGCCAGAAGCAAAGCCCTCCAAAAATACGTTGAACTCGTAAGTGTTCCTCTCCACGGAAGTCTTTAGTAAAAGGCGAAAGGCTTGTGCGTAATGAAGAGAAACCAGAGTCGTATGGAAGTCAGAGGTCGGGGCCCGAGACGCACTCTGTTTACTCTAGGCCGGGTTCTCGCGGGTTGTCCCCGAACCCACTCGCCAAGTCTTCGCGGGGCTGTGGGGAAAAAGTCACAGACAGACAGACAGACAGACAGACAGACAGACAGACAGACAGACACCAAACACACACAGACCCACTATCCTGGTGAAGTATTAGTTCTTTTTTTGGTCAAAAACAGACAGACACACACACACACACACACACACACACACACACTGGTTAATGCCAATATGTTTTTGGTTTTTTTTTAAAGAAAAATGGAGGGAAAACGCTGGACCGCACGACAAGCGCTTCGCCCTTCTTTCAGTTTGGATTTTTTTTCTTTCTCTCTTCTTCTTCTGGCTGTTTACCTACCTCCGTGGAGTTTTTTTCCTTGACAACGGGAGAAAAGTGTTGCACCGTTCCCGGAGGTACTGCAGTACCGGGTCGATGCGTGGAGCGGACGGAGCAAGCCCCATTTCCGACTCCCTGTTCGAAAAATCCATTTAATATGTAGTCCCCCGATGGGGGACATATCAGATATTAAACTGATAAGAACAGATACTACACTTGATCTCAGCCAAAAGGCCGAGAAAACGGGGGACCCCATGAAGGGGGCTTCGCCCTTCTTTCAGTTTGGATGATTCTTCTTTTTTCATTCCTTCTCTTCTTCTGCTAGCTGTTTTACATAGCTTTGTGCATTTCTTTTTCCTTGACAATGGGAGAAAAGTGTTGCACCGTTCCCGGAGGTACTGCAATACCGGGTCGATGCGTGGAGCGGACGGAGCAAGCCCCATTTCCGACTCCCTGTTCGATTTTTATTTTTTTTATTTTTATTAATACAAAAATTTACAATTTACTGTGACATTCTTTTTCCATCAATACTTTTCCAGTTTCATGCAAGTTTTACACTTCCCCAAATGCCTTTACAAAAGTCTTCCCCATGCACATATTTGTCCATTTCAATCACATTTCTAAACTTCCATACAAACAAATAAAAGGCATCCGCTGGTACCGTTGTATCTTTCTCCTTTTTAATACAAACATTTCTTTTTTCCCACAGTACCAGCTTCCCCAAACTGATCATACTCCACACTGCTCTAAACTCTTTCTTTGGCAATGTTAGGATCTCCTCTCCATACACAATATTCTTACCATTCAAAACAATCTTGTTGCAGACCATGTTAATGAAAGGTGCGCACTTTCCCCAGAAATCTTTTGCAAAACCACACTCCCAGAATACATGCATTACTGTTTCGCTTTTTTTTGCACCTGGGACACTCTGCGTTCACTGCACAGTTGTGTCTATACATCCTCTCCTTTACGGCCAACCTATTTAAAGCACACAGCCATCCCAGATCCTTGCACTCATTATCCATCCATTTTGGTTGTATCCCCTCCCAATTAACTGCTTTCAGATCAGTCTCATATCTCTGCTCCCAATTTTCCCTTATGATTTCGTACATTTTCCTGTGGTCTAATAAGACCTCTCTTTCCATTTCCTTTATGTGTATTTTCAGAAATGATATGGCGTGTAATACTCAGGTTTTACCTCTGCATTCGGAACCCTGTTGTCCCAAGGTAACATCCCTCTTAAAGTGCACCCGAACCACAACCTAACAAAGAAAAATGATTTATGCTGTATTCCTTTCAACAAAGTTTTACACATCTGATTGAGGAAAAGACAATCCAGTTTCACCGACAAACATGGGATGTCCCTCCCTCCCTTTGATACTTTCCTATACATCATCTCTCTCCTTACGCTTTCGTATGAGCCACCCCATATAAATGAAAATATCAACCTTGTCACAACGATTTTACTCCTGGCATTGATTGGGAACACCAGTGCCAGGTAAATTAAAGTTGGTAATATATCTGTTTTTATTGCCATAATCTTTCCGCTGATCGTTAACCTTCTGCTTTTCCACATATTGAGTTTTACCTTTACTTTTTCAATCTTTCCTTCCCAATTTCCTTTTATCCCGTCCCTTTGAAAGAAATACACCCCTAATATTTTTAACCCATCTTTACAGACAGTTATGCCTCCCTTGCCCTCTGTTCTCCCTTCCCAGGCGCCACAGTACATCATAGCAGACTTTCCCAAATTAATTTTTGACCCCACTGCTTCTCCATAAGTTTTCAACAGTGCGATCGCCCTGTCTATCGCCCGGTCAGAGCATAGGAATAAAGTGGTGTCGTCTGCATACTGGGCAATTCTAACCCTTTCTCCGTTACTCCCTGGGATATGCACCCCGTCTATACCTTTATCGTTCCTTATCAGATTCGCTAGTGGTTCAGCAAATAGCACGTACAGTAGTGGTGACATCGGGCACCCCTGTCTCACCCCACCTTCTTGAAGTACCGGTTTGCTGAGAAACCCGTTGATTTGCACTCTACTGTATGCTTTATTATACATTGTCTTAATCCAATTAACAAAAATCGTGCCACAATTCATTCTTTCTAGAATTGAGAACAGGAAGTCATGACATTTAACATTTTACATTTAAGTCATTTAGCAGACGCTCTTATCCAGAGCGACTTACAAATTGGTGCATTCACCTTATAATATCCAGTGGAACAACCACTTTACAATAGTGCATCTAAATCTTTTAAGGGGGGGGGTTAGAAGGATTACTTTATCCTATCCCAGGTATTCCTTGAAGAGGTGGGGTTTCAGGTGTCTCCGGAAGGTGGTGATTGACTCCGCTGTCCTGGCTTCGTGAGGGAGCTTGTTCCACCATAGGGGTGCCAGAGCAGCGAACAGTTTTGACTGGGCTGAGCGGGAACTGTGCTTCCTCAGAGGTAGGGAGGCGAGCAGGCCAGAGGTGGATGAACGGAGTGCCCTTGTTTGGGTGTAGGGCCTGATCAGAGCCTGAAGGTACGGAGGTGCCGTTCCCCTCACAGCTCCGTAGGCAAGCACCATGGTCTTGTAGCGGATGCGAGCTTCGACTGGAAGCCAGTGGAGAGAGCGGAGGAGCGGGGTGACGTGAGAGAACTTGGGAAGGTTGAACACCAGACGGGCTGCGGCGTTCTGGATGAGTTGTAGGGGTTTAATGGCACAGGCAGGGAGCCCAGCCAACAGCGAGTTGCAATAATCCAGACGGGAGATGACAAGTGCCTGGATTAGGACCTGCGCCGCTTCCTGTGTGAGGCAGGGTCGTACTCTGCGAATGTTGTAGAGCATGAACCTACAGGATCGGGTCACCGCCTTGATGTTGGTGGAGAACGACAGGGTGTTGTCCAGGGTCACGCCAAGGCTCTTAGCACTCTGGGAGGAGGACACAAGGGAGTTGTCAACCGTGATGGCGAGATCATGGAACGGGCAGTCCTTCCCCGGGAGGAAGAGCAGCTCCGTCTTGCCGAGGTTCAGCTTGAGGTGGTGATCCGTCATCCACACTGATATGTCTGCCAGACATGCAGAGATGCGATTCGCCACCTGGTTGTCAGAAGGGGGAAAGGAGAAGATTAATTGTGTGTCATCTGCATAGCAATGATATGAGAGACCATGTGAGGATATGACAGAGCCAAGTGACTTGGTGTATAGCGAGAATAGGAGTGGGCCAAGAACAGAGCCCTGGGGGACACCAGTGGTGAGAGCACGTGGTGCGGAGACAGATTCTCGCCACGCCACCTGGTAGGAGCGACCTGTCAGGTAGGACGCAATCCAAGCGTGCGCGGTGCCGGAGATGCCCAGCTCGGAGAGGGTGGAGAGGAGGATCTGATGGTTCACGGTATCAAAGGCAGCAGATAGGTCTAGAAGGATGAGAGCAGAGGAGAGAGAGTTAGCTTTAGCAGTGCGGAGAGCCTCCGTGACACAGAGAAGAGCAGTCTCAGTTGAATGCCCAGTCTTGAAACCTGACTGATTAGGATCAAGAAGGTCATTCTGAGAGATAGCAAGAGAGCTGGCCAAGGACGGCGCGTTCAAGAGTTTTGGAGAGAAAGGAAAGAAGGGATACTGGTCTGTAGTTGTTGACATCGGAGGGATCGAGTGTAGGTTTTTTCAGAAGGGGTGCAACTCTCGCTCTCTTGAAGACGGAAGGGACGTAGCCAGCGGTCAAGGATGAGTTGATGAGCGAGGTGAGGTAGGGGAGAAGGTCTCCGGAAATGGTCTGGAGAAGAGAGGAGGGGATAGGGTCAAGTGGGCAGGTTGTTGGGCGGCCGGCCGTCACAAGACGCGAGATTTCATCTGGAGAGAGAGGGGAGAAAGAGGTCAAAGCACAGGGTAGGGCAGTGTGAGCAGGACCAGCAGTGTCGTTTGACTTAGCAAACGAGGATCGGATGTCGTCAACCTTCTTTTCAAAATGGTTGACGAAGTCATCCGCAGAGAGGGAGGAGGGGGGGGGGGAGGGGGAGGGGGATTCAGGAGGGAGGAGAAGGTAGCAAAGAGCTTCCTAGGGTTAGAGGCAGATGCTTGGAGTTTAGAGTGGTAGAAAGTGGCTTTAGCAGCAGAGACAGAAGAGGAAAATGTAGAGAGGAGGGAGTGAAAGGATGCCAGGTCCGCAAGGAGGCGAGTTTTCCTCCATTTCCGCTCGGCTGCCCGGAGCCCTGTTCTGTGAGCTCGCAGTGAGTCGTCGAGCCACGGAGCAGGAGGGGAGGACCGAGCCGGCCTGGAGGATAGGGGACAGAGGAAATCAAAGGATGCAGAGAGGGAGGAGAGGAGGGTTGAGGAGGCAGAATCAGGAGATAGGTTGGAGAAGGTTTGAGCAGAGGGAAGAGATGATAGGATGGAAGAGGAGAGAGTAGCGGGAGAGAGAGAGCGAAGGTTGGGACGGCGCAATACCATCCGAGTAGGGGCAGAGTGAGAAGTGTTGGATGAGAGCGAGAGGGAAAAGGATACAAGGTAGTGGTCGGAGACTTGGAGGGGAGTTGCAATGAGATTAGTGGAAGAACAGCATCTAGTAAAGATGAGGTCAAGCGTATTGCCTGCCTTGTGAGTAGGGGGGGAAGGTGAGAGGGTGAGGTCGAAAGAGGAGAGGAGTGGAAAGAAGGAGGCAGAGAGGAATGAGTCGAAGGTAGACGTGGGGAGGTTAAAGTCACCCAGAACTGTGAGAGGTGAGCCATCCTCAGGAAAGGAACTTATCAAGGCGTCAAGCTCATTGATGAACTCTCCAAGGGAACCTGGAGGGCGATAAATGATAAGGATGTTAAGCTTGAAAGGGCTGGTAACTGTGACAGCATGGAATTCAAATGAGGAGATAGACAGATGGGTCAGGGGAGAAAGAGAGAATGTCCACTTGGGAGAGATGAGGATTCCAGTGCCACCACCCCGCTGGCTCGATGCTCTAGGGGTATGCGAGAACACGTAGTCAGACGAGGAGAGAGCAGTAGGAGTAGCAGTGTTATCTGTGGTAATCCATGTTTCCGTCAGCGCCAGGAAGTCTAGGGACTGGAGGGTAGCATAGGCTGAGATGAACTCAGCCTTGTTGGCCGCAGACCGGCAGTTCCAGAGGCTGCCGGAGACCTGGAACTCCACGTGGGTCGTGCGCGCTGGGACCACCAGGTTAGAGTGGCAGCGGCCACGCGGTGTGGAGCGTTTGTATGGCCTGTGCAGAGGAGAGAGAACAGGGATAGACAGACACATAGTAGACAAGCTACAGAAGAGGCTACGCTAATGCAAATGAGATTGGAATGACAAGTGGACTACACGTCTCGAATGTTCAGGAAGTTAAGCTTACGTTGCAAAAATGTTATTGACTAAAATGATACAGTACTGCTGGCTGGTGGAGTAGGCTAGCTAGCAGTGGCTGCGTTGTTGACTTTGAACGTGTAGCTGGCTAGGTAACCTCGGTAGTTTCAGTACTACACCTTGTCATGATACAAAGCAACTTTGTAGCTAGCTAGCTAACATAACACTAATCAAGACGTTCCTTGTAGTGTATTTAGTTTCAACAATGCTGCTCGTCGGTAATAGTTGGCTGGGTTAGGAAAAATGGCGTCGCGGGGGACGGAAATAGCTGGCTAGCTAACCTCGATGGCTGGCTAGCTAACAATTATCAAGCTATGACAAAGACAACTAAGTAGCTAGCTAGGTAACACTGCACTAGTCAAATCGTTCCGTTGTAAAGTATTAGTATCTACAGCGCTGCTAGTCGGTAACGGTTGGCTAGCTGGCAGTGGGTTAATGATGACTAGGTGTGTTGAGTAAGTCTGGCGCCGCGTCGCGGCTGGCTAGCTCACCTCGATAATACTCAAACTCAAACTACACAATTATCTTAGATACAGAGACAGCAAAGACAACTATGTAGCTGGCTAACTAACACTAACACCACACTAATCAAGTCGTTACGTTGTAATGTAATAGTTTCTGCGGTGCTGCTAGTCGGTAGAAGTTGGCTAGCTAACAGTGATGACTAGCTAGCTAGCAGCTAGCAGCTAGCAGTGTTGACTACGTTAGGAGGACGAAGATAGCTAGCCTCGATAATTACTCAGTTACTCTAAACTACACAATTATCTTTGATACAAAGACGGCTATGTAGCTAGCTAAGAAGAATTGCTCAGATCAAACAAATCAAGCCGTTGTAATGTAGTGAAGTGTAATATTACCTGTGGAGCGAAGCGTGGTGCGACTGCTCGCTCCAAACCGGAAGTACTGTTTTTGACTGACCCTGTCGAAAGCCTTCTCCTGATCAACGTTCAACACACACAAAGGTAGGTTTCTGTCTTTGGCCCAAACGATCACATCCCTGGTTAACTGTAGGTTGTATGTTGCAGACCTATTCATAACCCCGCATGTCTGGTCTTCATTAACCAGGCTAGGCATCACCTCTTTCAGTCTATTTGTTATTACTTTCCCCAAAATGTTGTTGTCCACATTTAGCAAAGTAATGGGCCTCCAATTTTTTAAGAGCTCTTTTTCTCCCTTCTTATATATTAAGCTTACTACACCAGACCTCATAGATTCCGGCATCATCCCATCGACCAAGATCTCTCTATACACCTCCAGTAAATCCTCACCTAGGATTCCCCAAAAACAACAGTACAATTCTTTTGGTAATCCGTCACACCCGGGAGTTTTATCAGCTTTCAGAGATTTCAATGCCTCCTCTATTTCCTTTTTGGATACTTCTCTTTCTAAATTTGTTCTTTCTTCATTATTTAGCTTTTTGCTTATATTATTTAATAATTCCTCCGCTCTTGCATTATCCACTTCTCTTTTCTTAAACAAAGCTTGATAGAACTCCTGAGCATGCGTCATTATATCTTCTTTTTTGGTGACTTTCCCCCTACCTGTTTCTAATTCGGAGATTGCACACTTTCTCTGTTTTTCTTTAATACTTTGAAAAAAAAACTTGGAACATTTTTCATCTTGTTCTTTTTCTGTTATTTTGGCCAAAAATGCAAAGTTCTTGACCTTTGTTTCAATGTTATGCTCTATTTTCTTTTGGATGTTTCTGTATTCCTCCCCACACACCTGCTTACCCTCGTTTATTTCAGAATGTATAGCCTGTAATTCATCTTGCAGTTCTTTCTCAAGATGCCACTCTTCCTTTTTTTTCCTTTTGCTATAAATTTGACAAAAATACCTTATTTTGATTTTCACCGCCTCCCACCATTCAGCTGTATTTTTAAATGCCCATTTCATATCCCTCCATGAATTATAAAAGGTCGTAAACTCAGCTCTAAATTCCGCACACTCCAACTCCTTCATGTTTAACTTCCAAAATCCTCTTCCTATCTCCACCCCTTGAACTTGACAAGAAGCCCCAATTATGTCATGATCTGAAAACCAGTTTGGATATATGAAGAAGCTCGACCTTTGGATGGTCTTGGATATAAACAGATAATCTAGTCTTTTGCTTGCTCCTCTTGAGTTTCTCCATGTATGCCCTATACCTTTTTTTATTATGTCTCCTATATATGTCTGCCAAATTGTAGTCACCCAAAACATTTTTTAAATATTGTGCAGTAAAATCATATTCCCCCTCTAAGTATGTGTTGAAATCTCCACCCATTATCACTATGCGATTTGTGCACAGAACGTTAGGTAAATGCTTAACCTCTATGGGCTAGGTGGGACGCTAGCGTGCCACCCGTGGTGCACTCCATCAACAGCAGGTGCATTTCAAGAGCGGCAAATTTGAATCCAAATAAATGTCAAAATTCAAATTTTTCAAACATACAACTATTTTACACCCTTTGAAAGATAAACATCTCCTTAATCTAACCACGTTTTACGATTTCAAAAAGGTTTTACGGCGAAAGCATAAATTTAGAGTATGTTAGGACAGTACATTTACAAGAGTTGTGTGTAATGTTTTGTCAATTCAAAGACAGGGTAACCAAAACCATAAAACCAGCTAAAATGATGCACTAACCTTTTACAATCTCCATCAGATGACACTCCTAGGACATTATGTTAGACAATGCATGCATTTTTAGTTCTATCAAGTTCATATTTATATCCAAAAACAGCGTTTTACTATGGCATTGATGTTGAGGAAATCGTTTCCCTCCAATAACCGGCAGTCAAGTCAGCGTCACAAATTAAATAATTAAAATTAGAAAACATTGGTAAAATATTATATTGTCATTTAAAGAATTATAGATTTACATCTCTTGAACGCAATCAACTTGCCAGATTTAAAAATAACCTTACTGGGAAATCACACTTTGCAATAATCTGAGCACTGCGCCCAGAAAAATACGCGTTGCGATACAGACTAGACGTCATGTTGGGGAGATCTAAAATCGAAAATACTATGTAAATAATCCATTACCTTTGATTCTCTTCATCAGATGTCACTTCCAGGTATCACAGGTCCATAACGAATGTAGTTTTGTTCAAAAAAGCTCATCATTTATGTCCAAAAATCTCCGTCTTGTTAGCACATGATCTAAGCCAGCCGGACTTCTCGTCATGAACGAGGGGAAAAAATATATTTACGTTCGTTCAAACATGTCAAACGTTGTATAGTATAAATCATTAGGGCCTTTTTTAACCAGAACATGAATAATATTCAAGGTGGACGAATGCATACTCTTTTATAACGTATTGGAACGAGGGTACCCAACATGAACTCGCGCGCCAGGTGTCTAATGGGACATCATCGTTCCATGGCTCTTGTTCGGTCAGATCTCCCTCCAGAAGACTCAAAACACTTTGTAAAGGCTGGTGACATCTAGTGGAAGCAATAGGAAGTGCCAAAATATTCCTCAGCCCCTGTGTTTTTCAATGGGATAGGTTTAAAGGTAATACAACACATCAGGTATCCACTTCCTGTCAGAAAATGTCTCAGGGTTTTGCCTGCCAAATGAGTTCTGTTATACTCACAGACACCATTCAAACAGTTTTAGAAACTTTAGAGTGTTTTCTATCCATATATAATAAGTATATGCATATTCTAGTTACTGGGTAGGATTAGTAACCAGATTAAATCGGGTACATTTTTTTTATCCAGACGTGCAAATGCTGCCCCCTAGCCCTAACAGGTTAAACCAGGTACAGACTGGGATCGAACCCATAAACTTCAGTTTTTGAAAATGACGCCATAAAAGATGGCAATCATGCCACTTCTGTTCTATAATTGTACGAACAGGGATTGAAGGAATGTTCTTCAGATTACAAAACCAAATTATTTAGCACATCTCTGTTTCCTGCTTAGAATTACAACATTCTGTAAAGTAGGAGTTGGGTCAATGCACTAATTTTAAATGGAGAAGCTGGGGATTGAACCCAGGACCTCATACATGCGAAGCATGCACTCTACATCTACATTTACATTTCACATTTAAGTCATTTAGCAGACGCTCTTATCCAGAGCGACTTACAAATTGGTGCATTCACCTTATGATATCCAGTGGAACAACCACTTTACAATAGTGCATCTAAATCTTTTAAGGGGGGGGGGGTTAGAAGGATTACTTTATCCTATCCCAGGTATTCCTTAAAGAGGTGGGGTTTCAGGTGTCTCCGGAAGGTGGTGATTGACTCCGCTGTCCTGGCGTCGTGAGGGAGCTTGTTCCACCATTGGGGTGCCAGAGCAGCGAACAGTTTGGACTGGGCTGAGCGGGAACCGTGCTTCCTCAGAGGTAGGGGGGCCAGCAGGCCAGAGGTGGATGAACGCAGTGCCCTTGTTTGGGTGTAGGGCCTGATCAGAGCCTGAAGGTATGGAGGTGCCGTTCCCCTCACAGCTCCGTAGGCAAGCACCATGGTCTTGTAGCGGATGCGAGCTTCAACTGGAAGCCAGTGGAGAGAGCGGAGGAGCGGGGTGATGTGAGAGAACTTGGGAAGGTTGAACACCAGACGGGCTGCGGCGTTCTGGATGAGTTGTAGGGGTTTAATGGCACAGGCAGGGAGCCCAGCCAACAGCGAGTTGCAGTAATCCAGACGGGAGATGACAAGTGCCTGGATTAGGACCTGCGCCGCTTCCTGTGTGAGGCAGGGTCGTACTCTGCGAATGTTGTAGAGCATGAACCTACAGGATCGGGTCACCTCCTTGATGTTAGTGGAGAACGACAGGGTGTTGTCCAGGATCACGCCAAGGTTCTTAGCACTCTGGGAGGAGGACACAAGGGAGTTGTCAACCGTGATGGCGAGATCATGGAACGGGCAGTCCTTCCCCGGGAGGAAGAGCAGCTCCGTCTTGCCGAGGTTCAGCTTGAGGTGGTGATCCGTCATCCACACTGATATGTCTGCCAGACATGCAGAGATGCGATTCGCCGCCTGGTTATCAGAAGGGGGAAAGGAGAAGATTAATTGTGTGTCGTCTGCATAGCAATGATAGGAGAGACCATGTGAGGATATGACAGAGCCAAGTGACTTGGTGTATAGCGAGAATAGGAGAGGGCCTAGAACAGAGCCCTGGGGGACACCAGTGGTGAGAGCGCGTGGTGCGGAGACAGATTCTCGCCACGCCACCTGGTAGGAGCGACCTGTCAGGTAGGACGCAATCCAAGCGTGGGCCGCGCCGGAGATGCCCAACTCGGAGAGGGTGGAGAGGAGGATCTGATGGTTCACAGTATCAAAGGCAGCAGATAGGTCTAGAAGGATGAGAGCAGAGGAGAGAGAGTTAGCTTTAGCAGTGCGGAGAGCCTCCGTGACACAGAGAAGAGCAGTCTCAGTTGAATGCCCAGTCTTGAAACCTGACTGATTAGGATCAAGAAGGTCATTCTGAGAGAGATAGCAGGAGAGCTGGCCAAGGACGGCACGTTCAAGAGTTTTGGAGAGAAAAGAAAGAAGGGATACTGGTCTGTAGTTGTTGACATGTGAGGGATTGAGTGTAGGTTTTTTCAGAAGGGGTGCAACTCTCGCTCTCTTGAAGATGGAAGGGACGTAGCCAGCGGTCAAGGATGAGTTGATGAGCGAGGTGAGGTAGGGGAGAAGGTCTCCGGAAATGATCTGGAGAAGAGAGGAGGGGATAGGGTCAAGTGGGCAGGTTGTTGGGCGGCCGGCCGTCACAAGACGCGAGATTTCATCTGGAGAGAGAGGGGAGAAAGAGGTCAAAGCACAGGGTAGGGCAGTGTGAACAAGACCAGCGGTGTCGTTTGACTTAGCAAACGAGGATCGGATATCGTCAACCTTCTTTTCAAAATGGTTGACGAAGTCATCCGCAGAGAGGGAGGAGGGGGGGAGGGGGAGGAGGATTCAGGAGGGAGGAGAAGGTAGCAAAGAGCTTCCTAGGGTTAGAGGCAGATGCTTGGAATTTAGAGTGGTAGAAAGTGGCTTTAGCAGCAGAGACAGAAGAGGAGAATGTAGAGAGGAGGGAGTGAAAGGATGCCAGGTCCGCAGGGAGGCGAGTTTTCCTCCATTTCCGCTCGGCTGCCCGGAGCCCTGTTCTGTGAGCTCGCAGTGAGTCGTCGAGCCATGGAGCAGGAGGGGAGGACCGAGCCGGCCTGGAGGATAGGGGACAGAGAAAATCAAAGGATCCAGAAAGGGAGGAGAGGAGGGTTGAGGAGGCAGAATCAGGAGATAGGTTGGAGAAGGTTTGAGCAGAGGGAAGAGATGATAGGATGGAAGAGGAGAGCGTAGCGGGAGAGAGAGAGCGAAGGTTGGGACGGCGCAATACCATCCGAGTAGGGGCAGAGTGAGAAGTGTTGGATGAGAGCGAGAGGGAAAAGGATACAAGGTCGTGGTCGGAGATTTGGAGGGGAGTTGCAATGAGATTAGTGGAAGAACAGCATCTAGTAAAGATGAGGTCAAGCGTATTGCCTGCCTTGTGAGTAGGGGGGGAAGGTGAGACGGTGAGGTCAAAAGAGGAGAGGAGTGGAAAGAAGGAGGCAGAGAGGAATGAGTCAAAGGTAGACGTGGGGAGGTTAAAGTCACCCAGAACTGTGAGAGGTGAGCCATCCTCAGGAAAGGAACTTATCAAGGCGTCAAGCTCATTGATGAACTCTCCAAGGGAACCTGGAGGGCGATAAATGATAAGGATGTTAACCTGTTAGGGCTAGGGGGCAGTATTTGCACGGCTGGATAAAAAAATGTACCCGATTTAATCTGGTTACTAATCCTACCCAGTAACTAGAATATGCATATACTTATTATATATGGATAGAAAACACTCTAAAGTTTCTAAAACTGTTTGAATGGTGTCTGTGAGTATAACAGAACTCATTTGGCAGGCAAAACCCTGAGACATTTTCTGACAGGAAGTGGATACCTGATGTGTTGTATTACCTTTAAACCTATGCCATTGAAAAACACAGGGGCTGAGGAATATTTTGGCACTTCCTATTGCTTCCACTAGATGTCACCAGCCTTTACAAAGTGTTTTGAGTCTTCTGGAGGGAGATCTGACCGAACAAGAGCCATGGAACGATGATGGCCCATTAGACACCTGGCGCGCGAGTTCATGTTGGGTACCCTCGTTCCAATACGTTATAAAAGAGAATGCATTCTTCCACCTTGAATATTATTCATGTTCTGGTTAAAAAAGGCCCTAATGATTTATGCTATACAACATGTTTGAACGAACGTAAATATATTTTTTCCCCTCGTTCATGACGACAAGTCCGGCTGGCTTAGATCATGTGCTAACAAGACGGAGATTTTTGGACATAAATGATGAGCTTTTTTGAACAAAACTACATTCGTTATGGACCTGTGATACCTGGAAGTGACATCTGATGAAGAGAATCAAAGGTAATGGATTATTTACATAGTATTTTCGATTTTAGATCTCCCCAACATGACGTCTAGTCTGTATCGCAACGCGTATTTTTCTGGGCGCAGTGCTCAGATTATTGCAAAGTGTGATTTCCCAGTAAGGTTATTTTTAAATCTGGCAAGTTGATTGCGTTCAAGAGATGTAAATCTATAATTCTTTAAATGACAATATAATATTTTACCAATGTTTTCTAATTTTAATTATTTAATTTGTGACGCTGACTTGACTGCCGGTTATTGGAGGGAAACGATTTCTCAACATCAATGCCATAGTAAAACGCTGTTTTTGGATATAAATATGAACTTGATAGAACTAAAAATGCATGCATTGTCTAACATAATGTCCTAGGAGTGTCATCTGATGGAGATTGTAAAAAGTTAGTGCATCATTTTAGCTGCTTTTATGGTTTTGGTGACCCTGTCTTTGAATTGACAAAACATTACACACAACTCTTGTAAATGTACTGTCCTAACATACTCTAAATTTATGCTTTCGCCGTAAAACCTTTTTGAAATCGTAAAACGTGGTTAGATTAAGGAGATGTTTATCTTTCAAAGGGTGTAAAATAGTTGTATGTTTGAAAAATTTGAATTTTGACATTTATTTGGATTCAAATTTGCCGCTCTTGAAATGCACCTGCTGTTGATGGAGTGCACCACGGGTGGGACGCTTGCGTTCCACCTAGCCCATAGAGGTTAAGCTTGAAAGGGCTGGTAACTGTGACAGCATGGAATTCAAATGAGGAGATAGACAGATGGGTCAGGGGAGAAAGAGAGAATGTCCACTTGGGAGAGATGAGGATTCCAGTGCCACCACCCCGCCGGCTCGATGCTCTAGAGGTATGGGCAGACGAGGAGAGAGCAGTAGGAGTAGCAGTGTTATCTGTGGTAATCCATGTTTCCGTCAGCGCCAGGAAGTCTAGGGACTGGAGGGTAGCATAGGCTGAGATGAACTCAGCCTTGTTGGCCGGAGACCGGCAGTTCCAGAGGATGCCGGAGACCTGGAACTCCACGTGGGTCGTGCGCCCTGGGACCACCAGGTTAGAGTGGCAGCAGAGATCCTGGATTGAACCCAGGACCTCATACATGCAAAGCATGCGCTCTACCACTGAGCTACATCCCCGTTCTGGAAAAGATAAAAAATGTTTCTTATTTCATTTTATTTCACCTTTATTTAACCAGGTAAGCTAGTGGAGAACAAGTTCTCATTGAGAACTGCGACCTGGCCAAGATAAAGCAAAGCAGTGCGACACAAACAAAAACATAGAATTACAAATGGAATAAACAAGCGTACAGTCAATAACACAATAGAAAAAAAGAAAGTCTATATTCAGTGTGTGCAAATGGCATGAGGAGGTAAGGTAATAAATAGGCCATGGTAGTGAGGTAATTACAATTTAGCAAATTAACACTGGAGTGACAGATGATGATGTGCAAGTACAAATACTGGTGTGCAAAAGAGCAGAAAGTAAATAAAAACAATATGGGGTTGAGGTAGGTAGATTGGGTGGGCTATTTACAGATGGCCTATGTACAGCTGCAGCGATCGGTTAGCTGCTCAGATAGCTGATGTTTAAAGTTAGTGAGGGAAATATAAGTGTCCAGGTTCAGCGATTTTTGCAATTTGTTCCAGTCATTGGCAGCAGAGAACTGGAAGGAAAGGCAGCCAAAGGAGGTGTTGGCTTTGGGGATGACCAGTGAGATATATCTGCTGGAGCGAGTGCTACGGGTGGGTGTTTTTATCGTGACCAGTGAGTTGAGATAAGGCGGAGCTTTACCTAGCATAGACTTATAGATGACCTGGAGCCAGTGGGTCTGGTGACGAATAGGTAGCGAGGGCCAGCCGACTAGAGCATACAGGTCGCAGTGGTCATATCAATACAATTTACCTTTTCTTTACACTGTTCTAATGAAAGTACATTTCCATATTATCAGCTATCTTCCATAAACGTCAAACAAGGATGAACCCATGTGCTTCAGTTTACAGAAACAGATGATTTAGCATATCTATTTCCTTCTTAGAATGTCAACATTCTGGAAAGTGGGAGTTGTGCAAAAGCTAATTTAACAACTAATTACACTCAACAGAGAAGTTGGGGATTAACGTTGGACCGCATTCATGTAAAGTACTGGCTCTACCATAGAGATTCATCCACTTACTATAATAGCTGAGTTGCCATAATGATACAACATGATTTTCTGCAAAGTCCTCCAAGTAAAGCACAGGTCTATGATATCAGATGTCTTTCATAAAGGCACAGAAGGGATTTGAACCCATGATCTTCGGTTTACAATACCAACACCTTACCACTTGGCCACCATGCCACTCTACATTCTGTATTATATATCAACATTCAGGAAAGTAGTAGTTGTGTAAATGTGAATTTGGCACACAAATAAACTCAGTGGAGAATCTTGGGATTGAACCGAGGACCTCATACATATTTTGCATGCACTCCCCCTCTGAGCTTCCATCCCATTTCATTTGCAGATAAAATGCAATATCAATACAATGTACTTTTTATATACACCACTCCATTGAAACTACAAGGAAATGATAGCAGCAATTCTTAAACCAGGTACAGACTGGGATCGAACCCATAAACTTCAGTTTTTGAAAATGACGCCATAAAAGATAACAATCATGCCACTTCTGTTCTATAATTGTACGAACAGGGATTGAAGGAATGTTCTTCAGATTACAAAACCAAATTATTTAGCACGTCTCTGTTTCCTGCTTAGAATTACAACATTCTGTAAAGTAGGAGTTGGGTCAATGCAATAATTTTAAATGGAGAAGCTGGGGATTGAACCCAGGACCTCATACATGCAAAGCATGCACTTTATCACTGAGCTACATCCCCGTTCTGGGAGAAAGAAAAAATGTTTCTTATTTTATTTTATTTCACCTTTATTTTACCAGGTAAGCTAGTGGAGAACAAGTTCTCATTGAGAACTGCAACCTGGCCAAGATAAAGCAAAGCAGTGCGACACAAACAAGAACATAGAGTTACAAATGGAATAAACAAGCGTACAGTCAATAACACAATAGAAAAAAAGAAAGTCTATATTCAGTGTGTGCAAATGGCATGAGGAGGTAAGGTAATAAATAAGCCATGGTAGTGAGGTAATTACAATTTAGCAAATTAACACTGGAGTGATAGATGAGCAGATGATGATGTGCAAGTACAAATACTGGTGTGCAAAAGAGCAGAAAGTAAATAAAAACAATATGGGGATGAGGTAGGTAGATTGGGTGGGCTATTTACAGATGGCCTATGTACAGCTGCAGCGATCGGTTAGCTGCTCAGATAGCTGATGTTTAAAGTTAGTGAGGGAAATATAAGTGTCCAGGTTCAGCGATTTTTGCAATTCATTCCAGTCATTGGCAGCAGAGAACTGGAAGGAAAGGCAGCCAAAGGAGGTGTTGGCTTTGGGGATGACCAGTGAGATATATCTGCTGGAGCGAGTGCTACGGGTGGGTGTTTTTATCGTGACCAGTGAGTTGAGATAAGGCGGAGCTTTACCTAGCATAGACTTATAGATGACCTGGAGCCAGTGGGTCTGGTGACGAATAGGTAGCGAGGGCCAGCCGACTAGAGCATACAGGTCGCAGCGGTCATATCAATACAATTTACCTTTTCTTTACACTGTTCTAATGAAAGTACATTTCCATAATATCAGCTATCTTCCATAAACGTCAAACAAGGTTTGAACCCATGTGCTTCAGTTTACAGAAACAGATGATTTAGCATATCTATTTCCTTCTTAGAATGTCAACATTCTGGAAAGTGGGAGTTGTGCAAAAGCTAATTTAACAACTAATTACACTCAACAGAGAAGTTGGGGATTAACGTTGGACCGCATTCATGTAAAGTACTGGCTCTACCATAGAGATTCATCCCCTTACTATAATAGCTGAGTTGCCATAATGATACAACTTGATTTTCTGCAAAGTCCTCCAATTTATGCACAGGTCCATGATATCAGATGTCTTTCATAAAGGCACAGAAGGGATTTGAACCCATGATCTTCGGTTTACAAGACCAACACCTTACCACTTGGCCACCATGCCACTCTACATTCTGTATTATATATCAACATTCAGGAAAGTAGTAGTTGTGTAAATGTGAATTTGGCACACAAATAAACTCAGTGGAGAATCTTGGGATTGAACCGAGGACCTCATATATATTTTGCATGCACTCCCCCTCTGAGCTTCCATCCCATTTCATTTGCAGATAAAATGCAATATCAATACAATGTACTTTTTATATACACCACTCCATTGAAACTACAAGGAAATGATAGCAGCAATTCTTAAACCAGGTACAGACTGGGATCGAACCCATAAACTTCAGTTTTTGAAAATGACGCCATAAAAGATGGCAATCATGCCACTTCTGTTCTATAATTGTACGAACAGGGATTGAAGGAATGTTCTTCAGATTACAAAACCAAATTATTTAGCACATCTCTGTTTCCTGCGTAGAATTACAACATTCTGTAAAGTAGGAGTTGGGTCAATGCAATAATTTTAAATGGAGAAGCTGGGGATTGAACCCAGGACCTCATACATGCGAAGCATGCGCTCTACCACTGAGCTACATCCCCGTTCTGGGAGAGATAAAAAATGTTTCTTTTTTTATTTTATTTCACCTTTATTTAACCAGGTAAGCAAGTGGAGAACAAGTTCTCATTGAGAACTGCAACCTGGCCAAGATAAAGCAAAGCAGTGCGACACAAACAACAACATAGAGTTACAAATGGAATAAACAAGCGTACAGTCAATAACACAATAGAAAAAAAGTGAGTCTATATTCAGTGTGTGCAAATGGCATGAGGAGGTAAGGTAATAAATAGGCCATGGTAGTGAGGTAATTACAATTTAGCAAATTAACACTGGAGTGATAGATGAGCAGATGATGATGTGCAAGTACAAATACTGGTGTGCAAAAGAGCAGAAAGTAAATAAAAACAATATGGGGATGAGGTAGGTAGATTGGGTGGGCTATTTACAGATGGCCTATGTACAGCTGCAGCGATCGGTTAGCTGCTCAGATAGCTGATGTTTAAAGTTAGTGAGGGAAATATAAGTGTCCAGGTTCAGCGATTTTTGCAATTCGTTCCAGTCATTGGCAGCAGAGAACTGGAAGGAAAGGCAGCCAAAGGAGGTGTTGGCTTTGGGGATGACCAGTGAGATATATCTGCTGGAGCGAGTGCTACGGGTGGGTGTTTTTATCGTGACCAGTGAGTTGAGATAAGGCGGAGCTTTACCTAGCATAGACTTATAGATGACCTGGAGCCAGTGGGTCTGGTGACGAATAGGTAGCGAGGGCCAGCCGACTAGAGCATACAGGTCGCAGTGGTCATATCAATACAATTTACCTTTTCTTTACACTGTTCTAATGAAAGTACATTTCCATAATATCAGCTATCTTCCATAAACGTCAAACAAGGTTTGAACCCATGTGCTTCAGTTTACAGAAACAGATGATTTAGCATATCTATTTCCTTCTTAGAATGTCAACATTCTGGAAAGTGGGAGTTGTGCAAAAGCTAATTTAACAACTAATTACACTCAACAGAGAAGTTGGGGATTAACGTTGGACCGCATTCATGTAAAGTACTGGCTCTACCATAGAGATTCATCCCCTTACTATAATAGCTGAGTTGCCATAATGATACAACTTGATTTTCTGCAAAGTCCTCCAATTTATGCACAGGTCCATGATATCAGATGTCTTTCATAAAGGCACAGAAGGGATTTGAACCCATGATCTTCGGTTTACAAGACCAACACCTTACCACTTGGCCACCATGCCACTCTACATTCTGTATTATATATCAACATTCAGGAAAGTAGTAGTTGTGTAAATGTGAATTTGGCACACAAATAAACTCAGTGGAGAATCTTGGGATTGAACCGAGGACCTCATATATATTTTGCATGCACTCCCCCTCTGAGCTTCCATCCCATTTCATTTGCAGATAAAATGCAATATCAATACAATGTACTTTTTATATACACCACTCCATTGAAACTACAAGGAAATGATAGCAGCAATTCTTAAACCAGGTACAGACTGGGATCGAACCCATAAACTTCAGTTTTTGAAAATGACGCCATAAAAGATGGCAATCATGCCACTTCTGTTCTATAATTGTACGAACAGGGATTGAAGGAATGTTCTTCAGATTACAAAACCAAATTATTTAGCACATCTCTGTTTCCTGCTTAGAATTACAACATTCTGTAAAGTAGGAGTTGGGTCAATGCAATAATTTTAAATGGAGAAGCTGGGGATTGAACCCAGGACCTCATACATGCAAAGCATGCACTTTATCACTGAGCTACATCCCCGTTCTGGGAGAATGAAAAAATGTTTCTTATTTTATTTTATTTCACCTTTATTTTACCAGGTAAGCTAGTGGAGAACAAGTTCTCATTGAGAACTGCAACCTGGCCAAGATAAAGCAAAGCAGTGCGACACAAACAAGAACATAGAGTTACAAATGGAATAAACAAGCGTACAGTCAATAACACAATAGAAAAAAAGAAAGTCTATATTCAGTGTGTGCAAATGGCATGAGGAGGTAAGGTAATAAATAAGCCATGGTAGTGAGGTAATTACAATTTAGCAAATTAACACTGGAGTGATAGATGAGCAGATGATGATGTGCAAGTACAAATACTGGTGTGCAAAAGAGCAGAAAGTAAATAAAAACAATATGGGGATGAGGTAGGTAGATTGGGTGGGCTATTTACAGATGGCCTATGTACAGCTGCAGCGATCGGTTAGCTGCTCAGATAGCTGATGTTTAAAGTTAGTGAGGGAAATATAAGTGTCCAGGTTCAGCGATTTTTGCAATTCGTTCCAGTCATTGGCAGCAGAGAACTGGAAGGAAAGGCAGCCAAAGGAGGTGTTGGCTTTGGGGATGACCAGTGAGATATATCTGCTGGAGCGAGTGCTACGGGTGGGTGTTTTTATCGTGACCAGTGAGTTGAGATAAGGCGGAGCTTTACCTAGCATAGACTTATAGATGACCTGGAGCCAGTGGGTCTGGTGACGAATAGGTAGCGAGGGCCAGCCGACTAGAGCATACAGGTCGCAGCGGTCATATCAATACAATTTACCTTTTCTTTACACTGTTCTAATGAAAGTACATTTCCATAATATCAGCTATCTTCCATAAACGTCAAACAAGGTTTGAACCCATGTGCTTCAGTTTACAGAAACAGATGATTTAGCATATCTATTTCCTTCTTAGAATGTCAACATTCTGGAAAGTGGGAGTTGTGCAAAAGCTAATTTAACAACTAATTACACTCAACAGAGAAGTTGGGGATTAACGTTGGACCGCATTCATGTAAAGTACTGGCTCTACCATAGAGATTCATCCCCTTACTATAATAGCTGAGTTGCCATAATGATACAACTTGATTTTCTGCAAAGTCCTCCAATTTATGCACAGGTCCATGATATCAGATGTCTTTCATAAAGGCACAGAAGGGATTTGAACCCATGATCTTCGGTTTACAAGACCAACACCTTACCACTTGGCCACCATGCCACTCTACATTCTGTATTATATATCAACATTCAGGAAAGTAGTAGTTGTGTAAATGTGAATTTGGCACACAAATAAACTCAGTGGAGAATCTTGGGATTGAACCGAGGACCTCATATATATTTTGCATGCACTCCCCCTCTGAGCTTCCATCCCATTTCATTTGCAGATAAAATGCAATATCAATACAATGTACTTTTTATATACACCACTCCATTGAAACTACAAGGAAATGATAGCAGCAATTCTTAAACCAGGTACAGACTGGGATCGAACCCATAAACTTCAGTTTTTGAAAATGACGCCATAAAAGATGGCAATCATGCCACTTCTGTTCTATAATTGTACGAACAGGGATTGAAGGAATGTTCTTCAGATTACAAAACCAAATTATTTAGCACATCTCTGTTTCCTGCGTAGAATTACAACATTCTGTAAAGTAGGAGTTGGGTCAAAGCAATAATTTTAAATGGAGAAGCTGGGGATTGAACCCAGGACCTCATACATGCGAAGCACGCGCTCTACCACTGAGCTACATCCCCGTTCTGGGAGAGATAAAAAATGTTTCTTTTTTTATTTTATTTCACCTTTATTTAACCAGGTAAGCAAGTGGAGAACAAGTTCTCATTGAGAACTGCAACCTGGCCAAGATAAAGCAAAGCAGTGCGACACAAACAACAACATAGAGTTACAAATGGAATAAACAAGCGTACAGTCAATAACACAATAGAAAAAAAGAGAGTCTATATTCAGTGTGTGCAAATGGCATGAGGAGGTAAGGTAATAAATAGGCCATGGTAGTGAGGTAATTACAATTTAGCAAATTTACACTGGAGTGATAGATGAGCAGATGATGATGTGCAAGTACAAATACTGGTGTGCAAAAGAGCAGAAAGTAAATAAAAACAATATGGGGATGAGGTAGGTAGATTGGGTGGGCTATTTACAGATGGCCTATGTACAGCTGCAGCGATCGGTTAGCTGCTCAGATAGCTGATGTTTAAAGTTAGTGAGGGAAATATAAGTGTCCAGGTTCAGCGATTTTTGCAATTCGTTCCAGTCATTGGCAGCAGAGAACTGGAAGGAAAGGCAGCCAAAGGAGGTGTTGGCTTTGGGGATGACCAGTGAGATATATCTGCTGGAGCGAGTGCTACGGGTGGGTGTTTTTATCGTGACCAGTGAGTTGAGATAAGGCGGAGCTTTACCTAGCATAGACTTATAGATGACCTGGAGCCAGTGGGTCTGGTGACGAATAGGTAGCGAGGGCCAGCCGACTAGAGCATACAGGTCGCAGTGGTCATATCAATACAATTTACCTTTTCTTTACACTGTTCTAATGAAAGTACATTTCCATAATATCAGCTATCTTCCATAAACGTCAAACAAGGTTTGAACCCATGTGCTTCAGTTTACAGAAACAGATGATTTAGCATATCTATTTCCTTCTTAGAATGTCAACATTCTGGAAAGTGGGAGTTGTGCAAAAGCTAATTTAACAACTAATTACACTCAACAGAGAAGTTGGGGATTAACGTTGGACCGCATTCATGTAAAGTACTGGCTCTACCATAGAGATTCATCCCCTTACTATAATAGCTGAGTTGCCATAATGATACAACTTGATTTTCTGCAAAGTCCTCCAATTTATGCACAGGTCCATGATATCAGATGTCTTTCATAAAGGCACAGAAGCGATTTGAACACATGATCTTCGGTTTACAAGACCAACACCTTACCACTTAGCCACCATGCCACACTACGTTCTGAATTATATCTCAACATTCAGGAAAGTAGTAGTTGTGTAAATGTGAATTTGGCACACAAATAAACTCAGTGGAGAATCTTGGGATTGAACCGAGGAGCTCATACATATTTTGCATGCACTCCCCCTCTGAGCTTCCATCCCATTTCATTTGCAGATAAAATGCAATATCAATACAATGTACTTTTTATATACACCACTCCATTGAAACTACAAGGAAATGATAGCAGCAATTCTTAAACCTTTATGGGATCGAACCCATAAACTTCCGTTTTTGAAAATGATGCCATAAAAGATGGCAATCATGCCACTTCTGTTCTATAATTGTACGAACAGGGATTGAAGGAATGTTCTTCAGATTACAAAACCAAATTATTTAGCACATCTCTGTTTCCTGCTTAGAATTACAACATTCTGTAAAGTAGGAGTTGGGTCAATGCAATAATTTTAAATGGAGAAGCTGGGGATTGAACACAGGACCTCATACATGCGAAGCATGCGCTCTACCACTGAGCTACATCCCCGTTCTGGGAAAGATAAAAAATGTTTCTTATTTTATTTTATTTCACCTTTATTTAACCAGGTAAGCTAGTGGAGAACAAGTTCTCATTGAGAACTGCAACCTGGCCAAGATAAAGCAAAGCAGTGCGACACAAACAACAACATAGAGTTACAAATGGAATAAACAAGCGTACAGTCAATAACACAATAGAAAAAAAGAAAGTCTATATTCAGTGTGTGCAAATGGCATGAGGAGGTAAGGTAATAAATAGGCCATGGTAGTGAGGTAATTACAATTTAGCAAATTAACACTGGAGTGATAGATGAGCAGATGATGATGTGCAAGTACAAATACTGGTGTGCAAAAGAGCAGAAAGTAAATAAAAACAATATGGGGATGAGGTAGGTAGATTGGGTGGGCTATTTACAGATGGCCTATGTACAGCTGCAGCGATCGGTTAGCTGCTCAGATAGCTGATGTTTAAAGTTAGTGAGGGAAATATAAGTGTCCAGGTTCAGCGATTTTTGCAATTCGTTCCAGTCATTGGCAGCAGAGAACTGGAAGGAAAGGCAGCCAAAGGAGGTGTTGGCTTTGGGGATGACCAGTGAGATATATCTGCTGGAGCGAGTGCTACGGGTGGGTGTTTTTATCGTGACCAGTGAGTTGAGATAAGGCGGAGCTTTACCTAGCATAGACTTATAGATGACCTGGAGCCAGTGGGTCTGGTGACGAATAGGTAGCGAGGGCCAGCCGACTAGAGCATACAGGTCGCAGTGGTCATATCAATACAATTTACCTTTTCTTTACACTGTTCTAATGAAAGTACATTTCCATAATATCAGCTATCTTCCATAAACGTCAAACAAATGTTTGAACCCATGTGCTTCAGTTTACAGAAACAGATGATTTAGCATATCTATTTCCTTCTTAGAATGTCAACATTCTGGAAAGTGGGAGTTGTGCAAAAGCTAATTTAACAACTAATTACACTCAACAGAGAAGTTGGGGATTAACGTTGGACCGCATTCATGTAAAGTACTGGCTCTACCATAGAGATTCATCCCCTTACTATAATAGCTGAGTTGCCATAATGATACAACATGATTTTCTGCAAAGTCCTCCAAGTAAAGCACAGGTCTATGATATCAGATGTCTTTCATAAAGGCACAGAAGGGATTTGAACCCATGATCTTCGGTTTACAAGACCAACACCTTACCACTTGGCCACCATGCCACTCTACATTCTGTATTATATATCAACATTCAGGAAAGTAGTAGTTGTGTAAATGTGAATTTGGCACACAAATAAACTCAGTGGAGAATCTTGGGATTGAACCGAGGACCTCATACATATTTTGCATGCACTCCCCCTCTGAGCTTCCATCCCATTTCATTTGCAGATAAAATGCAATATCAATACAATGTACTTTTTATATACACCACTCCATTGAAACTACAAGGAAATGATAGCAGCAATTCTTAAACCAGGTACAGACTGGGATCGAACCCATAAACTTCAGTTTTTGAAAATGACGCCATAAAAGATGGCAATCATGCCACTTCTGTTCTATAATTGTACGAACAGGGATTGAAGGAATGTTCTTCAGATTACAAAACCAAATTATTTAGCACATCTCTGTTTCCTGCTTAGAATTACAACATTCTGTAAAGTAGGAGTTGGGTCAATGCAATAATTTTAAATGGAGAAGCTGGGGATTGAACCCAGGACCTCATACATGCAAAGCATGCACTTTATCACTGAGCTACATCCCCGTTCTGGGAGAAAGAAAAAATGTTTCTTATTTTATTTTATTTCACCTTTATTTTACCAGGTAAGCTAGTGGAGAACAAGTTCTCATTGAGAACTGCAACCTGGCCAAGATAAAGCAAAGCAGTGCGACACAAACAAGAACATAGAGTTACAAATGGAATAAACAAGCGTACAGTCAATAACACAATAGAAAAAAAGAAAGTCTATATTCAGTGTGTGCAAATGGCATGAGGAGGTAAGGTAATAAATAAGCCATGGTAGTGAGGTAATTACAATTTAGCAAATTAACACTGGAGTGATAGATGAGCAGATGATGATGTGCAAGTACAAATACTGGTGTGCAAAAGAGCAGAAAGTAAATAAAAACAATATGGGGATGAGGTAGGTAGATTGGGTGGGCTATTTACAGATGGCCTATGTACAGCTGCAGCGATCGGTTAGCTGCTCAGATAGCTGATGTTTAAAGTTAGTGAGGGAAATATAAGTGTCCAGGTTCAGCGATTTTTGCAATTCGTTCCAGTCATTGGCAGCAGAGAACTGGAAGGAAAGGCAGCCAAAGGAGGTGTTGGCTTTGGGGATGACCAGTGAGATATATCTGCTGGAGCGAGTGCTACGGGTGGGTGTTTTTATCGTGACCAGTGAGTTGAGATAAGGCGGAGCTTTACCTAGCATAGACTTATAGATGACCTGGAGCCAGTGGGTCTGGTGACGAATAGGTAGCGAGGGCCAGCCGACTAGAGCATACAGGTCGCAGCGGTCATATCAATACAATTTACCTTTTCTTTACACTGTTCTAATGAAAGTACATTTCCATAATATCAGCTATCTTCCATAAACGTCAAACAAGGTTTGAACCCATGTGCTTCAGTTTACAGAAACAGATGATTTAGCATATCTATTTCCTTCTTAGAATGTCAACATTCTGGAAAGTGGGAGTTGTGCAAAAGCTAATTTAACAACTAATTACACTCAACAGAGAAGTTGGGGATTAACGTTGGACCGCATTCATGTAAAGTACTGGCTCTACCATAGAGATTCATCCCCTTACTATAATAGCTGAGTTGCCATAATGATACAACTTGATTTTCTGCAAAGTCCTCCAATTTATGCACAGGTCCATGATATCAGATGTCTTTCATAAAGGCACAGAAGGGATTTGAACCCATGATCTTCGGTTTACAAGACCAACACCTTACCACTTGGCCACCATGCCACTCTACATTCTGTATTATATATCAACATTCAGGAAAGTAGTAGTTGTGTAAATGTGAATTTGGCACACAAATAAACTCAGTGGAGAATCTTGGGATTGAACCGAGGACCTCATATATATTTTGCATGCACTCCCCCTCTGAGCTTCCATCCCATTTCATTTGCAGATAAAATGCAATATCAATACAATGTACTTTTTATATACACCACTCCATTGAAACTACAAGGAAATGATAGCAGCAATTCTTAAACCAGGTACAGACTGGGATCGAACCCATAAACTTCAGTTTTTGAAAATGATGCCATAAAAGATGGCAATCATGCCACTTCTGTTCTATAATTGTACGAACAGGGATTGAAGGAATGTTCTTCAGATTACAAAACCAAATTATTTAGCACATCTCTGTTTCCTGCTTAGAATTACAACATTCTGTAAAGTAGGAGTTGGGTCAATGCAATAATTTTAAATGGAGAAGCTGGGGATTGAACACAGGACCTCATACATGCGAAGCATGCGCTCTACCACTGAGCTACATCCCCGTTCTGGGAGAAAGAAAAAATGTTTCTTATTTTATTTTATTTCACCTTTATTTTACCAGGTAAGCTAGTGGAGAACAAGTTCTCATTGAGAACTGCAACCTGGCCAAGATAAAGCAAAGCAGTGCGACACAAACAAGAACATAGAGTTACAAATGGAATAAACAAGCGTACAGTCAATAACACAATAGAAAAAAAGAAAGTCTATATTCAGTGTGTGCAAATGGCATGAGGAGGTAAGGTAATAAATAAGCCATGGTAGTGAGGTAATTACAATTTAGCAAATTAACACTGGAGTGATAGATGAGCAGATGATGATGTGCAAGTACAAATACTGGTGTGCAAAAGAGCAGAAAGTAAATAAAAACAATATGGGGATGAGGTAGGTAGATTGGGTGGGCTATTTACAGATGGCCTATGTACAGCTGCAGCGATCGGTTAGCTGCTCAGATAGCTGATGTTTAAAGTTAGTGAGGGAAATATAAGTGTCCAGGTTCAGCGATTTTTGCAATTCGTTCCAGTCATTGGCAGCAGAGAACTGGAAGGAAAGGCAGCCAAAGGAGGTGTTGGCTTTGGGGATGACCAGTGAGATATATCTGCTGGAGCGAGTGCTACGGGTGGGTGTTTTTATCGTGACCAGTGAGTTGAGATAAGGCGGAGCTTTACCTAGCATAGACTTATAGATGACCTGGAGCCAGTGGGTCTGGTGACGAATAGGTAGCGAGGGCCAGCCGACTAGAGCATACAGGTCGCAGCGGTCATATCAATACAATTTACCTTTTCTTTACACTGTTCTAATGAAAGTACATTTCCATAATATCAGCTATCTTCCATAAACGTCAAACAAGGATTGAACCCATGTGCTTCAGTTTACAGAAACAGATGATTTAGCATATCTATTTCCTTCTTAGAATGTCAACATTCTGGAAAGTGGGAGTTGTACACTCAACAGAGAAGTTGGGGATTAACGTTGGACCGCATTCATGTAAAGTACTGGCTCTACCATAGAGATTCATACCCTTACTATAATAGCTGAGTTGCCATAATGATACAACTTGATTTTCTGCAAAGTCCTCCAATTAATGCACAGGTCCATGATATCAGATGTCTTTCATAAAGGCACAGAAGGGATTTGAACCCATGATCTTCGGTTTACAAGACCAACACCTTACCACTTGGCCACCATGCCACTCTACATTCTGAATTATATCTCAACATTCAGGAAAGTAGTAGTTGTGTAAATGTGAATTTGGCACACAAATAAACTCAGTGGAGAATCTTGGGATTGAACCGAGGAGCTCATACATATTTTGCATGCACTCCCCCTCTGAGCTTCCATCCCATTTCATTTGCAGATAAAATGCAATATCAATAAAATGTACTTTTTATATACACCACTCCATTGAAACTACAAGGAAATGATAGCAGCAATTCTTAGACCAGGTACAGCCTGTGATCGAACCCATAAAATTCAGTTTTTGAAAATGACGCCATAAAAGATGGCAATCATGCCACTTCTGTTCTATAATTGTACGAACAGGGATTGAAGGAATGTTCGTCAGATTACAAAACCAAATTTTTTAGCACATCTCTGTTTCCTGCTTAGATTTACAACATTCTGTAAAGTAGGAGTTGGGTCAATGCAATAATTTTAAATGGAGAAGCTGGGGATTGAACCCAGGACCTCATACATGCGAAGCATGCGCTCTACCACTGAGCTACATCCCCGTTCTGGGAGAGATAAAAAATGTTTCTTATTTTATTTTATTTCACCTTTATTTAACCAGGTAAGCAAGTGGAGAACAAGTTCTCATTGAGAACTGCAACCTGGCCAAGATAAAGCAAAGCAGTGCGACACAAACAACAACATAGAGTTACAAATGGAATAAACAAGCGTACAGTCAATAACACAATAGAAAAAAAGAAAGTCTATATTCAGTGTGTGCAAATGGCATGAGGAGGTAAGGTAATAAATAGGCCATGGTAGTGAGGTAATTACAATTTAGCAAATTAACACTGGAGTGATAGATGAGCAGATGATGATGTGCAAGTACAAATACTGGTGTGCAAAAGAGCAGAAAGTAAATAAAAACAATATGGGGATGAGGTAGGTAGATTGGGTGGGCTATTTACAGATGGCCTATGTACAGCTGCAGCGATCGGTTAGCTGCTCAGATAGCTGATGTTTAAAGTTAGTGAGGGAAATATAAGTGTCCAGGTTCAGCGATTTTTGCAATTCGTTCCAGTCATTGGCAGCAGAGAACTGGAAGGAAAGGCAGCCAAAGGAGGTGTTGGCTTTGGGGATGACCAGTGAGATATATCTGCTGGAGCGAGTGCTACGGGTGGGTGTTTTTATCGTGACCAGTGAGTTGAGATAAGGCGGAGCTTTACCTAGCATAGACTTATAGATGACCTGGAGCCAGTGGGTCTGGTGACGAATAGGTAGCGAGGGCCAGCCGACTAGAGCATACAGGTCGCAGCGGTCATATCAATACAATTTACCTTTTCTTTACACTGTTCTAATGAAAGTACATTTCCATAATATCAGCTATCTTCCATAAACGTCAAACAAGGATGAACCCATGTGCTTCAGTTTACAGAAACAGATGATTTAGCATATCTATTTCCTTCTTAGAATGTCAACATTCTGGAAAGTGGGAGTTGTACACTCAACAGAGAAGTTGGGGATTAACGTTGTACCGCATTCATGTAAAGTACTGGCTCTACCATAGAGATTCATACCCTTACTATAATAGCTGAGTTGCCATAATGATACAACTTGATTTTCTGCAAAGTCCTCCAATTAATGCACAGGTCCATGATATCAGATGTCTTTCATAAAGGCACAGAAGGGATTTGAACCCATGATCTTCGGTTTACAAGACCAACACCTTACCACTTGGCCACCATGCCACTCTACATTCTGAATTATATCTCAACATTCAGGAAAGTAGTAGTTGTGTAAATGTGAATTTGGCACACAAATAAACTCAGTGGAGAATCTTGGGATTGAACCGAGGAGCTCATACATATTTTGCATGCACTCCCCCTCTGAGCTTCCATCCCATTTCATTTGCAGATAAAATGCAATATCAATACAATGTACTTTTTATATACACCACTCCATTGAAACTACAAGGAAATGATAGCAGCAATTCTTAAACCAGGTACAGACTGGGATCGAACCCATAAACTTCAGTTTTTGAAAATGACGCCATAAAAGATGGCAATCATGCCACTTCTGTTCTATAATTGTACGAACAGGGATTGAAGGAATGTTCGTCAGATTACAAAACCAAATTTTTTAGCACATCTCTGTTTCCTGCTTAGATTTACAACATTCTGTAAAGTAGGAGTTGGGTCAATGCAATAATTTTAAATGGAGAAGCTGGGGATTGAACCCAGGACCTCATACATGCGAAGCATGCGCTCTACCACTGAGCTACATCCCCGTTCTGGGAGAGATAAAAAATGTTTCTTTTTTTATTTTATTTCACCTTTATTTAACCAGGTAAGCAAGTGGAGAACAAGTTCTCATTGAGAACTGCAACCTGGCCAAGATAAAGCAAAGCAGTGCGACACAAACAACAACATAGAGTTACAAATGGAATAAACAAGCGTACAGTCAATAACACAATAGAAAAAAAGAAAGTCTATATTCAGTGTGTGCAAATGGCATGAGGAGGTAAGGTAATAAATAGGCCATGGTAGTGAGGTAATTACAATTTAGCAAATTAACACTGGAGTGATAGATGAGCAGATGATGATGTGCAAGTACAAATACTGGTGTGCAAAAGAGCAGAAAGTAAATAAAAACAATATGGGGATGAGGTAGGTAGATTGGGTGGGCTATTTACAGATGGCCTATGTACAGCTGCAGCGATCGGTTAGCTGCTCAGATAGCTGATGTTTAAAGTTAGTGAGGGAAATATAAGTGTCCAGGTTCAGCGATTTTTGCAATTCGTTCCAGTCATTGGCAGCAGAGAACTGGAAGGAAAGGCAGCCAAAGGAGGTGTTGGCTTTGGGGATGACCAGTGAGATATATCTGCTGGAGCGAGTGCTACGGGTGGGTGTTTTTATCGTGACCAGTGAGTTGAGATAAGGCGGAGCTTTACCTAGCATAGACTTATAGATGACCTGGAGCCAGTGGGTCTGGTGACGAATAGGTAGCGAGGGCCAGCCGACTAGAGCATACAGGTCGCAGTGGTCATATCAATACAATTTACCTTTTCTTTACACTGTTCTAATGAAAGTACATTTCCATAATATCAGCTATCTTCCATAAACGTCAAACAAGGTTTGAACCCATGTGCTTCAGTTTACAGAAACAGATGATTTAGCATATCTATTTCCTTCTTAGAATGTCAACATTCTGGAAAGTGGGAGTTGTACACTCAACAGAGAAGTTGGGGATTAACGTTGGACCGCATTCATGTAAAGTACTGGCTCTACCATAGAGATTCATACCCTTACTATAATAGCTGAGTTGCCATAATGATACAACTTGATTTTCTGCAAAGTCCTCCAATTAATGCACAGGTCCATGATATCAGATGTCTTTCATAAAGGCACAGAAGGGATTTGAACCCATGATCTTCGGTTTACAAGACCAACACCTTACCACTTGGCCACCATGCCACTCTACATTCTGAATTATATCTCAACATTCAGGAAAGTAGTAGTTGTGTAAATGTGAATTTGGCACACAAATAAACTCAGTGGAGAATCTTGGGATTGAACCGAGGAGCTCATACATATTTTGCATGCACTCCCCCTCTGAGCTTCCATCCCATTTCATTTGCAGATAAAATGCAATATCAATACAATGTACTTTTTATATACACCACTCCATTGAAACTACAAGGAAATGATAGCAGCAATTCTTAAACCAGGTACAGACTGGGATCGAACCCATAAACTTCAGTTTTTGAAAATGACGCCATAAAAGATGGCAATCATGCCACTTCTGTTCTATAATTGTACGAACAGGGATTGAAGGAATGTTCGTCAGATTACAAAACCAAATTTTTTAGCACATCTCTGTTTCCTGCTTAGATTTACAACATTCTGTAAAGTAGGAGTTGGGTCAATGCAATAATTTTAAATGGAGAAGCTGGGGATTGAACCCAGGACCTCATACATGCGAAGCATGCGCTCTACCACTGAGCTACATCCCCGTTCTGGGAGAGATAAAAAATGTTTCTTATTTTATTTTATTTCACCTTTATTTAACCAGGTAAGCAAGTGGAGAACAAGTTCTCATTGAGAACTGCAACCTGGCCAAGATAAAGCAAAGCAGTGCGACACAAACAACAACATAGAGTTACAAATGGAATAAACAAGCGTACAGTCAATAACACAATAGAAAAAAAGAAAGTCTATATTCAGTGTGTGCAAATGGCATGAGGAGGTAAGGTAATAAATAGGCCATGGTAGTGAGGTAATTACAATTTAGCAAATTAACACTGGAGTGATAGATGAGCAGATGATGATGTGCAAGTACAAATACTGGTGTGCAAAAGAGCAGAAAGTAAATAAAAACAATATGGGGATGAGGTAGGTAGATTGGGTGGGCTATTTACAGATGGCCTATGTACAGCTGCAGCGATCGGTTAGCTGCTCAGATAGCTGATGTTTAAAGTTAGTGAGGGAAATATAAGTGTCCAGGTTCAGCGATTTTTGCAATTCGTTCCAGTCATTGGCAGCAGAGAACTGGAAGGAAAGGCAGCCAAAGGAGGTGTTGGCTTTGGGGATGACCAGTGAGATATATCTGCTGGAGCGAGTGCTACGGGTGGGTGTTTTTATCGTGACCAGTGAGTTGAGATAAGGCGGAGCTTTACCTAGCATAGACTTATAGATGACCTGGAGCCAGTGGGTCTGGTGACGAATAGGTAGCGAGGGCCAGCCGACTAGAGCATACAGGTCGCAGTGGTCATATCAATACAATTTACCTTTTCTTTACACTGTTCTAATGAAAGTACATTTCCATAATATCAGCTATCTTCCATAAACGTCAAACAAGGTTTGAACCCATGTGCTTCAGTTTACAGAAACAGATGATTTAGCATATCTATTTCCTTCTTAGAATGTCAACATTCTGGAAAGTGGGAGTTGTACACTCAACAGAGAAGTTGGGGATTAACGTTGGACCGCATTCATGTAAAGTACTGGCTCTACCATAGAGATTCATACCCTTACTATAATAGCTGAGTTGCCATAATGATACAACTTGATTTTCTGCAAAGTCCTCCAATTAATGCACAGGTCCATGATATCAGATGTCTTTCATAAAGGCACAGAAGGGATTTGAACCCATGATCTTCGGTTTACAAGACCAACACCTTACCACTTGGCCACCATGCCACTCTACATTCTGAATTATATCTCAACATTCAGGAAAGTAGTAGTTGTGTAAATGTGAATTTGGCACACAAATAAACTCAGTGGAGAATCTTGGGATTGAACCGAGGAGCTCATACATATTTTGCATGCACTCCCCCTCTGAGCTTCCATCCCATTTCATTTGCAGATAAAATGCAATATCAATACAATGTACTTTTTATATACACCACTCCATTGAAACTACAAGGAAATGATAGCAGCAATTCTTAAACCAGGTACAGACTGGGATCGAACCCATAAACTTCAGTTTTTGAAAATGACGCCATAAAAGATGGCAATCATGCCACTTCTGTTCTATAATTGTACGAACAGGGATTGAAGGAATGTTCTTCAGATTACAAAAACAAATTATTTTGCACATCTCTGTTTCCTGCTTAGAATTACAACATTCTGTAAAGTAGGAGTTGGGTCAATGCAATAATTTTAAATGGAGAAGCTGGGGATTGAACCCAGGACCTCATACATGCAAAGCATGCGCTCTACCACTGAGCTACATCCCCGTTCTGGGAGAGATTAAAAATGTTTCTTATTTTATTTTATTTCACCTTTATTTAACCAGGTAAGCAAGTGGAGAACAAGTTCTCATTGAGAACTGCAACCTGGCCAAGATAAAGCAAAGCAGTGCGACACAAACAACAACATAGAGTTACAAATGGAATAAACAAGCGTACAGTCAATAACACAATAGAAAAAAAGAAAGTCTATATTCAGTGTGTGCAAATGGCATGAGGAGGTAAGGTAATAAATAGGCCATGGTAGTGAGGTAATTACAATTTAGCAAATTAACACTGGAGTGATAGATGAGCAGATGATGATGTGCAAGTACAAATACTGGTGTGCAAAAGAGCAGAAAGTAAATAAAAACAATATGGGGATGAGGTAGGTAGATTGGGTGGGCTATTTACAGATGGCCTATGTACAGCTGCAGCGATCGGTTAGCTGCTCAGATAGCTGATGTTTAAAGTTAGTGAGGGAAATATAAGTGTCCAGGTTCAGCGATTTTTGCAATTCATTCCAGTCATTGGCAGCAGAGAACTGGAAGGAAAGGCAGCCAAAGGAGGTGTTGGCTTTGGGGATGACCAGTGAGATATATCTGCTGGAGCGAGTGCTACGGGTGGGTGTTTTTATCGTGACCAGTGAGTTGAGATAAGGCGGAGCTTTACCTAGCATAGACTTATAGATGACCTGGAGCCAGTGGGTCTGGTGACGAATAGGTAGCGAGGGCCAGCCGACTAGAGCATACAGGTCGCAGCGGTCATATCAATACAATTTACCTTTTCTTTACACTGTTCTAATGAAAGTACATTTCCATAATATCAGCTATCTTCCATAAACGTCAAACAAGGATTGAACCCATGTGCTTCAGTTTACAGAAACAGATGATTTAGCATATCTATTTCCTTCTTAGAATGTCAACATTCTGGAAAGTGGGAGTTGTGCAAAAGCTAATTTAACAACTAATTACACTCAACAGAGAAGTTGGGGATTAACGTTGGACCGCATTCATGTAAAGTACTGGCTCTACCATAGAGATTCATCCCCTTACTATAATAGCTGAGTTGCCATAATGATACAACTTGATTTTCTGCAAAGTCCTCCAATTAATATACAGGTCCATGACATCAGATGTCTTTCATAAACGCACAGAAGGGATTTGAACCCATGATCTTCGGTTTACAAGACCAACACCTTACCACTTGGCCACCATGCCACTCTACGTTCTGAATTATATCTCAACATTCAGGAAAGTAGTAGTTGTGTAAATGTGAATTTGGCACACAAATAAACTCAGTGGAGAATCTTGGGATTGAACCGAGGAGCTCATACATATTTTGCATGCACTCCCCCTCTGAGCTTCCATCCCATTTCATTTGCAGATAAAATGCAATATCAATACAATGTACTTTTTATATACACCACTCCATTGAAACTACAAGGAAATGATAGCAGCAATTCTTAAACCAGGTACAGACTGGGATGGAACCCATAAACTTCAGTTTTTGAAAATGACGCCATAAAAGATGGCAATCATGCCACTTCTGTTCTATAATTGTACGAACAGGGATTGAAGGAATGTTCTTCAGATTACAAAACCAAATTATTTTGCACATCTCTGTTTCCTGCTTAGAATTACAACATTCTGTAAAGTAGGAGTTGGGTCAATGCAATAATTTTAAATGGAGAAGCTGGGGATTGAACCCAGGACCTCATACATGCGAAGCATGCGCTCTACCACTGAGCTACATCCCCGTTCTGGGAAAGATAAATGTATCTTATTTAATTTTATTTCACCTTTATTTAACCAGGTAAGCTAGTGGAGAACAAGTTCTCATTGAGAACTGCAACCTGGTCAAGATAGAGCAAAGCAGTGCGACACAAACAACAACATAGAGTTACAAATGGAATAAACAAGCGTACAGTCAATAACACAATAGAAAAGAAGAAAGTCTATATTCAGTGTGTGCAAATGGCATGAGGAGGTAAGGTAATAAATAGGCCATGGTAGTGAGGTAATTACAATTTAGCAAATTAACACTGGAGTGATAGATGAGCAGATGATGATGTGCAAGTACAAATACTGGTGTGCAAAAGAGCAGAAAGTAAATAAAAACAATATGGGGATGAGGTAGGTAGATTGGGTGGGCTATTTACAGATGGCCTATGTACAGCTGCAGCGATCGGTTAGCTGCTCAGATAGCTGATGTTTAAAGTTAGTGAGGGAAATATAAGTGTCCAGGTTCAGCGATTTTTGCAATTCGTTCCAGTCATTGGCAGCAGAGAACTGGAAGGAAAGGCAGCCAAAGGAGGTGTTGGCTTTGGGGATGACCAGTGAGATATATCTGCTGGAGCGAGTGCTACGGGTGGGTGTTTTTATCGTGACCAGTGAGTTGAGATAAGGCGGAGCTTTACCTAGCATAGACTTATAGATGACCTGGAGCCAGTGGGTCTGGTGACGAATAGGTAGCGAGGGCCAGCCGACTAGAGCATACAGGTCGCAGCGGTCATATCAATACAATTTACCTTTTCTTTACACTGTTCTAATGAAAGTACATTTCCATAATATCAGCTATCTTCCATAAACGTCAAACAAGGATTGAACCCATGTGCTTCAGTTTACAGAAACAGATGATTTAGCATATCTATTTCCTTCTTAGAATGTCAACATTCTGGAAAGTGGGAGTTGTGCAAAAGCTAATTTAACAACTAATTACACTCAACAGAGAAGTTGGGGATTAATGTTGGACCGCATTCATGTAAAGTACTGGCTCTACCATAGAGATTCATCCCCTTACTATAATAGCTGTGTTGCAATATTGATACAAATTGATTTTCTGCAAAGTCCTCCAAGTAAAGCACAGGTCTATGATATCAGATGTCTTTCATAAAGGTACAGAAGGGATTTGAACCCATGATCTTCAGTTTACAAGACCAACGGCTTACCACTTGGCCACCATGCCACTCTACGCTCTGTATTATATATCAACATTCAGGAAAGCAGTAGTTGTGTAAATGTGAATTTGGCACACAAATAAACTCAGTGGAGAATCTTGGGATTGAACCGAGGACCTCATACATATTTTGCATGCACTCCCCCTCTGAGCTTCCATCCCATTTCATTTGCAGATAAAATGCAATATCAATACAATGTACTTTTTATATACACCACTCCATTGAAACTACAAGGAAATGATAGCAGCAATTCTTAAACCAGGTACAGACTAGGATCGAACCCATAAACTTCAGTTTTTGAAAATGACGCCATAAAAGATGGCAATCATGCCACTTCTGTTCTATAATTGTACGAACAGGGATTGAAGGAATGTTCTTCAGATTACAAAACCAAATTATTTAGCACGTCTCTGTTTCCTGCTTAGAATTACAACATTCTGTAAAGTAGGTTGGGTCAATGCAGTAATTTTAAATGGAGATGCTGGGGATTGAACCCAGGACCTCATACATGCGAAGCATGCGCTCTACCACTGAGCTACATCCCCGTTCTGGGAAAGATAAATGTATCTTATTTAATTTTATTTCACCTTTATTTAACCAGGTAAGCTAGTGGAGAACAAGTTCTCATTGAGAACTGCAACCTGGTCAAGATAGAGCAAAGCAGTGCGACACAAACAACAACATAGAGTTACAAATGGAATAAACAAGCGTACAGTCAATAACACAATAGAAAAGAAGAAAGTCTATATTCAGTGTGTGCAAATGGCATGAGGAGGTAAGGTAATAAATAGGCCATGGTAGTGAGGTAATTACAATTTAGCAAATTAACACTGGAGTGATAGATGAGCAGATGATGATGTGCAAGTACAAATACTGGTGTGCAAAAGAGCAGAAAGTAAATAAAAACAATATGGGGATTAATCCCTGTCCTGTTGACCTAAGTCTACCATTATTAGTGTGCTGCATTTAGCTGTCTACTGGGTTTTGGTGACATTATATGCTGGCTTGAAAAATGGGTGTCTGATTATTTCTGGCTTGGTACTCTGCTGACATAATCTAATGTTTTGCTTTCGTTGTAAAGCCTTTTTGAAATCGGACAGTGTGGTTAGATTAACGAGAGTCTTGTCTTTAAATGGCTGTAAAATAGTCATATGTTTGAGAAATTGAAGTAATAGGATTTTTAAGGTTTTGAAAATCGCGCCACATGATAGCAGTGGCTGTTACGTAGGTGGGACGAATTCGTCCCGCCTAGCCTAGAGAGGTTAAATGATGGATGACATTTTAGCTAATCAAGTAGAGCCTATAGAATGCCAGAGTTAGAGATACCAGAACAGGTAGACATAGAAGTTGAAGTTATACTAGCAGAGCACATGAGAAGACTGTTTGTTAACCAAACCCGTATGTCCAAGATTTTGTGTCCAACAGGTGAATTACAGGAGAAGGTGATTCACTCAGTACAACCAGGAGACTGGGTGTGGATCCAGTCCCTGAGGAGAAAAGACAGGAAGCAGCCCCGTTGGGAAGGCCCATACCAGGTTCTGTTAAACCACTGCCTTTGTCATTAGAAAAGCTGAAAGAGTCACTTGGGTCCACGTTACCCACTGCAAGGAGGTATGTACACATATGGGCACTGCTGATCACACACAGAGTTAGGAGAAGAACCGATACCAACAGGGTCCGGGGGATACCTCCTTAACGAAGATTTCCTATCCCGACCGTTCATCACTGTGTGTGCTCCTAGAGGTGTGAGTATGGGGTGGTACCTAGCAGATCGACTAAGGGCAGGAGAGGGTTGGCGGTTTTTGGGAAGAGTAGAGACTGAGCTGCATCATAGTTTTGGTAACCTTTCTGATACATTCAGATCCACCACCTTCCGGTACTAATCATAGGATACCGTTGTCATTGAGAAGAAGTAAAAGATAAACTATATAATACACTGATGAGTGACTTACAGAATAAGGAATCAAAGAAGATCAAGATGAAAAATTTAAGGTAAACATTAAACTATTTCCTGGGGAAGCAGACAACTGTACAGGAATTGGGGTTGGCCAGATTGAAGTACTCAGCCAACCCACCTCGGTTCACCTAAATTCCAGATGAATACCAGTGTTATAGATACAAGAATGGCACCGAGAACTAAGATGATTTTAATGGCTGAAAGTAATCGTTAATGTGACTGACTTAGGTTTGAAAGCACAGGAGAAAATGTTTAACCTCATAGCACCTATAACTGATGAAGGGTGGGCTAGTACCAGCAAAGGACGCATACGACAGAAATGACCACAAAGGGTGGTTAGGAACTTGCGCCCTGGGGTTATTGGTCCAACCAGTTCGAGTTAGTCATCAGAGGCCAGTTATAGGAGGCTAAAGTAGGCACAGGAGGAGTTTTGACCAGGATGGGAGTAGCTTTGTCTAGAGGGATGCTATTGGCATCCTCAGGGAAGTTCCAGATGAATACAAAGCTATGAATCAAATATGTGAAGGCTTTAACACTACATTATTTCGGTGGTTGACAATAAATAGAAATGTGGATTGGATTAATGACATCTTTTATAATCAACAGAGATTCATGAATGAAAACGGGGATGCAGTAAAGAGGTTCTCTGACCAATTATCCACCACCCCCCTCATGACCTGGTAAGTTAGTTCGTGGATGGACCTAGCCGTGAGTGTAATGGCTACCTTGTAGTGTGTTCATACAGTATTTTAAACTTTGTTAAACTGGAACCTTGTCGTTGTGTCATTTCGAGTTAACATTGGTAGCAGAGGATGGCTAATAACTACAATGTGCCACCTCGCTTCGACGAGAAGAGGTCGTACGAAAGTTGGAAAAATGAACTTGGAATCTGGACACGGGTTACTAATCTGGACGCGAAAAAGCAAGCACTTGCGGTGGTATTATCGCTCGAGGGAAGAGCGAGAGATACAGCACTGGAAATATCCGTTGAGGATTTCAACAATGATGATGGTATGGGAACTTTGATCAGAGCACTGGATTCTGTATTTCTTAAAGAAGAGAAAGACCGTGCCTACGAGGCATATTCAAACTTTGACAGTGTTTCGAGAGATATTTCGGTTGCAATGACGGACTACATCATTGATTTCGAACAAAGGTACAATAGGATGCGCAAGTACGACATGGTTCTCCCGGATGCAGTGTTAGCTTTCAAGTTGCTAGATACTGCCTGTCTAGATGGTAGGGAGAAACAGTTGGCTTTGACTGCTTGTACTGTACTGACTTTTGCATCAATGAAGTCGGCACTAAAAATAATTTTTGGTGAAAAGACGTCTGTCGCGCCGTTAACCTCTCTGGGCTAGGCGGGACGAATTCGTCCCACCTACGTAACAGCCACTTGAAGCCTGTGGCGCGATTTTCAAAACCTTAAAAATCCTATTACTTCAATTTCTCAAACATATGACTATTTTACAGCTATTTAAAGACAAGACTCTCGTTAATCTGACCACACTGTCCGATTTCAAAAAGGCTTTACAACGAAAGCAAAACATTAGATTATGTCAGCAGAGTACCAAGCCAGAAATAATCAGACACCCATTTTTCAAGCTAGCATATAATGTCACAAAAACCCAGAAGACAGCTAAATGCAGCACTCACCTTTGATGATCTTCATCAGATGACAACCCTAGGACATTATGTTATACAATACATGCATGTTTTGTTCAATCAAGTTCATATTTATATCAAAAACCAGCTTTTTACATTAGCATGTAACGTTCAGAACTAGCATACCCCCCGCAAACTTCCGGGGAATTCGCTAACATTTTACTAAATTACTCACGATAAACGTTCACAAAAAGCATAACAATTATTTTAAGAATTATAGATACAGACCTCCTCTATGCACTCGATATGTCCGATTTTAAAATAGCTTTTTGGTGAAAGCACATTTTGCAATATTCTAAGTACATAGCCCAGGCATCACGGGCTAGCTATTTAGACACCCGGCAAGTTTAGCACTCACCATAATCATATTTACTATTATAAAAGTTTGATTACCTTTTGTTGTCTTCGTCAGAATGCACTCCCAGGACTGCTACTTCAATAACAAATGTTGGTTTGGTCCAAAATAATCCATCGTTATATCCGAATAGCGGCGTTTTGTTCGTGCGTTCCAGACACTATCCGAAATGGTAAAGAAGGGTCGCGCGCATGGCGCAATTCGTGACAAAAAAATTCTAAATATTCCATTACCGTACTTCGAAGCATGTCAACCGCTGTTTAAAATCAATTTTTACGCCATTTTTCTCGTAGAAAAGCGATAATATTCCGACAGGGAATCTCCTTTTCGGCAAACAGAGGAAAATATCACAAAGGCGGGGGCGGTCGGGTCACGCGCCTAAGCCCAGAGTCCCTTGATCGGCCACTTGAGAAAGGCGATAATGTGTTTCAGCCTGGGGCTGGGATGACGACATTCAGGTTTTTCCCGGGCTCTGAGCGCCTATGGACGACGTAGGAAGTGTCACGTTAGAGCAGAGATCCTTAGTAAAAGATAGAGATGGAAAAGAAGTTCAAGAAATGGTCAGACAGGCCACTTCCTGTAAAGGAATCTCTCAGGTTTTGACCTGCCATTTGAGTTCTGTTATACTCACAGACACCATTCAAACAGTTTTAGAAACTTTAGGGTGTTTTCTATCCATATGTAATAAGTATATGCATATTCTAGTTACTGGGTAGGAGTGGTAACCAGATTAAATCGGGTATGTTTTTTATCCAGCCGTGTCAATACTGCCCCCTAGCCCTAACAGGTTAACAGATGGAATGCAAGCGAGTGACGGAGCATATTACACTGAGCAGCAGAGAAAAGGCGCCAAAAAGTCACGTTCTCAAGACAACCTGAAGAGGGCGCCATTTCCCGGAACAAATCCACTGGACAAATATGGAAGGAGATCAAAATGTGCTGTTTGTCAAAGCACTTACCATTGGGTTAAAGACTGTCCTCATAAAAATGAACAAGTTAAACTAACAGAGGAAAATGTAAACACAGATATAGAGCAGTGTAACATTACACTGTTTTCAAATGAATCTGCTTCTGATACTGAGATTTTTATAGTTGAATCCTTAGGATCTGCTGTGATTGATACTGCATGTACACGGACAGTGTGTGGTGCAAAATGGCTTGATAGCTATGTTAGTGAACTAAATATGAAAGAAGTACAAAATATGATTGACACACCAAGCAACAGAGCTTTCAAATTTGGAGATGGGAGAATTGTCCATTCTACCAAGAGAGTTAAGATACCAGCAAAAATTGGTCAGACTAAGTGTCACATTGAGACAGAGGTGGTCCCTACAGATATCCCCTTACTATTAAGCAAAGCTTCCCTCAAGAAGGCAGGGGCTGTACTAGACATAAAAAATGACAAGGCAGTGATGTTTAAACAACCAGTGACTCTTGAACTTACTCCCTCAGGCCACTATTGTGTAAACATTTTAGACAAAGACATCACACAGAGTCCATGCAAAAATGAGATTCGGACGGACACAGAGCACATGGAGATTCTGACAGTCACAGAGAACATGAACACAAAAGAAAAACACAAAGTATTGTTAAAGCTTCACAAACAGTTTGGACATGCTACAGTTGACAGACTTCAGAAGTTACTCAGCAGTTCAGGGAATAATGATGATGAGAGTATTTCCATTCTACAGCAGATAGTTAACAATTGTGAGACATGTCAAAAATACAGTAAACCTAAGCCCAAACCAGCTGTTGGTTTGCCACTAGCTTCCAAGTACAATGAAACAGTGGCTGTAGATCTACATGAGTTAGCACCAAGTGTGTGGTACCTTCACATAATCGACCACTTCACACGCTTCAGCGCTGGAAGCATTGTGAATACAAAGAAACCCAGTGACATCGTCAGGCACTTCATGCATTCCTGGGTAAGTGTGCAAGGCCCTCCCCAGAAACTGTACAGTGACAATGGAGGAGAATTCAATAATAATGAAATAAGAGAAATGGCAGAGAAATTCAACATGGAAGTAAAGACAACTGCTGCATACAGTCCATGGAGCAATGGACTTCTGGAGAGACATAATCAAACACTCACAGAGATCATGCTGAAAGTGAAGCAAGACAATGGATGTGACTGGAACACAGCCCTAGATTGGGCTTTGATGGCAAAAAACTCAATGCACAATGTTCATGGTTACAGCCCATACCAACTAGTGTTTGGGCAGAACCCTAATCTTCCCTCTGTACTGGTTGACAAGCCACCAGCACCAGAAGGGGCCAGTGTGAGTGCATGGGTGGGACAGCACCTGTCAGCACTACATGCAGCGAGAAAAGCGTTCACTGAAGCAGAGTGCTCAGAAAGAATTCGCAGGGCTCTGCGTAAACAGCTACGACCCACCGATGAGAAGTACGAAACTGGAGACAAAGTGTACTACAAACGAGTTGACTGTCAAGAGTGGAAGGGACCGGGTGTAGTCATTGGCCAAGATGGTGTGGTGATATTTGTGAGGCACGGAGGCATCATTGTCAGGGTGCATCACTCAAGATTGCAGAAAGTAAATGATCAACAAGATAGAGGGGCTGTTGCTGAGAATCATCCTAATGAAGAGGAGACAGTAACAGACACAAACCTACCAGATGTCATATCCAATGATATGGACACTGAAACTGACACAGGAAATGGAGCAGAGACCTTCAAACATGCCACAGATAATACTGTTGAGCGTTCAAATGAGGAAAACATTCAACAACAGCCACATGTGTTAAGACAACATGGATGTTCCAATCTGAAAACTGGACAAACTGTTAAATACATGGACAGAGAAAGTGGTATTCCACATACAGCAACCGTCATTGGACGAGCAGGAAAAGCCAAAGGAAAACACCAGAACTGGTACAACTTGCAGTACTCTGAACCAGTTACACTTTCTGGTACAACAGGGTCAGCTGACCTGTCACTTGTAGATAATCTCAGAATTGAACCAATGGAAAATCGAGAAAAACAGAATGACATTCAAAATGATGATGTACTTGAAACAAAGGACGTGTCATTTGACTCAGCTAAGCTAGATGAGCTCAGTAATTGGAGGAAAAATTGAGTGTTTGAGGAAGTTACAGACATTGGCCAAAAATGTGTCTCAACAAGGTGGGTGTGTACCCTTAAAGAGTCCTTAACTGGAATAGTGCCTAAAGCACGTCTAGTGGCTAGAGGTTTTGAGGAGCTGGCTGCTAAACAACTCCCAAAAGACTCACCGACATGCGCCTCAGAGTCACTCAGATTGCTGATGTCCGTGATCTGCCAGAAAAAATGGAAACTTAATTCCATAGACATCAAATCTGCATTTTTGCAGGGAACAGAGCTGTCAAGGGACATTCACATCCGACCTCCGCCTGAAGCTAAATGCGAAGGAACACTGTGGAAACTAAAGAAGTGTGTGTATGGACTGGCAGATGCATCACTCTACTGGTATAACAAAGTCAAGGCAACAATGCTGAATACGGGTGGAAAACTGTCACAAGTGGATCCTGCAGTCTTCTATTGGCTTGATCAAGACTGCAGTGTGACTGGAGTACTTGCCTGTCATGTTGATGACTTTATCTGGGGTGGCTCACAGACCTTTGCTACAACTGTGATTCCACACCTCAAATCTGTTTTCCAGGTTGGCCGTGAGGAGCATGATAATTTTTGTTATGTTGGCATAGAGTTTATTACAGTTGATGGGACAATACTGATGCAACAGGAGAGCTATATCAAGAATCTTCAACCCATTCACTTGGATTCTTCAAGAGCCGTACAAAGGAATTCCCCTCTATGTGGAATTGAAGCTGATCAATTGAGGTCAAAGATAGGACAAATTTTATGGGTTGCTAGACAGAGTAGACCTGATGTAATGTTTGATGGTTGCAACTTGGCATCTAACACAAAACACGCCATTGTACAAACCATTCATGAGGCAAACAAAGTTGTTCGTAAACTGAAATCACAACAAGTGACTTTAAAGTTTCAGCATGTTGGAAAAGATGACTCTTTGAAACTAGTTGTCTTCAGTGATGCTTCGCTAGGGAACCTTACAGATGGAGGCACACAAGGTGGACATCTAATCGTGTTAATGGGTGAAGGAGGAAGATTCTCACCTATCTGTTGGCAGTCAAAAAGGATCAGAAGGGTTGTCCGAAGCACACTTGCTGGAGAAACACTTGCTCTTGCGGATGGAATTGACAATGCGATCTTTCTTGCAACTCTGTTCTCAGAGCTTACCACTGGTGAGACAAAACGGCACATTCTACCTGTAGTTTGTGTCACTGACAACTACTCATTAGTTGATGCTTTGAAGTCAACCAAGTCTGTCACAGAGAAAAGACTTCGTCTTGAGATTAGCAGCATCAAGGAATTTATTCAAGCACAGAGAATCCAGCGGATTCTGTGGTCGACCACAAAGGAACAGCTTGCTGACTGTCTGACTAAAAAGGGAGCATCCGGTCTTGTGCTCCTACAGGTTCTCAGTAATGGAAAGTGGCAGCTTGAGTAATACAAATAAAACTGTCACACAACCCATTTGTAATGGGGAACTTAAATAATACTTGGACATTTAATTATGTTGTTGATGTTTAATTTGCCTTTAAAGAAAAGGGGGAGATTGTTAAGTTCATGTTTTAAGTATACCTATATTTCTGTTATTATGGGGCTATCACTCAGTCAAGAGTGCGGCTGCGCAGGAAGTTAGTTCGTGGATGGACCTAGCCGTGAGTGTACTGGCTATCTTGTAGTGTGTTCATACAGTATAGTAAACTTTGTTAAACTGGAACCTTGTCGTTGTGTCATTTCGAGTTAACACTTTGTTCTTAACCACAAGTTGTTGAATGTGGCAAGGTGTTTCAATTACTGTTAAACTATTACCATTTCAATGGGTGCTTGTAACAGGCCTTGTGTATAGTAACTTGCACTACGTAAATATGATGTAAATCCCTACGTTATTTAGACAGGTTAGCTGAATATACTGTACACTGTCATGTTTCATAAAAGCTGGATGCTTTAATAGAGAGTTTCTCATTCATTTTAAACATGCCATTTCTACTGCCTTGTGCATAGCAGGGAAGGAGGCAAAGTGTAGGTGGTCTATTCTGGGTATTCAATTGATTCGGTAATTTGCATATTTTCACTGGCACTCAATAAAAGTAAGAAAGGCATAAAGTGTTCCCTCTTTTTTTACATTAATATTGACTGCAAATGTATATATATATATATATATATACAGTGGGGGGGAAAAGTATTTAGTCAGCCACCAATTGTGCAAGTTCTCCCACTTAAAAAGATGAGAGAGGCCTGTAATTTTCATCATAGGTACACGTCAACTATGACAGACAAAATGAGAAAAAAAATCCAGAAAATCACATTGTAGGATTTTTTATGAATTTATTTGCAAATTATGGTGGAAAATAAGTATTTGGGTCTCTTGGACCTTGGGAAAGGCATGTCCCAATAAGTCCTGATATTGTCTATAAACAAGTATTGTGTGTGTGTGTGTGTGTGTGTGTGTGTGTGTGTGTGTGTGTGTGTGTGTGTGTGTGTGTGTCCGTGTCTGTTTTTGACCAAAAAAAGAACTAATACTTCACCAGGATAGTGGGTCTGTGTGTGTTTGGTGTCTGTCTGTCCGTGACTTTTTCCCCACAGCCCCCGAAAACTTGGCGAGTGGGTTCGGGGACAACCCGCGAGAACCCGGCCTAAAGTAAACAGAGTGCGTCTCGGGCCCCGACCTCTGACGACTCTGGTTTCTCTTCATTACGCACAAGCCTTTCGCCTTTTACTAAAGACTTCCGTGGAGAGGAACACTTACGAGTTCAACGTATTTTTGGAGGGCTTTGCTTCTGGCAGAGCCCGATATCTTGTTTCAAGAGAAATCAACAGAGACCGTGTCTGACCGGCGTATTTTTCCAGTCAAAGTAGTCACTTGACTCATTGGCGACTTTTTGAAAAAAAAACACTTGCCTGTCGCCAGGGAAACGTTGGGGGTGTGTGGCGATGGGAGGAGCCCACTTTTGCCAAACCACAGAGGTCTCCCGAGACCCCCGGGTGCCCGGCGGGTGCAGGGGTCAATTTGTGGGTTATCGCTTCTCGGCCTTTTGGCTAAGATCAAGCGTAGATTTGGGCTTTGGTAATCACAAATTGTTTTCTCTGTTATTATTTTATTTTTTTTTCTCATTCTGGGTGTTGGTGGTGGTTTGGTGGTGGTGGACTACAGGTGCATCAGCACCTGTAGGGTGAGTCAAGGTTTAATTTAATTACTTCTTGTATTTTTGTATGTTAGTTTGTTGTTGTGTTTTGTGTTCCTATTTCACTTAAAAAATATTTTTAAAAAGTTGTTTGTGTTCCTCGTCTTTCCCCCATCCCTTTATAACCTTAGCTTCCCTTTAGTTTTTTTTGTTTGTTTGTAGTGTTTGCTAGCTGGGTTGGCTTGCTTGCTGGCCGGCCTGTTTTGCTTTAGCTGGACTGGCCTGCTAGCCTCCTCGCCCCTTAGGTTTGGCAGGCATTGTTTGTTTCCTTCTGTTGTTTTGTAGCCCCCGTTAACCCATCCCTACTCTTCTAATTGTTTTTTCTATCCCCTGAACTTTCCCTGGTCCTAGTATTTGTTTGTTGGTTTTTGTTGCCACTTGTGGGACTCTTGCTGGCTGGCCGGCCTGCTAGCTGGTTAGCATAGCCCGGCCTGCTGGTGCGGCCTGCTAGCCTCCCAGCCCTTGTAAATTGTTTTGTTTGGTGTACTTTTTTTATTTTTATTTTTCCCTTGTGTTTCTTAGTGCCCAGATTAAGCCCAACCCCCTTGTTTGGTTTTTTGTTTGTTTGTTTGTTTGTTTGTTTGTGTAGTGTCTGCCAGCTGGGTTGGCTTGCTGGCTGGCTGGCCTGTTAACTTAGCTTGGTTGACTGGCCTGCTAGCCTCCTCGCCCCTCAGGCTTGGCTGTATTTGTCTTGTTTTTCCTGTTCCCCCCCATCTATATTTTTCTTTAGCCTCCTTCCCCCGTTCAAATTTCCTTCTGTTTCTCTTTGTCAGCTGGGAGGTTTTAGTACCTGGCCTACCAGCTTGTTAGCTTAGTCTGACCTGCTGGTGCGGCCTGCTAGCCTCCTAGCCCTTGTTAATTGTTTTGTTAGGTGTACCTTTTATTTTTCCCCTGCGTCTTTCCCATTGTTGATAAGTTCACCTGGGTGCTGTGTTAGTTTGTTTTGTGTCCTGTGGTGTTGGTAGGCCCTGTTAGCCTAGCATAGCTGGACCTGCCAGCTTCCTCGGGTGTTTACACCCCCCCTCCCCTATTTTTGTTTATTCTTTTCACTGGTGTTGGGTTAAAGGGAGTGGGCCTTCACCATGTCAGCAGCACAGGCTGGCATGCGGAGGCACCACGCCGTGCGCCTCCTTTTAAAGGAGAAGGGAGGGAAAATAATGGAGTTATCCCGATTGGATTTCTCCAGAAAATTCCTCCAAAAGGAACTCCGTTTTGTACCTGCGCAGGTGAACTGCATCCTAACCCTCCCTTATGGGAAGGGCTTCGATGTTAGTTTCGCCGGCGCCAGCTTCCTGAAGGAGTTCTGGGGGAAACTCCAGAATGCCCAGAACACCCAGGGACCCCTGGCAGCTATGTTTGAGGTGATCAAGCTGACGGACAATAGCATTAAAACCGTTATTGTCCGTATGTACAATGAAACGGTACAGCCGGAGGACGTTGCAGTATGGTTGGGCAGGTACTGCAATGTGAAGGGGCCCCTGACCCAGGTGAAGGATCCCGATGGGATCTGGACAGGGGCCTGGAGGGTCACTGTCCAGCCGAGGGAGGACCCCGGGGGCTATGGTGGGTTGAAAGCCATTCCATCCACCATAGTCCTCGGAGAGAACAGGGGCCATGTTCACTACCAGGACCAGCCCAAGCTGTGCCGTAAGTGTGGTGAACATGGCCACCTAGCAGACGCCTGCGACAAGGTGGTCTGCATGAAGTGCCGGGAGGTGGGCCACCGCTACGAGGATTGCACGAACGGCAGATCGTGCAACCTCTGTGGCGAGCGGTCCCACCTCATCCGCAGCTGCCCCTCCTCCTGGGCCAACAAGGTCAGGGCTGGCAGGATGGAGGCGGCGGCTGCGGACTGGGCTTCCGAGCGCCAGAGGGAGAAAGTGGTAGTTGCCACGGTGGCAGTAGTGGAGGTGGTGGTAGCGGTGGCAGTAGTGGAGGAGGAGGTGGTGGCGGTAGTGGTGGTGGCGGTAGTGGAGGAAGTGGTGGCAGTAGTGGAGGAGGTGGTAGGAGAGGTGGAGGGCGCGGAAGGCGCAGTGGTGGAAGAAGTGGGAGGGGAGGCAAAAACCCTCCCCACCCCAATCCCCCTGCCCCAGACTGAAGTGACCCCTGAAGGAGAAAGGGCCGAGAAAGACGGCTCTGGAGAGTTGGTGAGTGAGAGCTCCCCAAGTGGGTCTGACAGCATGATGACAGTGTCGGAAACGACACTGTCAAGCGAGGAGGGTACGGGAGGGGGGGAGAGACCCTGGGCGAACACCTTCCCCTACGGAAGAGAAACGCAGAGGAGCTCTCCGACCACGAACAGGGCGAGGAAAAGAAGGGTAAACTGGAGTGGGAGAGCTCCCAGGGGGAGGATGAGTCCAGGGTCTTCCCTCCCAACTCTCCTAACCAGCAATCGTTTTTAAACCCTGTTTTAACCTCCTCTCCCTACCGCCCCCCCTTACCCCGTAGGGAGAGAGAGAAAGGATCCGAAAAATAACCCCTTTTAAACTGTTTTAATGCCTTCTTTCCTTTTAGCACTGTTTTTACTCACCTCTTTCATGGCTTTTAACATCACCACCATAAATGTTAGGAGTGTAAAGACTGAAATAAGAGCACAATCGGTTTTATCCTTTTTAGAAAGTGTTAATTCAGATGTGTTTTTATTACAGGAGTGTGGTCTACCCTTTTTATCCTCTTACAGCAAATGGGAGGAGAAGTGGCAGCACGGGCCCTCCATTTGGAGCGGATCCAATTTTAATAAAAACGATGGTGTTGACATTTTATTCAAGACCCCACAGGTGGTGGTGAGGGGGAGCACAGTGGTGGTTGGGGGGCGTGCTCTTTTAGCCAACTGTACTTTTATGGGGAGGAATTTTAACGTGCTAAATGTATATGGTTTTAACAACAAACATGACCGTTGCACACTTTTAGAAGACCTGCAGTCCCACATGCTGGGGAGGGATCCTCTAGTGGTGGGTGGGGATTTTAACTGTGTTTTAAGCAGAGCAGACAGGAGAGGAGCGGGAGAGGATTTTAAGGTAGATAGGTCAAGTGTTTTATTGCAAGGGTTGTGCAGGGATTTTAAACTAACTGACTGTTTTAAAACCCTGCATCCAAGAGAGGAGGGCTTCACCTGGACCAGTGGTGACGGCACCAGAGCCTCTCGTATTGACTATCTGTTTACCCGCGATTGCCCGACAACTGATGCTAGAATAACCCCTGCTTTCTTCTCAGATCAGTAATGCTGACGTGCACCCTTTCACTAACTTCGGGTGTGACTGTAGGACGAGGGCCCTGGAAACTGAACTGCTCCCTTTTAGAGGATGATAGAGTAGTTAGTCAGTACAGGGAGCAGTTCAGCCAGTGGCAGACGCTACAGGACTTCTTTGATACACGAGCACAGTGGTGGGAAATGGTGAAGGGTAAGACGAGGACCTTCTTCAGGGAGATGGGAAAGCAAGAAACAGGATAGACGCATGTTGGGACTGCAGAAGCGACTGGAACGGTATTTTAACCTATGCCAACAGGGCTTTGATTTTAACCAAGAAATCAAAGAAGTAAAGAAAGAAATGGCATTTTTAGCAGAACATAAGACCAAGGGGGTTATTTTAAGAAGTAAGGAAAGGGAATTAGAAGAGGGGGAGAAGTGCACTAGGTACTTTTTTAAGAAGATAGTTAGCAAGGGTAGGTTAATGACAGGGTTAAAAGATAAAGATGGGGTTTTAAAAACAGACACAGAGGGAATTAAAAGAGTAGTCGAGGATTTTTATGGGGAACTGTTCGGGGTAAAAGATGTATGTGAGGAGATTATGGAGGACGTTTTAACATACATTGACAGGACTATACCCAGCACGGACGACCTAACGAAAGATCTGACAATGACTGAACTCGACGAAGGACTGAGACATTTTAAGAGGGGTAAATCACCGGGGGAGGACGGCCTCCCTTTGGAGTTTTATCTGACCTTTTGGGATGTTTTAGCCGACGAACTTCTGTTTTTACTGACTTCGAACAACTCGACAGACTACCTGACAGTTTTAGAGTAGGAATCGTGACCCTTTTACATAAGAAAAATGACAGGACTGACCTGACAAACTGGAGACCGATTACCCTTTTAAACTTTGATTGTAAACTTTTTACCAAGGTTTTAACACTCAGAATGTCTTCTGTTTTAGGGGAGGTGATCCACCCGGATCAAGCCTGTGCCATTCCGGGAAGGAAGATCACGGACAGCCTAGTACTGATCAGAGATGCCATCTGTTATGCGAGAGACAGAAACATGCGGCTTATAGTCCTAAATTTAGATTTTGAGAAAGCTTTTGATCGGGTCTCGCACCAGTACCTCTTCAAGGTACTGCAAAAAATGGGGTTCCCAGAAAGGTTTCTAGCTTGGGTGGGATTGCTGTATGGGGACATCACCAGCAGAATCCTTGTAAATGGGCATTTGTCAAGAGCAGTGGGAGTACACTGCGGCGTCCGTCAGGGATGTCCGTTATCTCCCCTCCTGTTTGTTGCTTGCATTGAGCCACTGGCACAGGTCTTGAGAAGGGACCAACGGATCAGTGGGGTGAGTATCCCGGGGAGTGGGGGGATGACTGCCAAGTGCGTTTTTTATATGGACAACGTCAACATTTTATGTACCGACCTTTTATCTGTCGACAGGACCCTGGACAGGACTGACTGGTACGGACAAGCCTCTGGGGCGAGACTGAACAGGAACAAGACAGAGGCCCAATTCTTCGGACCGTGGGCAGACTCAGACTTGACCAGACTACCACTGACAGTCAAAATGACAGACATAAGGGTTCTGGGGGTAAAATTTGACAGGGAGGGAGGAGGTAGTGGCAATTGGACCGGGATTTTAGGGACTGTAAGACAGAGACTGGGTTTTTGGGGACTGAGACGGCTGACATTTGAGGGCAAGGTTTTAATCATCAAGGCTGTGATTTTACCTGTGCTTTTATTAATCAGTTCTGTTTTTATCCCCCCACGAACAACTCTTTTAGCTCTGGACCGGATGCTGTTTTATTTCCTGTGGGGAAGCAAGTGGGAGAGGCTGAGGAGGGAGGTGGTGAAGAGGCCCAGGCTCAGGGGGGGAAAGGCTTGCCTGACCTCTACTTGTTCCTGGGCAGCCGCTACACAGCGTTACATCTGACTCTCGCCACCTCCCCGGTCAGCAACAAGACCCAGGCCCTCGCACGGTTCTGGCTGGGGTCTTACCTCAGATCCCTGAGGCTGATCCCAGTCGACCTGCGAGCCCCAGTCTCTTTCCTGCTCCCCACACACTATGTCCAGCTCAAAACATTTTTAAGACATTTTAAACTGGAAAAGGAGCCTGTCACAGTTTTAACTAAACACCGCTCTCTTTTCTCTCTTGTGCAGGAACGGGAACCGGTGTGTCCAGTGCGCGGGCTCGCTATAGGTGAGCCCACAACGGTTTGGCGCAACGTGGCCCATCCTGCTCTGCTGAATTGGCATCGTGACCTGTCCTGGATGGTCGCCCATGAGATCCTCCCGGTCAGGGCCGTTATGCACTCCCGGGGCATGGCGAGGACATCCGCGTGCCCCCGACCAGGCTGTGGCCAAGAAGAGTCGGTGAGGCACTTGCTCTGGGAGTGCAGAGCTGCAAGGGACCTGTGGAAGGAAGCAGGCCCCCTGATCTCCCCATGTCTGCCAGCAGGGGAGGACCTAACGCCGCAGCTCGTGCTGTATGGGGTGGGCCGAAGGCCTATTTCACCAAAGGCCTTCACAAAACTCTGGCCCACTCTCACGTGTCTGAAGGACGCATTGTGGTCCTCCCGCAACCTGCTGGTAGGAAAACAGGTAGAGACCACCCCCCCAGGCAGTGGATTTGGTAGCCACGGAAGCCCTGGGGTGGTACGAACGAAAGGGGGCCTCGACCCCAAGCGAAGGGTCCCCCACAACACCTGAGGTCCTGGCGGCCACGGCCTGACAGCTCTGCGAAGCCTAGGGCGACGCGCCTAGGGGAGGGGTCTCCTCTGGGCCCCGACGGATGGGTACGGAGTCAATTCGGAAGAGCAGGAGGAGGCTTTTTTGATAAGGACTCACCCCGTTCCTGTACAAAGGACTAAAGACAGCTTTTTAACAAAGGGACTTTTTGACAGGCTTTCCATGTCTTAAAAATGGTTTTACTTTGTTAAATCATTCATACACATTTTAAATGGCTTTTATCAGATTGGTTTTTACAATAAAGGGTACTTTTATGTATGATTGTTTTATTGTTTTAAATAAACAACTTGTACCTTTAAAAAAAAAATTTTTTATGTAATGCTGGTTTTTATGCACTTTATGCCGTTTTTATGTGAAAAAATGAATTAAAAATGTGAGCTGTTTTAAAGGAAAATGCATCAGTAAAACTTTTACAAAAGAAAAAATCTGTTCTTATCAGTTTAATATCTGATACGTCCCCCATAGGGGGACTACATATTAAATGGATTTTTCGAACAGGGAGTCGGAAATGGGGCTTGCTCCGTCCGCTCCACGCATCGACCCGGTATTGCAGTACCTCCGGGAACGGTGCAACACTTTTCTCCCGTTGTCAAGGAAAAAAACTCCACGGAGGTAGGTAAACAGCCAGAAGAAGAAGAGAGAAAGAAAAAAAATCCAAACTGAAAGAAGGGCAAAGCGCTTGTCGTGCGGTCCAGCGTTTTCCCTCCATTTTTCTTTAAAAAATTTACAAAAAAAACATATTGGCATTAACCAGTGTGTGTGTGTGTGTGTGTGTGTGTCCGTGTCTGTTTTTGACCAAAAAAAGAACTAATACTTCACCAGGATAGTGGGTCTGTGTGTGTGTTTGGTGTCTGTCTGTCTGTCTGTCTGTCTGTCCGTGACTTTTTCCCCACAGCCCCCGAAAACTTGGCGAGTGGGTTCGGGGACAACCCGTGAGAACCCGGCCTAGAGTAAACAGAGTGCGTCTCGGGCCCCGACCTCTGACTTCCATACGACTCTGGTTTCTCTTCATTACGCACAAGCCTTTCGCCTTTTACTAAAGACTTCCGTGGAGAGGAACACTTACGAGTTCAACGTATTTTTGGAGGGCTTTGCTTCTGGCAGAGCCCGATATCTTGTTTCAAGAGAAATCAACAGAGACCGTGTCTGACCGGTGTATTTTTCCAGTCAAAGTAGTCACTTGACTCATTGGCGACTTTTTGAAAAAAACACTTGCCTGTCACCAGAAAGACGTTGGGGGTGTGTGGCGATGGGAGGAGCCCACTTTTGCCAAACCACAGAGGTCTCCCGAGACCCCCGGGTGCCCGGCGGGTGCAGGTGTCAATTTGTGGGTTATCGCTTCTCGGCCTTTTGGCTCAGATCAAGCTTGGTACCGAGGTGCCCCAAAGCCCGCTGAGTTGAAAGGTGTTAGGTAAGTGAGCGAGAAAATTTTGTACCTTAAAAATTTTATTCTGATTACACTTTACATTTCTACATTTGCTTCTGTTAAAAGAGAGCGTTTTAGATTTTTGTTGTGGTCGAGGAAGTGGGTCCTTTTTTCATTTTCTGGAGAATGGCTCGACCTTCACCACCAAAGATGCCTGGGATCGGTATAGCGAATACGGTGAGGTTTGCCTGGAGGAACAAGGACATGGAGCCATTTGGGAGGGAGACGTTCGGGAGAACAATCCTGATCGGGATCCTGAAGTTGGAGGTGGGGGAGGTTTTGTGCCTCCAGGCGAATCCAGTGGAGGCGGCTTACGAAGTGACGCTCCACAAGGAAGGGAGGTACGAGGAGGTGCTGAAGAAAGCCAGAGAGGTGGGGAAGGACAGGCCGATGTGCCATTATGAGGTGACCAGCCTGGGAAAAAGTAATTTCCGGGTGGTCACGATGAATATGTATAACCCCCATGTGAAGGATGAAGAGGTGAGGACCTTCCTGGGGCGGTACATGGACAATGTCTCCTCGGCAAGGCTCCTCAGGGACTCCCTCGGCTTTTGGAATGGGAGAAGAGGTTTTCAGGCTCTGCTCAGAGAGGACCCGAAGGGGTTGGGTGGCTACCTCCATCCTCCGGCGATGTTCTCCCTGGGGGCTGACAGGGGGACGTTGTATTATGCCCGTCAGCCTCCGTTTTGCAGGCGTTGTATGGCCTACGGCCACATCCTCGCCTCGTGCAGCACAAGAAAGTGCAGATTTTGTGGATCGGGGGAGCACGAGGCGAGGGACTGCGACGTGCCTAAAGCGTGCCACGGGTGTGGCTCGTCAGCACACCTGTGGCGGGAGTGCCCGGCTTATCAGAGGTCATATGCGTCTGCAGCTGGGGGGAGAGCAGAAGAGGGGGATGGGGGAAGAAGAGGAGGGGAAGGAAGGTCGTCTCATGACCCGAGCACGGGCCCAGAGGGGAAGGACACACGGAAGGAGGAGGACCAAGGAGCGGTAGCAGGAGGAGAAGGGGAAAGACAAGATACGGGAGCAGAAGAACTGGAAGAAGAGGAAGGAAAGGAGGAGAAAGGGAGAAAGGGAGTGGAGGAGCGAGAGAGAGCAACAGTGGAGGGAGAGGGGGTGGAGGGGGTGCCGGGGGCAGGGCCTGTGGAGGAGGGGGGAGAGGGGGTGGGGAGACAGCATGTCGAGCGCCCTTGTGGAAGAAATTAGAGGATTGGTGGAGGAGCTGGCGGGGAAGGGGGGTGGTGTTTCCCCGTTACCTCCAACACCGAAGAAGAAAGGGAAGAGGAGGGGGCGCTCGACAGACAGTGTGGGGGTGGCCAAGCGAGTGATGGGGGAGGGAGAGGTATCCTTGTCCTCGCTGGATTTCTCAGCACCTCAACACTTGGCGGAAGGGGACTCCCAAGGTGTGGCTCAGGGCTGGGCGTCGGGGGGGAACCTCAACTCCTGTTTGGGGAGATGGGGTTCCCTACTCTCAGCCCAGCAGGCTACAGGGAGGGAGAAATGGAGGGTGTTGGTGGGAAACCCGGGATGCAGGGCACTCAGAGGTCTAACACCATGCCTGCATCCTGGGTTGGAGAGATGGAGGAGGACGGGGGGGGGACGTCAGGAGAGGAGAAGACGTCCCCTCCGGATGAGATGGAGCAGGGGAGCATCGGGTGAGCCTCCTGTTTTTTGTTGGTTTTGAATTTAATTTGTTAAAGCGAGTATTTGTTTTAATTTATAATGATACATTCTGTTAATATTTTTAGTTTAAATGTAAGGGGTTTGAGGGATGTTGTTAAGAGGAGGGCGGTTTTTAGTTTCAACAACAACAACAACAACAACAACAAAAATCGCACAGATTTGTTAGCTATGTTTAAGGTGGAGGCTGTAAATTTTTCTGTCATATCGTTTTTGTCGGATGACTCCTTTGTTGTTGTTGTTGTTGTTGTTGAAGAATTGACATGCTAGCTAGATGCGCTAGCCATATCTAGCTAGGTGTGTGTGCGGAGATCGAGTGTGTGCCACAGTCGGACACTATTCCTGGACAAGGAATGTCGGGGATGGGCTATGGGCTTTCCTGCTGAAAGATTTGAGGGTGTCTACAGAAACAATATCGATGACGTAGTACGGTTTCTGGACTCTAAGCACAAAAATCATTACAAGATATATAATCTGTGCGCTGAGCGACAATATGACGCAATCAAATTTAATTGCATAGTTGCACAATATCCGTTTGAGGATCACAATCCCCCCAGCTGGAGCTGATCAAACCGTTCTGCGAAGATCTTGACCAGTGGTTAAGTGAGGACGACAATCACGTGGCGGCGATTCACTGTAAAGCTGGAAAGGGACGTACGGGTGTCATGATCTGTGCTTACCTGTTACACCGGGGCAAGTTCCTCAAAGCACAGGAAGCTCTGGACTTCTACGGTGAAGTCAGGACCAGAGATAAGAAGGGAGTGACAATCCCCAGCCAGAGGCGCCATGTCTACTATTATAGTCACCTTCTCAAGAACCAGCTGGATTACAAACCAGTGGCTCTGCTCTTCCACAAGATGGTGTTCGAGACGGTGCCCATGTTCAGTGGCGGAACGTGTCGGGACACTTCCATTAAAAACAAGAGTGAGCAGATTCCACATGGTTTCAGGAAAGGGAATTGCCACTGGGATCCTCAGTTTGTCGTGTACCAGCTTAACCTGTTGGGGATAGGGGGCAGTATTTGCACGGCCGGATAAAAAACGTACCCGATTTAATCTGGTTACTACTCCTGCCCAGTAAATAGAATATGCATATAATTATTAGCTTTGGATAGAAAACACTCCAAAGTTTCTAAAACTGTTTGAATGGTGTCTGTGAGTATAACAGAACTCATATGGCAGGCAAAAACCTGAGAAGATTCTGTACAGGAAGTACCCTGTCTGACCATTTTTTGGCCTTCTTTGACATCTCTTTCCAAAACAAAGGATCTCTGCGGTAACGTGACACTTTCTGATGCTCCCATGGGCTCTCAGAAGGCGGCAAAACGTTGAATTATGACGCTGCTGTCTCTGGTTGAAAAACAGTAGCTCATTTTGTAAGTGGCCATCTGAGAGGAATGATGCTCGAGCGCTCGTGCCCGTGAAGGGTCCATTTCAGTCATTGAATGAAAACAAACACTCCCGGTCGGAATATTATCGCTATTTTACGAGTAAAGTGGCATAAAAATTGACTTTAAACAGCGGTTGACATGCTTCGAAGTACGGTAATGGAATATTTAGAATTTTTTTGTCACGATATGCGTCGGGTGCGTGACCGTTCTTTACCCTTGGATAGTGTCTTGAACGCACGAACAAAACGCCGGTATTTGGATATAACGATGGATTATTTTGAACCAAACCAACATTTGTTATTGAAGTAGAAGTCCCGGGAGTGCATTCTGATGAAGACATCAAAGGTAAGACCATTTTTCTTATAGTAAATCTGACTTTGGTGAGGGCTAAACTTGGTTGGTGTGTAAATGGCTAGCCCTGTGATGCCGGGCTATATACTCAGAATATTGCAAAATTTGCTTTCACCGAAAAGCTATTTTAAAATCGGACATGGCGATTGCATAAAGAAGTTCTGTATCTATAATTCTTTAAATAATTGTTATGTTTTTTGTGAACGTTTATCATGAGTAATTTAGTAAATTCACAGGAAGTTTTCGGTGGGAATGCTAGTTCTGAACGTCACATGCTAATGTAAAAAAGCTGTTTTTTGATATAAATATGAACTTGATTGAACAGAACATGCATGTATTGTATAACATAATGTCCTAGGGTTGTCATCTGATGAAGATCATCAAAGGTTAGTGCTGAATTTAGCTGTGGTTTTGTTTTTTGTGACATTATATGCTAGCTTGAAAAATGGGTGTCTGATTATTTCTGGCTGGGTACTCTGCTGACATAATCTAATGTTTTGTTTTCGTTGTAAAGCCTTTTTGAAATTGGACAGTGTGGTTAGATTAACGAGAGTCTTGTCTTTAAAATGCTGTGAAAGCAGGTCAAATCGTTGCAGCTATTAGTTACAGTTAAAACTGTCTTCGGTTTTATAACGTTGAACTAGTTAACAAAAGCGGTAGCTGCTCTTCCCTTCCGGGTACTCCTTGCCCGGACTTACACCCACACACACACACACACACACACACATATATATATATATATATATATATAATGACAACCAAAATGATTCAGCTAACTATGTTAGCTAGAGGGATGAACTATAATCGTCTCAATTACAATTTTAAAATCTACCGTTAGGTCCATATTGTTTTTCCAGTAGATGTAGCTAAGAATAGCAGGTAAATAACAAGCAACGTAACGCTAGTTAGCGAGGGTTAGCATTTGTTAGCTTTTAGCTGTCGACGATAACTTAGCGTGAGCTGGCTAACAAGTGACTGACTGTTAAATTACAAGTTAGCTATGTATGAATGTATGTTAATATTTTAAACAAATATTCCTTACATAAACTAATTTAAGCGATATTCCGGTATATTCGATGCCGACTGCGCTAAGTAACTAGCTCCGGAAGCTGAATTTACACCATTACGGCAAATCTTTCTCCAAAACGCAGCCGCCGGTTTCCAATAGTTACCACAGCCACAAAGTCAAAAATGGTCTATATCGTCCAAATTCATGAAAACAACAATTTCCTTATTTATTTATTTATTTGTCTTGATTTAGGGTTAGGCATAAGGTTAGCAGTATGGTTAGGTTTAAAAAAAATCAGATAAAAAAAAAATATATATATAAATGGTAGAAATAAGCGGGGTTTATGACTTTGTGGCAGTGGGAACTAGTGACGGTGCAAGACAACAGAGGCCAAATGAGGATACTGGGCAAGCACCCTAAAACACTCAGCGAGGAGATCCTGTCGGTGTCCCGGTTTAACGTTGCTGCTTTCCCAGCCACCGGGCGTCAGGCAAATCCTCGTTCTGGCCGACGGCGAAGTTGGTTAAAAAAAACAACCGACGTAGTTTAAAACAAGTGACGTAGGTTAACCTGTTGGGTCTAGGGGGCAGCATTTGCACGTCTGGATAAAAAAAATGTACCCGATTTAATCTGGTTACTAATCCTACCCAGTAACTAGAATATGCATATACTTATTATATATGGATAGAAAACACTCTAAAGTTTCCAAAACTGTTTGAATGGTGTCTGTGAGTATAACAGAACTCATTTGGCAGGCAAAACCCTGAGACATTTTCTGACAGGAAGTGGATACCTGATGTGTTGTATTGACTTTAAACCTATCCCATTGAAAAACACAGGGGTTTAGGAATATTTTGGCACTTCCTATTGCTTCCACTAGATGTCACCAGCCTTTACAAAGTGTTTTGAGTCTTCTGGAGGGAGATCTGACCGAACAAGAGCCATGGAACGGTGATGTCCCATTAGACACCTGGCGCGCTACTTCATGTTGGGTACCCTCGTTCCAATACGTTATAAAAGGCTATGCATTCGTCCACCTTGAATATTATTCATGTTCTGGTTAAAAAAGGCCCTAATGATTTATGCTATACAACGTTTGACATGTTTGAACGAACGGAAATATATTTTTTCCCCTCGTTCATGACGAGAAGTCCGGCTGGCTTACATCATGTGCTAACGAGACGGAGATTTTTGGACATAAATGATGAGCTTTTTTGAACAAAACTACATTCGTTATGGACCTGTGATACCTGGAAGTGACATCTGATGAAGAGAATCAAAGGTAATGGATTATTTACATAGTATTTTCGATTTTAGATCTCCCCAACATGACGTCTAGTCTGTATCGCAACGCGTATTTTTCTGGGCACAGTGCTCAGATTATTGCAAAGTGTGATTTCCCAGTAAGGTTATTTTTAAATCTGGCAAGTTGATTGCGTTCAAAAGATGTAAATCTATAATTCTTTAAATGACAATATAATATTTTACCAATGTTTTCTAATTTTAATTATTTAATTTGTGACGCTGACTTGACTGCCGGTTATTGGAGGGAAACGATTTCCTCAACATCAATGCCATAGTAAACCGCTGTTTTTGTATATAAATATGAACTTGATAGAACTAAAAATGCATGCATTGTCTAACATAATGTCCTAGGAGTGTCATCTGATGGAGATTGTAAAAGGTTAGTGTATCATTTTAGCTGGTTTTATGGTTTTGGTGACCCTGTCTTTGACTTGACAAAACATTACACACAACTCTTGTAAATGTACTGTCCTAACATACTCTAAATTTATGCTTTCGCCGTAAAACCTTTTTGAAATCGTAAAACGTGGTTAGATTAAGGAGATGTTTATCTTTCAAATGGTGTAACATAGTTGTATTTTTGAAAAATTTGAATTTTGACATTTATTTGGATTCAAATTTGCCGCTCTTGAAATGCACCTGCTGTTGATGGAGTGCACCACGGGTGGCACGCTAGCGTCCCACCTAGCCCCAAGAGGTTAAACACGTGGGGTAGGGAGTAATAATAATAATCATAAGCCATTTAGCAGACCCTTTTATCCAAAGCTACTTACAGTCATGCGTGCATACAATGAGTTGCCATCGATCATGACTCTCAGTTTCTTTACATTAATGTAATGCCCCGTGTACACTAGCAAGCGGTGAAACACCGCTTCACATTCATTTTTCAATGGAAGGAAAGCGGTGAGGGCGGAGAGATGACCAATCATATCGAGTGGTTCCCATGACGCATTTGACGCTAGGCGACCCAAGGACCTTCTTCAGCCAAGATGGCGGACAGAAATACTACGATGGAAGCAAATGTTAACCTGTTAGGGCTAGGGGGCAGTATTGACACGGCTGGATAAAAAACATACCCGATTTAATCTGGTTACCACTCCTACCCAGTAACTAGAATATGCATATACTTATTACATATGGATAGAAAACACCCTAAATTTTCTAAAACTGTTTGAATGGTGTCTGTGAGTATAACAGAACTCAAATGGCAGGTCAAAACCTGAGAGATTCCTTTACAGGAAGTGGCCTGTCTGACCATTTCTTGAACTTCTTTTCCATCTCTATCATTTACTAAGGATCTCTGCTCTAACGTGACACTTCCCACGTCGTCCATAGGCGCTCAGAGCCCGGGAAAAAACAGAATGTCGTCATTCCAGCCCCAGGCTGAAACACATTATCGCCTTTCTCAAGTGGCCGATCAAGGGACACTGGGCTTATGCGCGTGACCCCGACCGCGCCCGCCTTTGGGATTTTTTCCTCTGTTTGCCGAAAAGGAGATTCCCTGTCGGAATATTATCGCTTTTCTACGAGAAAAATGTCGTAAAAATTGATTTTAAACAGCGGTTGACATGCTTCGAAGTACGGTAATGGAATATTTAGAATTTTATTGTCACGACTTGCGCCATGCGCGCGACACTTCTTTACTATTTCGGATAGTGTCTGGAACGCACGAACAAAACGCCGCTATTCGGATATAACGATGGATTATTTTGGACCAAACCAACATTTGTTATTGAAGTAGCAGTCCTGGGTGTGCATTCTGATGAAGACAACAAAAGGTAATCAAACTTTTATAATAGTAAATATGATTATGGTGAGTGCTAAACTTGCCGGGTGTCTAAATAGCGAGCCCGTGATGCCTGGGCTATGTACTTAGAATATTGCAAAATGTGCTTTCACCAAAAAGCTATTTTAAAATCGGACATATCGAGTGCATAGAGGAGGTCTGTATCTATAATTCTTAAAATAATTGTTATGCTTTTTGTGAACGTTTATCGTGAGTAATTTAGTAAAATGTTAGCGAATTCTCCGGAAGTTTGCGGGGGGGTATGCTAGTTCTGAACGTCACATGCTAATGTAAAAAGCTGGTTTTTGATATAAATATGAACTTGATTGAACAAAACATGCATGTATTGTATAACATAATGTCCTAGGGTTGTCATCTGATGAAGATCATCAAAGGTGAGTGCTGCATTTAGCTGTCTTCTGGGTTTTGGTGACATTATATGCTGGCTTGAAAAATGGGTGTCTGATTATTTCTGGCTTGGTACTCTGCTGACATAATCTAATGTTTTGCTTTTGTTGTAAAGCCTTTTTGAAATCGGACAGTGTGGTTAGATTAACGAGAGTCTTGTCTTTAAATGGCTGTAAAATAGTCATATGTTTGAGAAATTGAAGTAATAGGATTTTTAAGGTTTTGAAAATCGCGCCACAGGCTGGCAGTGGCTGTTACGTAGGTGGGACGCAAGTGTCCCACCTAGCCCATAGAGGTTAAGTAATTATAACATCATAACGAATCATGCGAGAAAAAAAATGTACCGTTGAGAGGAATATTTTAGTTCATGTAGAGACAAAATATTATGCATATTTTTTTCTGTCATTAAGTTAATTTACGAAAATCGCTATTTAGTAAGCTAGCTAACATTAGCCAGCTAGCTGGCTAGCTTTATTGGCATTATGACATGAGTATGAAATTGTAATTCTGTTTGTTTAATGTTTTAGGGACTCCTGAAACAACCAGCAAACCAGGTTGTCCTCTTGTGAAACAGTGGATGTAAAGAATCTAGCTAGCTAAAGCATTTACTGCACATTTAATGTAAAATTTTGTAAGCTTGCCTGGCTGATATTTGTCTTGCAATGCAGCTGAAGTAAGGTAGCTAGCTAACTCTTTTCTTGCTTATTGTGCAGTGGAGGATAAAAAATACCTGTATACCTGTGGATGTGTAGCTAGCTATGTAGCCGATCTGTGTATGGACCCTAAAACGTTTGGTATAAATATTAGTTCAGAACCTAGCTATGAACCTCAGCTATCATAGCCCAAAGAAGGTGAAGAAGCCCGCCGCAGCGGCCAAGAAGGCGGCCAAGAGCCCCAAGAAGGCTACCAAGGCAGCGAAGCCCAAAGCCGCCAAGCCCAAGGCAGCCAAGGCCAAGAAGGCAGCCCCCAAGAAGAAGTAAACCTATTACAAACGGTGTTCTACTCGACACATGTTGTTACCACAAAAGGCTCTTTTAAGAGCCACCCACCTCTTTCCATAAAAGCGCATGTTATTCCATGTACTACTTGTCGTTCAAAAGAACTGAAATGACGCACACTAGGCTACTTTTACGCACAACGTTTTCCCACTCTGGGAGAGGCATATAATAGAATAATAGTGCAGCACCCTCACCAGTCATTTGTGTATGAGCCATTGTTGTGATGTGTTAAGATGTGTTACATGTCATATTGATCTTCATAATAAGAAGAATACATACTATAGTGGGTTGGAATTCAAACTGGAGAGGACAGCTGCACCCTCACCAGCCATTTCTTTGTATTATGAGCCACTCTCGACCAGAGGCAGGCTGCTGTGATGTGTTAATCATCATCATCAGAAGCATCCTAATACTATAGCGTATTGGAAATCCCAGCGAATAGTGCAGCTATCTATGTGTTTCCCATTTGGATGATTTCAGTGATTTGATTTCTCACAAAGTCGGAGGGAAACAGAGTAGCCTAGCCCTTCTCACTCAGCTGCCTGCGGGCGGGCGGGCGGGCGGGCTTAGGGCTGGCTGTCTGTCTGTCCCTCACTCCAATTGGATAAGGCCACACCGGCCCGGTGGCCAATCGCTGCCTCTTGTGGCGAGGTATAAGTAAGGCTCTCAAGGTGCCCAGCGGCTCATTCAGACTTTCTGTGACATACTGAAGCTACCAATATGAGCGGAAGAGGCAAAACCGGAGGCAAGGCCAGGGCCAAGGCAAAGACACGTTCATCCCGTGCCGGACTCCAGTTCCCCGTGGGCCGTGTGCACAGGCTGCTGCGCAAAGGCAACTACGCCGAGCGTGTGGGCGCTGGCGCACCAGTGTACCTGGCCACCGTGCTCGAGTACCTGACTGCTGAGATCCTGGAGTTGGCCGGCAACGCTGCCCGTGACAACAAGAAGACTCGTATCATCCCCCGTCACCTGCAGCTGGCCGTCCGTAACGACGAGGAGCTGAACAAACTGCTTGGCGGCGTGACCATCGCTCAGGGTGGTGTGCTGCCCAACATCCAGGCAGTGCTGCTCCCCAAGAAGACTGAGAAGGCCGTCAAAGCCAAGTAAAATCGCTACTGCGGCTGCAACTTGACTACTCAACCCCCAAAGGCTCTTTTAAGAGCCAACCACCTAGCTCTGCAAAAGCGCAAAGTGTCCTTTCTATGACTGCCACATATTGAGTGGGTGTATACCCAACTATTTCGACTCTTTGTTACATACACGGCACACTATCATGAGGCCTTAAATGAACAATAACACCTAGGCTAGAATTCGATCGGTGACTATTATTGCGCGTAAAGTGTCGGCCCTAACAAAAGACCCAAGCTCGCCTCGGCGAGGGTGGGGGTTGCATTTTGGGGCGGCACGGAGAGGCCGAGCCTCCCGTCCAATGGGCCTCGGAGGAGGCCTCCGCAACGGGCCAATCAGGGTGGTGTGGAGATGGTGTCCAATCAGCAGACGCCGCTGCCGGCTTTATAAACTTCACATAGGCATTTGGAGGCTATACTCCGACTGTGAAAGAAGGAAGCTAGCTAGCGCCATGGCCAGAATCAAATCAAATCAAATCAAATGTATTTATATAGCCCTTCGTACATCAGCTGATATCTCAAAGTGCTGTACAGAAACCCAGCCTAAAACCCCAAACAGCAAGCAAAGCATGTGAAAGAAGCACGGTGGCTAGGAAAAACTCCCTAGGAAAAACTCCCTAGAAAGGCCAAAAACCTAGGAAGAAACCTAGAGAGGAACCAGGCTATGAGGGGTGGCCAGTCCTCTTCTGGCTGTGCAGGGTGGATATTATAACAGAACATGGTCAAGATGTTAAAATGTTCATAAATGACCAGCATGGTCAAATAATAATAATCATAGTAGTTGTCGAGGGTGCAACAAGCACGTCCGGTGAACAGGTCAGGGTTCCATAGCCGCAGGCAGAACAGTTGAAACTGGAGCAGCAGCACGGCAAGGTGGACTGGGGACAGCAAGGAGTCATCATACCAGGTAGTCCTGAGGCATGGTCCTAGGGCTCAGGTCCTCCGAGAGAAAGACAGAAAGAGAGAAAGAGAGAATTAGAGAGAGCATATTCAAATTCACACAGGACACCGGATAAGACAAGAGAAATACTCCAGATGTAACAGACTGACCCTAGCCCCCCGACACATAAACTACTGCAGCATAAATACTGGAGGCTGAGACAGGAGGGATCAGAAGACACTGTGGCCCCATCCGATGATACTCCCGGACAGGGCCAAACAGGCAGGATATAACCCCACCCACTTTGCCAAAGCACAGCCCCCACACCACTAGAGGGATGTCTCCAACCACCAACTTACCATCCTAAGACAAGGCCGAGTATAGCCCACAACGATCTCCGCCATGGCACAACCCAAGGGGGGGCGCCAACCCAGACAGGAAGACCACGTCAGTGACTCAACCCACTCAAGTGACGCACCCCTCCCATGGACGGCATGGAAGAACACCAGTAAGCCAGTGACTCAGCCCCTGTAAAAGGGTTAGAGGCAGAGAATCCCAGTGGAAAGAGGGGAACCGGCAAGGCAGAGACAGCAAGGGCGGTTCGTTGCTCCAGCCTTTCCGTTCACCTTCACACTCCTGGGCCAGACTATACTTAATCATAGGACCTACTGAAGAGATAAGTCTTCAGTAAAGACTTAAAGGTTGAGACTGAGTCTGCGTCTCACATTGGTAGGCAGACCATTCCATAAAAATGGAGCTCTATAGGAGAAAGCCCTACCTCCAGCCGTTTGCTTAGAAATTCTAGGCACAATTAGGAGGCCTGCGTCTTGTGACCGTAGCGTATGTGTAGGTATGTACGGCAGGACCAAATCGGAAAGATAGGTAGGAGCAAGCCCATGTAATGCTTTGTAGGTTAGCAGTAAAACCTTGAAATCAGCCCTTGCCTTAACAGGAAGCCAGTGTAGGGAGGCTAGCACTGGAGTAATATGATCAAATGTTTTGGTTCTAGTCAGGATTCTAGCAGCCGTATTTAGCACTAACTGAAGTTTGTTTAGTGCTTTATCCGGGTAGCCGGAAAGTAGAGCATTGCAGTAGTCCAGCCTAGAAGTAACAAAAGCATGGATTAATTTTTCTGCGTCATTTTTGGACAGAAAGTTTCTGATTTTTGCAATGTTACGTAGATGGAAAAAAGCTGTCCTTGAAACAGTCTTGATATGTTCTTCAAAAGAGAGATCAGGGTCCAGAGTAACGCTGAGGTCCTTCACAGTTTTATTTGAGACGACTGTACAACCATCCAGATTAATTGTCAGATTTAACAGAAGATTTTCTTTGTTTCTTGGGACCTAGAACAAGCATCTCTGTTTTGTCCGAGTTTAAAAGTAGAAAGTTTGCAGCCATCCACTTCTTTATGTCTGAAACACAGGCTTCTAGCGAGGGCAATTTTGGGGCTTCACCATGTTTCATTGAAATGTACAGCTGTGTGTCGTCCGCATAGCAGTGAAATTTAACATTATGTTTTCAAATGACATCCCCAAGAGGTAAAATATATAGTGAAAACAATAGTCGTCCTAAAACGGAACCTTGAGGAACACCGAAATTTACAATTGATTTGTCAGAGGACAAACCATTCACAGAGACAAACTGATATCTTTCCGACAGATAAGATCTAAACCAGGCCAGAACTTGTCCATGTAGACCAATTTGGGTTTCCAATCTCTCCAAAAGAATGTGGTGATCGATGGTATCAAAAGCGGCACTGAGATCTAGGAGCACGAGGACAGATGCAGAGCCTCGGTCTGACGTCATTAAAAGGTCATTTACCACCTTCACAAGTGCAGTCTCAGTGCTATGATGGGGTCTAAAACCAGACTGAAGCGTTTCGTATACATTGTTTGTCTTCAGGAAGGCAGTGAGTTGCCAGGCAACAGCTTTTTCAAAATTTTTTGAGAGGAATGGAAGATTCGATATAGGCCGATCGTTTTTTATAATTTCTGGATCAAGATTCGGCTTTTTCAAGAGAGGCTTTATTACTGCCACTTTTAGTGAGCTTGGTACACATCCGGTGGATAGAGAGCCGTTTATTATGTTCAACATAGGAGGGCCAAGCACAGGAAGCAGCTCTTTCAGTAGTTTAGTTGGAATAGGGTCCAGTATGCAGCTTGAGGGTTTGGAGGCCATGATTATTTTCATCATTGTGTCAAGAGATATAGTACTAAAACACTTTAGTATCTCCCTTGATCCTAGGTCCTGGCAGAGTTGTGCACTCAGGACAATGGAGCTTTGGAGGAATACCCAGATTTAAAGAGGAGTCTGTAATTTGCTTTCTAATGATCATGATCTTTTCCTCAAAGAAGTTCATACATTTATTACTGCTGAAGTGAAAGCCATCCTCCATTTGCGAAGGCTGCTTTTTAGTTAGCTTTGCGACAGTATCAAAAATAAATTTCGGATTGTTCTTATTTTCCTCAATTAAGTTGGAAAAATAGGATGATCGAGCAGCAGTGAGGGCTCTTCGATACTGCACGGTACTGTCTTTCCAAGCTAGTCGGAAGACTTCCAGTTTGGTGTGGCGCCATTTCCGTTCCAATTTTCTGGAAGCTTGCTTCAGAGCTCGTGTATTTTCTGTATACCAGGGAGCTAGTTTCTTATGACAGAAGTTTTTAATTTTTAGGGGTGCAACTGCATCTAGGGTATTGCGCAAGGTTAAATTGAGTTCCTCGGTTAGGTGGTTAACTGATTTTTGTCCTCTGACGTCCTTGGGTAGGCAGAGGGAGTCTGGAAGGGCATCAAGGAATCTTTGGGTTGTCTGAGAATTTATAGTACGACTTTTAATGCTCCTTGGTTGGGGTCTGAGCAGATTATTTGTTGCGATTGCAAACGTAATAAAATGGTGGTCCGATAGTCCAGGATTATGAGGAAAAACATTAAGATCCACAACATTTATTCCATGGGACAAAACTAGGTCCAGAGTATGACTGTGGCAGTGAGTATGTCCAGAGACATGTTGGACAAAACCCACTGAGTCGATGATGGCTCCGAAAGCTTTTTGGAGTGGGTCTGTGGACTTTTCCATGTGAATGTTAAAGTCACAAAAAATTTGAATATTATCTGCTATGACTACATGATCCGATAGGAATTCAGGGAACTCAGTGAGGAACACTGCATATGGCCCAGGAGGCCTGTAAACAGTAGCTATAAAAAGTGAGTGAGTAGGCTGCATAGATTTCATGACTAGAAGCTCAAAAGACGAAAACATCCGTTTTTTTTTTGTAAATTGAAATTTGCTATTGTAAATGTTAGCAACACCTCCGCCTTTGCCGGATGCACGGGGGGTATGGTCACTAGTGTAACCAGGGGGTGAGGCCTCATTTAACACAGTAAATTCATCAGGCTTAAGCCATGTTTCAGTCAGGCCAATCACATCAAGATTATGATCAGTGATTAGTTTGTTGACTATAACTGCCTTGGAAGTGAGGGATCTAACATTAAGTAACCCAATTTTGAGATGTGAGGTATCACAATCTCTTTCAATAATGACAGGAATGGAGGAGGTCTTTATTCCAGTGAGATTGCTAAAGCGAACACCGCCATTTTTAATTTTGCCCAACCTAGATCGAGGCACAGACACGGTCTCAATGGGGAAAGCTGAGCTGACTACGCTGACTGTGCTAGTGGCAGACTCCACTAAGCTGGCAGGCTGGCTAACAGCCTGCTGCCTGGCCTGCACCCTATTTCATTGTGGAGCTAGAGGAGTTAGAGCCCTGTCTATGTTCGTAGATAAGATGAGAGCACCCCTCCAGCTAGGATGGAGTCCGTCACTCCTCAACAGACCAGGCTTGGTCCTGTTTGTGGGTGAGTCCCAGAAAGAGGGCCAATTATCTACAAATTCTATCTTTTGGGAGGGGCAGAAAACAGTTTTCAACCAGCGATTGAGTTGTGAGACTCTGCTGTAGAGCTCATCACTCCCCCTAACTGGGAGGGGGCCAGAGACAATTAATCGATGCCGACACAACTTTCTAGCTGATTTACACGCTGAAGCTATGTTGCGCTTGGTGACCTCTGACTGTTTCATCCTAACATCGTTTGTGCCGACGTGGATAACAATATCTCTATACTCTCTGCACTCGCGAATTTTAGCCATAGCCAGCACCGTCTTCAGATTAGCCTTAACGTCGGTAGCCCCCTGGTAAACATTGTAGGATCGCTGGATGATTAGTTTTAAGTCTAATACTGCGGGTAATGGAGTCGCCAATGACTAGGGTTTTCAATTTGTCAGAGCTAATGGTGGGAGCTGTCGGCGTCTCAGACCCCACAACGGGAGGAGTAGAGACCAGAGAAGTCTCGGCCTCCGACTCCGACTCGCTTAATGGGGAGAACCGGTTGAAAGTTTCTGTCGGCTGAATAAGCGACACCGGTTGAGCATTCCTACAGCGTTTCCCTCCAGAAGCCATGAGAAAGTTGTCCGGCTGCGGGGACCGTGCGAGGGGGTTTATACTAACGTTACTATCTGTACTTACTGGTGGCACAGACGCTGTTTCATCCTTTCCTACACTGAAATTGCCCTTGCCTAACGATTGCGTCTGAAGCTGGGATTGCAGCACAGCTATCCTTGCCGTAAGGCGATCGTTCTCCTGTATATTATAAGTACAATGACTGCAATTAGAAGGCATCATGTTAATGTTACTTAGCTTCGGCTGTTTGAAGTCCTGACGAACCATGTCCAGATAAAACCTCCGGGGTGAAAAAGTTGAATGAAAAAAAGTTGAGTGAGGGAAAAAGTAAAAATATACAGTAATGAAAAAGTAAAAACCGTCAGGTAGCAAAGTAAGATCGGCAACAAAACGCACAGCAGCGTAAACAAGTCTGCAAGTTGTGACCGGAAACAGGAAACCGGAAACCCGTTGTGATAAACTGTGTATCTAGAGCTGGGTGTCTTCATGCACTATGTTTCTTATTTTATTTTATTTCATCTTTATTTAACCAGGTAAGCTAGTGGAGAACAAGTTCTCATTGAGAACTGCGACCTGGCCAAGATAAAGCAAAGCAGTGCGACACAAACAACAACACAGTGTTACAATTGGAATAAACAAGCGTACAGTCAATAACACAATAGAAAAAAAGAAAGTCTATATTCAGTGTGTGCAAATGGCATGAGGAGGTAAGGTAATAAATAGGCCATAGTAGCGAAGTAATTACAATTTAGCAAATTAACACTGGAGTGATAGTTGAGCAGATGATGATGTGCAAGTAGAAATACTGGTGTGCAAAGGGGCAGAAAGTAAATAAAAACAATATGTGGATGAGGTAGGTAGATTGGGTGGGCTATTTACAGATGGGCTATGTACAGCTGCAGCGATCGGTTAGCTGCTCAGATAGCTGATGTTTAAAGTTAGTGAGGGAAATATAAGTCTCCAGCTTCAGCGATTTTTGCAATTCGTTCCAGTCATTGGCAGCAGAGAACTGGAAGGAAAGGCGGCCAAAGGAGTTGTTGACTTTGGGGATGACCAGTGAGATATACCTGCTGGAGCGCGTGCTACGGGTGGGTGTTGTTATCGTGACCAGTGAGCTGAGATAAGGCGGAGCTTTACCTAGCATAGACTTATAGATGACCTGGAGCCAGTGGGTCTGGTGACGAATAGGTAGCGAGGGCCAGCCGACTAGAGTATACAGGTCGCAGTGGTCATATCAATACAATTTACCTTTTCTTTACACTGTTCTAATGAAAGTACATTTCCATAATATCAGCTATCTTCCATAAACGTCGAACAAGGATTGAACCCATGTGCTTCAGTTTACAGAAACAGATGATTTAGCATATCTATTTCCTTCTTAGAATGTCAACATTCTGGAAAGTGGGAGTTGTGCAAAAGATAATTTAACAACTAAATACACTGAACAGAGAAGTTGGGGATTAACGTTGGACCGCATACATGTAAAGTACTGGCTCTACCATAGAAATACATCCCCTTACTATAACAGCTGTGTTGCAATATTGATACAACTTGCTTTTTCTGCAAAGTCCTCCAAATAAGAACACAGATCTATGATACCAGATGTCTTTCATAGAGGAACGGACGGGATTTGAACCCATGATCTTCGGTTTACGAGATTGACGCCTTACCACTTGGCCACCATACTCTACAAATTATACATCAACATTCTGGAAAGTAGTAGTTGTGTAAATGTGAATTTGGCACACAAATAAACTCAGTGGAGAATCTTGGGATTGAACCGAGGACCTCATACATATTTTGCATGCACTCCCCCTCTGAGCTTCCATCCCATTTCATTTGCAGATAAAATGCAATATCAATACAATGTACTTTTTATATACACCACTCTATTGAAACTACAATGAAATTGTAGCAGCAATTCTTAAACCAGGTACAGACAGGGATCAAACCCATGAACTTCAGTTTTTGAAAATGACGCCATAAAAGTTGGCAACAATGCCACTTCTGTTCTATAAATGTATGAACAGGGATTGAACGCATGTTCTTCAGATTACAAGACCAAATTATTTAGCACATCTCTGTTTCCTGCTGTCGTGTCTTTGGGGTACCATTAAACTGAAGACATGTTTATCAATTAACTCCCTGTAATTATTATCACGCGATTAAACTGATTAATCGTTTAATTGTAATTAACTAGGAGATCGGGGCACCAAGGAAAATATTCAGATTACAAAGTTATAATTTTTCTAATATAACTTTCCTATATTATAACATTATATATTATATTCTATTATAGTATAGGCCGATTATCTTCTGGTTTAAATGGTGTATTTTACCTCGCGTCCAGTCTCATTCCAAACGTCGTAAATTGTTGTATCTGCACGAACCCAGTCTTTACTAAGAGTCATCCATACATCAATTGTCTTAAAATCATTTATTTACTAAACTAAGTAATTCACAGAAAGTATAGAAACAGTAATTATCGTCACAAAGAATTGGTAGAGTAATGTGCCCTATTGGCTAAACAGGCCTGGCTGATGTCTTGTAGAACAATGGGTCATAAAATTGATTGATTTGTATCCAAGATGGCGTAGCAGTTCAGACGTCCTCTACCCTCCTCTTGTCGTGTCCCGTGTATATATATATTTACATAAAATTTACATATTTTTCTTCACTTATCTTTTTACATTTTTTTATTCTAAAAACTCAACCTCAAAGCACTCTCCTGCAACCCGCCTCACCAATTTAAAAAAGAAAGTATTATTTACCTCATCTGAATTCCACAACAGAAGCCAACCAGAGGTTAGTCATTTTCACTGGCTAACGTTGGAGTTCAGCTAGCCACGGTTAGCTGTCCTCAGCTATCCATTAGCTCGAAAAGCTATCGCCAGTTTTTGTACAGCGCGACTCAGACCAGAGCATACCGGACCTATTCTCTCTCCTTTCCCCGATTTCTACCGCAGGCTCTGGACATTTACACTATGCTCTGAAAGTACATTTCCATAATATCAGCTATCTTCCATAAACTCCAAAAAGGGGCGTGTGAAGCAAACGTGATAACCACTACACTACAGAAACTGCTGCTTGATTTTCCTGCAAGAAGTGAACCGAATTTTACAGATATCCATGGCACGTATTCGAATTTCCAAAATAAGGCATTTATGAAAATAACTATTCTCTGTTAATAGTACAGTACCTACTGCACATGTCAAAGAGCACTGTTTCCTCCCGGTTTCAAACTGAGGACCTTTCACGTGTAAAGCGAACGTGATAACCACTACACTACAGAAACTGCAGCTTGATTTTTCTGCAAGGAGTAAACCGAATTTTACCGATATTCATGGCACGTATTCGAATTTCCAAAATAAAGAATTCATGAAATTTTCTGTTACCACTTCGGTAGTTCAGAATGTGTCAATGAGCTTTGTTTCCGCCCGGTTTCGAAACAGGGACCTTTCACGTGTGAAGCAAACGTGATAACCACTACACCACAGAAACTGCTTCAACAATTACCTGCAAGGAGTAAACCGAATTTTACAGATATTCATGGCACGTGTTAAAATTTCCAAAATTAGGCATTTAAGAAAATAACTATTCTCTGTTAATAGTACAGTACCAACTGCACATGTCAAAGAGCACTGTTTCCTCCCTGTTTCAATCTGAGGACCTTTCACGTGTAAAGCTAACGTGATAACCACTACACTACAGAAACTGCTGCTACATTTAGCTGCAAGGAGTAACCCGAATTTTACAGATATTCATGCCACGTATTCGAATTTCCAAAATACAGAATTCATGAAAATAACAATTCTTTGTTGAAAGTACAGTACCTACTGCACGTATCAAAGAGCTCTGTTTCCGCCCGGTTTCAAACCGAGGACCTTTCGCGTGTTAAGCAAACGTGATAACCGCTACACTACAGAAACTGCTTCAACAGTCATCTGCAAGGAGTAAACTGAATTTTACAGATATTCATGGCACGTGTTGAAATTTCCAAATTTAGGCATTTATGAAAATAACTATTCTCTTTTAAAAGTAATGTACCTACTGCACGTGTCAAAGAGCACTGTTTCCGCCCGGTTTCAAACCGAGGACCTTTCGCGTGTAAAGAGAATGTGATAACCACTACACTACAGAAACTGCTGCTTGATTTTCCTGCAAGAAGTAAACCGAATTTTACAGATATTCAGGGCACGTATTTCGAATTTCCAAAATACAGAATTTATGAAAATAACAATTCTTTGTTGAAAGTACAGCACCTACTGCACGTGTCAAAGAGCTCTGTTTCCGCCCGGTTTCGAACCGAGGACCTGATTTTTTTTTTTTTTTTTTTATTATCAAAAATGTTTGTTTACAATATTTACAGTACAATCTACTGTTTACAGTACAATCCACAGAGAACAATAAAGAAGACACTAGACTAACAGAGGCAGGTGAACAATTCACCCCCTATCAAATTATCAAAACAGTGGTTTCAAAAATTATAAGTGATACCTCCACTCTCCTCTCGTGAAATTAACCCACTCCCTTCAACAAAAGACTCATCAAAATGTTCCATCCCATAATTAAACAACATATCTATGTGTTTACTGAACAGTGCTATAAAGATACTCCACACCTGAACCCTCTTTCTGTCAAAAGAAACATAATTCCTCCTACAAAAAATAGCATACCTCACAAAACTCAAAACCATATTCAACAAACACACATTAGCACCCTCACATTTACCAGACACTCCAAATAACAAAAGTTCCTCCCACGCATACTTTTTCACGAAATCTCCCCCCCAGTTTCTACATAACATTTCCTTAACTTTACAAAAAAAATATTTTAAATCCTCACATTCTATAAACAAATGCATAAGAGTTTCCGGGAAACGTCCACATACGTCGCATTCCCTTTCTATCTCACAATTAATTTTCTTTAGCACCACCTTTGTAAATATTCTATTATGTCTTAGTTTGAAATCATTATTTTCACACTCCTTACTATTATATTTTACATTTAAATTTCCCCATATCTTTTTTTCATCCAATTCCGGAAAAACTACTTTCCAAAATTTCTCAGCAGCCGGCCTTCTACAGACTTTTCCTACCATTATTCTATACAATCTTTTCACTGGTATACTAGATAAATGTACTTTCTTCTTACTGCTACCAATGAACAAATTAGGAAATACAAATAAATCTTCTCTTTCAACTTCACTATTTATTAAATCAACCCATGCTCTTGGTATACTATTCTTTATCTTGTCATACATATTATTCACTGTTCCCCTTCCCACCTCTTCATCCCATTCATTGATTATGTCAAAAATAGCTTCCCCAGGTAAAAACCCTGGAATTACCTCATAAGTATAATCTTTTATTTGCCGTAGACCTGCACTCATAAATACTTTATTATACAAAACTTTTTCTTTGTTCTTGATTTTCTCATTCAGAAATATAGGTTGATTCATAATCAGGTCAATATGTCCACATTCATAATATACATTAGGCAACAACTCTGCCCATGCATTTAGCACCTCTTTATAAAAATCTGGTACCTTTTCAAACATTGCCCTTTTAAGCCCCATCAATAAACCATTATCCTCACAACCACCACTCTCCTCTAAGTAGACTCTAAAGAAGTGTTTCCAGCCATAATCTTCACTGTCATACAAATATTTCTTTACTGTTTTTATCCTAATAGCTTTTCTTTTGACATCTAAATCTACAAGTTTTAAACCTCCATCCACATAGTCAGCAATCAATGTTTTCTGAGATATTCTCACTCCTTTACCATCCCAAATAAAATTTGACACCACATTATTCAATTCATTTAGGACCCACTCCGGCATGTCCAGGACTCCCAAAACATACACAAATTTGGATAATACCAAAGCATTTGCAACAATTACTTTCCCTTGTAACTTTAGTTTTCTATTTTTCCAGAAATTCAACGTTAGCTTGACTTTATTAAGGATCCCAGTCCAAGTTATATCTTTTGCCTCTTTCTCCTTTACACCAATGTTTACTCCCAGCACTTTAATAAAATCCTTTGCGCTCTTGAATGGAATCTCACACCCGTTTACATTGATATCCCCAACAAACATTATTTCAGTCTTCTCTATATTAACTTTAGCACCCGATGCCTTGCCATATATATCTATGATCCCCATAATGCTTCCAATACTTTCTATATCCTTCACAGTACAAGTAGTGTCATCAGCGTACTGATGTACAACACTGACACCACCACCTGGGATTCCAACACCCCTTACTTCTTTATTACTATTTATCAATGTAGCTAACGGTTCTGTAGAAACACTGTACAGCAGAGCTGACAAAGGACAGCCCTGCCTTACTGACCTCTCCACAGGGAAAGTATCTGTTAACACTCCGTTACATTTAACACAACTTTTAGCCCCACTATACAACAGGTTGATCCAAGATACAAACTTTGGCCCAAACCCAAACCTCTCCAAAGTCTGTAATAAAAAGCTGTGCTCCACTCTATCGAAAGCTTTGTTAAAGTCCAAACTTAAAACTATACCACCTTCATTTTTCATTTGATTAACAACATCCCTAATTGTACAAATTACATCTGCAATATCTCTTCCAGGTATGCCGTAGGCTTGTGTTGATTCAATAATACTCCCAATCACCTTTTTCATCCTATTCGCTAACACTTTAGTCAGTATCTTATAATCCGAATTTAGAAGGCTAATAGGCCTATAATTTTCTAACTTTAATCTACTGCCCCTATTTTTGAATAAGATCGTTAACATTCCAGTTGACATAGACTCAGGGATTTCCTTATTCTCTTCCATATAATGAAACACCCTCACTAAAATGGGTGCCAAAATATCTACAAAGACTTTATAGAACTCATTTGTTAAACCATCCAAACCCGGACTTTTATTACCTTGCGTGCTAACAATTGCTTCCTTGATTTCCATAATCGAAATCTCTTCATCACACATCATTCTATCTGCCTGCGATACTTTGGCACTAATTGTATCCAACACTTTTACAACACACACTTTATCTACATCATTCTTTTTGTAAAGATTTCTGTAAAAGGTTTCAACTGTCTCTAAGATCCCAACAAAATCGTTTACCTTTACACCTCTTTCATCTTCCAACTCTACAATGTAACTCTTAGTTTGTTTTCTTTTTTCCAGACCCCAAAAAAAGGATGTACATTTCTCTCCCTCCAAAGCGTACTGTGCCCTGCTCCTAACAATAGCACCCAAACATTTATTTTTTTCATAACGACCCAGCTCTGCATGGATTTTCAAATAATTCACAACATCATAGTCTGGATCCGTATCAGCCTTTTCAAGTTCATGCAACATCCTATTCCTAAGCATTATTTCTTTCTGCTTATCTAAACGGTTATGATTTTTTGCGTACCTAATACTCCTATTTTTTACTTTTACTTTCACTTCCTCCCACCATAAACACACATTCTCTTTTAACAGTACATTAGACATTTCATCATTAATACATTCAACAATTTCATTTCTATATCCTTCCTCCTTTAACAGACTGGCATTTAAACACCAGACACCTCCCCCTCTCCTCTCCACACCAAAACCCATTTGAAATGACATTACTGCATGATCACTATATGCTGTAAAGGTATATGACACCTTCTTAACATTCTGCACCAATTCTTGTTTTGCTAGACATAAATCAATTCTGCTTTGTTTTAATTCCTTTAGAACCACCTGCCTTCTAGAGAATACTCTTCTGTTTGGATTTTCAGCCCTCCATATATCTACTAGATTCTCCTCATTCATAAGTTTCCATAATGCATTTCTAGAAGAGTCATATCTGAATTTAGCACAACTAGAGGCATCCATTCTACTACACCTCACATTAAAATCTCCTATCAGTATACAGTTTTCTGAGCACAGTGTTTTTAATTTGTGAAACATTTCTCTCCTTTCAGATTCAATGTTTGAAGCATAAACATTAATTAAACGAAAAACTACATTTTGAACTTCAAATTCAATTACAATAAGTCTGCCATCATTGTCAGCATATATTTCTTTTACATTTTGCACCACATCATTTTTTATCAAAATAGCCACACCACATGTTTTATCCCCTCCATGACTACAAAAAATTAAATCTGACCATTTACTCTTAATCTCCTGCATTTTGGAGTCTGTCCAATTGGTCTCTTGAAAACACAACATGTCTGCCTTAACAGACACTAATACCTGCTCAAATTTGCTCATGTTTCTCAAACTGTTACCATTTAGGGATGCGACTGTAATCATTATGAATGTGTGCAGAAGTATAATCAGAGCCAAACAAGTCCTTAAAAATCCTACTTTTTCTTTTTTCCAAAACCCATCATCTCCCTGGTTTTCGACAATGACCTCTTATTTTTTACAAACAACTGAAGATCCTCACTATCTATTTCATCATCCGTCTCTTTATTTGGATTTTTGGGGGGATCGGCGGGGAAGCCTTTTGAAAAGTGCGCTTTAACAGTGCCCGTGACTTCAGTGGACCCAGCCCACTCTTTGGTGTAATTTTTACACAGGCTTAAAGCTGGCTCAGGCACCTGAGAAGCACCTTGCACCATCTCTACCTGTGTATGTCTTTCACCCATCATGTGCTGCTGTTCCACCTTGTCAGCAGCAGAGACTAAAACGGCGTCTCGTGCTTTGCCAGGAGACATTACAGGCTCTTCAAGCTTATCTGCCACTGTCTCTGGAGTCACACTCTCCATGTCACTCTCATCCTCCCTCTCCATAGGCACACTCCCCTCTTCCTCAGACGTGAGGTCCATTGTTTGCAAAAGTAAGTGATTTTCTCCCTTATTACAGCTACATCTAACTTTAGGTCTATCACACATTTTGCACACATTTCCTATGTTCCGACATTCTCTGGCATAATGCCCTTGTTCACTACATTTGTGGCATGTGAATTCCGGACATTCCTTAAGTATGTGCCCCGGCTGAATACATAATCTACATACCTTCACTTGATTGTCGTGGATTACACGAAAATATTCAAATCCCTCGACAGTGTTAAATTTAGTAGAATATGGCAAGGATTGCACATTGTCTGTAAACTTTACCTTGCAAAATCTTGTCCCATCTACAATGTCCGTTCCTGGCCACATCCTCCTCTTGATTGGCGTGGTCGCCTTCACCTTCCAGCCTTTTAGTTTCTCTTCTATCTCCTCATCCGTAATGTATGCGGGCAAGTTCAAAAAGGACACCACCAGCTCATCGTTCCCTAGTTCTTTAGCCATGATTTGACAGTTCTTTATCTTTAGCCCGTCTATTAGTCTTTCTTTTCCATTTACATGAGACATTGTTACTTCATACTTATTCCCGTCTTTCATTCGACATCCCAGTATTGTTCCGCAAACTTCCTTTATTCCTCTCAGCAATTCCATCGTTGTTATTTTCCCTTCTCCACTTATTTCCACGTTCACCGTCAGTTCCTTCTCATATGTTCTTTTTTTCAGTTCTTCGTTTAACATTCTGATTTCACTGTTGTCCTTTCTCGTCGTCGTTTGTATTCTTGATGTCGAAGCCATGTTGTCCGTCCGGTTATTTTAAGCAATATCCCCCAAACAGCTCACGCTGATGGGGGACAATAGCAAAAACGTTTCACAGAAACTTCACTACAGTCACTCACAAACTTTCAAACTTATAAGTCAACTAGACCTCCAAAAAAAACGATATTCTCTCTCAAGCACTCAGACACCTGCTTCTCTTCCACTTCCTGAAACTCCAAAAAGGGGCGTGTAAAGCGAACGTGATAACCACTACACTACAGAAAATGCTTCTACAATTATCTGCAAGGAGTAAACCGAATTTTACAGATATTCATGGCACGTGTTCAAATTTCCAAAATTAGGCATTAATGAAAATAACTATTCTCTGTTAATAGTACAGTACCTACTGCACATGTCAAAGAGCACTGTTTCCTCCCGGTTTCAAACTGAGGACCTTTCACGTGTAAAGCGAACGTGATAACCACTACACTACAGAAACTGCTGCTGCATTTAGCTGCAAGGAGTAAACCGAATTTTACAGATATTCATGGCACGTATTCGAATTTCCAAAATACAGAATTCATGAAAATAACAATTCTTTGTTGAAAGTACAGTACCTACTGCACTTGTCAAAGAGCTCTGTTTCCTCCCGGTTTCGAACCGAGGACCTTTCGCGTGTTAAGCGAACATGATAACCGCTGCACTACAGAAACTGCTTCAACAATTATCTGCAAGGAGTAAACCGAATTTTACAGATATTCATGGCACGTGTTGAAATTTCCAAATTTAGGCATTTATGAAAATAACTATTCTCTTTTAAAAGTACTGTACCTACTGCACGTGTCAAAGAGCACTGTTTCCGCCCGGTTTCGAACCGAGGACCTTTCGCGTGTAAAGCGAACGTGATAACCACTACACTACAGAAACTGCTGCTTGATTTTTCTGCAAGGAGTAAACCGAATTTTAAAAATATTCATGGAACGTATTCGAATTTCTAAAATAAAGAATTCAAGAAATTTTCTTTTTCCACTATGGTACTCCAGAATGTGTCAATGAGCGTTGTTTCCGCCCGGTTTCGAAACAGGGACCTTTCGCGTGTGAAGCGAAGGTGATAACCACTACACCACAGAAACTACTGCTACAATTAGCTGCAAGGAGTAAACCAAATTTAAAAAATATTCATGGCACGTATCCGAATTTCCAAAATAAGGGATTAATGAAATTCTTTGTTAACACTATGGTACTTCTTGAATGTGTCAATGAGCGTTGTTTCCTGTGTTAAATGAGGCCTCACCCCCTGGTTACACTAGTGACCATACCCCCCGTGCATCCGGCAAAGGCGGAGGTGTTGCTAACATTTACGATAGCAAATTTCAATTTACAAAAAAAAAAAACAATGACGTTTTCGTCTTTTGAGCTTCTAGTCATGAAATCTATGCAGCCTACTCACTCACTTTTTATAGCTACTGTTTACAGGCCTCCTGGGCCATATGCAGTGTTCCTCACTGAGTTCCCTGAATTCCTATCGGATCTTGTAGTCATAGCAGATAATATTCTAATTTTTGGTGACTTTAACATTTACATGGAATAGTCCACAGACCCACTCCAAAAGGCTTTCGGAGCCATCATCGACTCAGTGGGTTTTGTCCAACATGTCTCTGGACCTACTCACTGCCACAGTCATACTCTGGACCTAGTTTTGTCCCATGGAATAAATGTTGTGGATCTTAATGTTTTTCCTCATAATCCTGGACTATCGGACCACCATTTTATTACGTTTGCAATTGCAACAAATAATCTGCTCAGACCCCAACCAAGGAGCATTAACCTGTTAGGGCTAGGGGGCAGTATTTGCACGGCTGGATAAAAAAAATGTACCCGATTTAATCTGGTTACTAATCCTACCCAGTAACTAGAATATGCATATACTTATTATATATGGATAGAAAACACTCTAAAGTTTCTAAAACTGTTTGAATGGTGTCTGTGAGTATAACAGAACTCATTTGGCAGGCAAAACCCTGAGACATTTTCTGACAGGAAGTGGATACCTGATGTGTTGTATTACCTTTAAACCTATCCCATTGAAAAACACAGGGGCTGAGGAATATTTTGGCACTTCCTATTGCTTCCACTAGATGTCACCAGCCTTTACAAAGTGTTTTGAGTCTTCTGGAGGGAGATCTGACCGAACAAGAGCCATGGAACGATGATGGCCCATTAGACACCTGGCGCGCGAGTTCATGTTGGGTACCCTCGTTCCAATACGTTATAAAAGAGTATGCATTCGTCCACCTTGAATATTATTCATGTTCTGGTTAAAAAAAGGCCCTAATGATTTATGCTATACAACGTTTGACATGTTTGAACGAACGTAAATATATTTTTTCCCCTCGTTCATGACGAGAAGTCCGGCTGGCTTAGATCATGTGCTAACAAGACGGAGATTTTTGGACATAAATGATGAGCTTTTTTGAACAAAACTACATTCGTTATGGACCTGTGATACCTGGAAGTGACATCTGATGAAGAGAATCAAAGGTAATGGATTATTTACATAGTATTTTCGATTTTAGATCTCCCCAACATGACGTCTAGTCTGTATCGCAACGCGTATTTTTCTGGGCGCAGTGCTCAGATTATTGCAAAGTGTGATTTCCCAGTAAGGTTATTTTTAAATCTGGCAAGTTGATTGCGTTCAAGAGATGTAAATCTATAATTCTTTAAATGACAATATAATATTTTACCAATGTTTTCTAATTTTAATTATTTAATTTGTGTAGCTGACTTGACTGCCGGTTATTGGAGGGAAACGATTTCCTCAACATCAATGCCATAGTAAAACGCTGTTTTTGGATATAAATATGAACTTGATAGAACTAAAAATGCATGCATTGTCTAACATAATGTCCTAGGAGTGTCATCTGATGGAGATTGTAAAAGGTTAGTGCATCATTTTAGCTGGTTTTATGGTTTTGGTGACCCTGTCTTTGACTTGACAAAACATTACACACAACTCTTGTAAATGTACTGTCCTAACATACTCTAAATGTATGCTTTGAATTTTGACATTTATTTGGATTCAAATTTGCCGCTCTTGAAATGCACCTGCTGTTGATGGAGTGCACCACGGGGGGACGCTAGCGTCCCACCTAGCCCATAGAGGTTAAAAGTCGTGCTATAAATTCTCAGACAACCCAAAGATTCCTTGATGCCCTTCCAGACTGCCTCTGCCTACCCAAGGACGTCAGAGGACAAAAATCAGTTAACCACCTTACCGAGGAACTCAATTTAACCTTGCGCAATACCCTAGATGCAGTTGCACCCCTAAAAATTAAAAACATCTGTCATAAGAAACTAGCTCCCTGGTATACAGAAAATACACGAGCTCTGAAGCAAGCTTCCAGAAAATTGGAACGGAAATGGCGCCACACCAAACTGGAAGTCTTCCGACTAGCTTGGAAAGACAGTACCGTGCAGTATCGAAGAGCCCTCACTGCTGCTCGATCATCCTATTTTTCCAACTTAATTGAGGAAAATAAGAACAATCCGAAATTTATTTTTGATACTGTCGCAAAGCTAACTAAAAAGCAGCCTTCGCAAATGGAGGATGGCTTTCACTTCAGCAGTAATAAATGTATGAACTTCTTTGAGGAAAAGATCATGATCATTAGAAAGCAAATTACAGACTCCTCTTTAAATCTGGGTATTCCTCCAAAGCTCCATTGTCCTGAGTCTGCACAACTCTGCCAGGACCTAGGATCAAGGGAGATACTAAAGTGTTTTAGTACTATATCTCTTGACACAATGATGAAAATAATCATGGCCTCCAAACCCTCAAGCTGCATACTGGACCCTATTCCAACTAAACTACTGAAAGAGCTGCTTCCTGTGCTTGGCCCTCCTATGTTGAACATAATAAATGGCTCTCTATCCACCGGATGTGTACCAAGCTCACTAAAAGTGGCAGTAATAAAGCCTCTCTTGAAAAAGCCGAATCTTGATCCAGAAATTATAAAAAACTATCGGCCTATATCAAATCTTCCATTCCTCTCAAAAATTTTAGAAAAAGCTGTTGCACAGCAACTCACTTTCTTCCTGAAGACAAACAATGTATACGAAACGCTTCAGTCTGGTTTTAGACCCCATCATAGCACTGAGACTGCACTTGTGAAGGTGGTAAATGACCTTTTAATGACGTCAGACTGAGGCTCTGCATCTGTCCTCGTGCTCCTAGATCTTAGTGCCGCTTTTGATACCATCGATCACCACATTATTTTGGAGAGATTGGAAACCCAAATTGGTCTACATGGACAAGTTCTGGCCTGGTTTAGATCTTATCTGTCGGAAAGATATCAGTTTGTCTCTGTGAATGGTTTTTCCTCTGACAAATCAATTGTAAATTTCAGTGTTCCTCAAGGTTCCGTTTTAGGACCACTATTGTCTTCACTATATATTTTACCTCTTGGGGATAGGGTTAGGGTTAGGGTTGGGGTTGGGGTTGGGGTTAGGGTTAGGGTTAGGGTAGGGTTAGGGGTAGGGTTAGGGGTAGGGTTAGGGTTAGGGGTTAGGGGTTAGGGTTAGGGGTTAGGGGTTAGGGTTAGGGTTAGGTTAGGGTTAGGGTTAGAGGGTTAGGGTTAGGTTAGGGGTTAGGGTTAGGGTTAGAGGGTTAGGGTTAGGGTTAGAGGGTTAGGGTTAGGGTTAGGGGTTAGGGGTTAGGGTTGAGGTTAGGGTTGGGGTTAGGGTTAGAGGTTAGGGTTAGGTTGTTGTTTGGTGGAGCAAACAAAGAGACATACACACACGCAGGAAGGCAGGAGAGAGAAGCTATGAACAGCAGACTAAAACGTGATTGTGGGCTTTGTTCCAAGCGGAATATTGTGCGGATAGACCGACATTTCAAGTCTGTCCATGCACTTAAGCCTGCTACTACAGAATGGAAGCGTGCTATGCAATCTAGCCGGCGTTCAACTGAGAGACAGCAGCCCAAATCATGGCAGTGTATGCAGCCTAACAACGGTGTTGCACCGCAGCTGGAGCCCTGGGAGAACCCTGGGTATTTCCAGTGTGTTGAAAGTGAGTTGTCCGTGGAGCAGCAGCTGGTAGACAAGGGTGAGCAGTCCGCGGTGGTGGATCAGCAGCTGTGGGACGAGAGTGAGCAGGCGGCGGCGACTGCGCCGGTGCAGTCAACCAGTCAGATCGGTGGTGAACCATGCTCGGAACCGAGGGAGCAAGGCTGCGTCATGGTGACTTCCACGGAGAGCGAGAGTGATGAAGGCGGCGGTGTGTCCTCCAGAATTGAAGGTTGGAGGAATGGAATTTTGACTGAATATGAACACTTTGCTATTGGTAAAAACCCTTCAGTTAAACGAATTGACAATAGTCGCACCAGTCTATCCAGAGTACGACAATTCCTCCGCTATATGTCAGAGGGCAAGGCCGATGAAGGACTGTGTTCTCTGGATAACTACAGACGTGTGTATGAGTGGTATGGTGAATGTGAAGACCGTTGTTTGGCACCATCCACGTTAAAAATGTACCGAGCTGATGTTCGAAGTTTCCTGAATTATCTTATTCAGTTCCGGCCAAAAGGTCTGCAGGCTAAAGCCAGTGGAATTCGAAAGTTGTTACTCTGCTTGGCAAAGATGGACAGGGATTCGCGGCAGAGCCAGGCAACACACAGGGCAAAATTCCGCAAACGGTGCAGGGACGAGGTGCTCAGCGCTGCGGAGTTAAGCCGGTTTGTTGAGCTAAGTAATCAAGCTATTCCTTCGGTTCTCAGTAGGCTGGAGGTCCGAGCCACCTGCGCTGATAGACGTAGGTTTGCGGCTCTCATGTCCAGCCGGTTGGCCATCTTTAATGGCACTCGACGATCCCCAGTCACCACCTTCAGTGAGAGGGAATTTACTGAAGTAACCCCGGAAAGTGGGGGTTATCAGATGTGCATTTCAAGCCACAAAACGAACTATAGCTTCGGTGAGTGCAGAGTTGTTCTATCTGAGCAGGAATACACTTGGCTTAAACGATTCCATCAGATCAGGCCTAATCTGAGTGGAATCACCTCAGACACAACACTCTTCTTTTTCACGTCCTGCGGTCAACCGTACGGCAATCTCTGTGAGTATGTGGGCCAGATATTTGCAGAGTTTGGCATTGGAAGTAAAGTCACCTTCGGTACAATTCGACGAAGCGTTGCTACATTGAACTTTAATCAAGGCTCGGTTACAGACCGGGGAACTGTGGCTGACCATATGTGTCATTCTCTGGAAACGCAGGCACGGTACTACCGGTACCATGATTTGCCTCGTAACGCCAGCCGAGCGCGGTCACTAATTGAGGGACAAATCAACCCATGATTCACTGATAAATAAAGAACATTTATTTGAAATTCACCCATGTCTTTGTGTGTCATTTGGTCACGGTTGAGAATGTATGGAGGCCTGAGGGTCTGAAATACCAGGGTGTTATGGGGTACCAGGTGCACTGAGCTGAAGAGACAGGCCGAGATAGAGGGCAGGCAGGTGGGCAGGCAGGGTAGAGAGAGTAAGCCTTGGTAACCAGTTCAATCACCAGGTACACATGCTGGACTTAGTGCAATGAGAGAGAAGTATGACTCTGTCATTGAATTGTATTGGGTTACCAGGTGACCTTGGTGGGGGGTGTGGGTCCCCCCTATGGGGTCTCCCTAACCCCCCTATGGTGGTCTCAGAGTGGGCATGTAGGTCTGTATACCCTTTAAAAATGTCACCCCTCCATAAATTGATCTATGGCGCCATCAAGCGACTTTTTAAATGTACTTATCCCACTGACATGGGACAGCAGTGGGGTGCTGAAACATGTGTCCTGGGGGTGGTGATGGCCTTTAAAAGTATTTAAAACCGTTTTTCAAAAATTGGTCCTGGTAACCCAGAATAAAACCAGGTGCCCGTTTGGACTTAGTGCAATTTCTGAGAAGAAAAACATAGTCATTTTTCTGAAGATTTTTTGAAAAGCTATATAATTCCCTCTTGCTGTATCTCATTGAGTTGGGCCCTTAGGATGGTGCTCTAAGGGTGGGTATGGAGGTCCATATGCCCTCTATAAGTATTTAAAACCGTTTTTCAAAAATTGTCCTGGTAACCCAGAATAAAACCAGGTGCCCGTTTGGACTTAGTGCAATTTCTGAGAAGAAAAACATAGTCATTTTTCTGAAGATTTTTTGAAAAGCTATATAATTCCCTCTTGCTGTATCTCATTGAGTTGGGCCCTTAGGATGGTGCTCTAAGGGTGGGTATGGAGGTCCATATACCCTCTATAAGTATTTAAAACCGTTTTTCAAAAATTGTCCTGGTAACCCAGAATAAAACCAGGTGCACGTTTGGACTTAGTCTCTGAAGCGAACTGAAAAGTTGGCACTTTGTAACTTTTTTGACCAAAATCTGAAATTTTCAAATAATGATTAAAAATACTTCCTGAGGGGCTAGAGGTCCCAAATTTTGGCTCATACCCTCTCTCGTGATGGGCAACAATTAGCCCCGGGTTAGAAAATTTCGCTTCCATAGGAACCTATTTTTTCGGTAAACGGAACTTTTTTTCGCAAACTTAAAACTCGATTTTCTATTATAAATTGTTATGGAAAAACGGTTTAAATTAGATGGAAATGTTCGTCTACGTGTGCCCTTTCGTGCAAAAAAACCCCCATCCTGATTGGAGTTGTACTTTTCGATTTATTCAAGTTTAAAGTGTCCTACCGTGACATCGGGAATAGCCTTGAAACTGTGTGAGTGAGAGTTATTTTTACACACTCGTGGCCGTGTGGGGCAGACAGGTACCGGCGCGATTTGAGAAACCTGGTTTTTGACAACTGGAGAACCACATTCCGTCGGCGACCCATAGGTGGTTGCTACTCTGGCCGAATAGGGAGTGCTTTATGGACACTTTTGAGGGTTACAAGCCCCTCGGAACCATGGTAGTTCGGTCCTTATCCCTTCGGCGACCGATTGATGATTACTACTCATGCCGAATAGGGAGAGCTTTATGGACACTTTTGAGGGTTACAAGCCCCTCGGAACCATGGTAGTTCGGTCCTTATCCCTTCGGCGACCGATTGATGATTACTACTCTGGCCGAATAGGGAGTGATTTATGGACATTTTTGAGGGTTGCTTGTCCCTCATAACCATGGTTCCTTTGGTTCATATCCCTTCTGCGCCTGATTGGTCGTTACTACTCAGGCCGAATAGGGAGTGCTTTATGGACACTTTTGAGGGTTACAAGCCCCTCAGAACCGTGGGTACTTTGGACCATATCCCTCCGGCGCCCGATTGGTCCTAAGTATTGATCCGATTTTCCCAGCTTGGTGGTGGGAGGATATTGAGCTCTGTCCTGGACAGGTGGTCTATCCCAGCTATCACCTTGTGGGTTTGGGTCCTCCATGACCATGGTTCTTGTCCCATGAATGTGTCCGTCCCTAGCTTCCAACACGTTGCGTATCCATGGTTGTCCTCTGTTGTCGAGCCTGTTTTACATCTTCTGACCGATTTGCAATCTGTTTCCACCTGGGAGGGCCCCTGTCGGCCGGCCATTGGTCGGTGTTCAGACGGACGGTTCCTCCCGCCCCACGTGGAATTGCCTCTATCGGGGGAGCCCCTGTCGGAGACGGTTATCCCCGTCTTAATGTCAAGCTTCAGCCGCGCTCCGTTCGTGCGAGATCTAGCTGGCCCGTCTGTCTCAGTGGCCCTACATTGGTGGGGAGTGGACTACCCAGGTAGCGATGCCTGCGGATGACGTTCACCCATACCGTACCGGCGCCAGAAACACATGTATTTCTCAAACCCTGTCTTTTATCCACGTTGATGGCGTTCCGAATTAACCCTCCAGCTAAGACAAGATACCTGATTAAGCGGTGCCCCGGCACCTGTGGCTCCGGCCACGGGCAGTTCAGGGCCTCCCGCTGGGCGCACGGTGGATTGACCTAGGGCCTCCTCCCCTCACGGGATAGGAGTGGTCCCTGGCTGTTCTCCGCTTAGTGTGCCCGGGTACAACCTCTATGTTGTGAGTGGCTACCTGGTTGATCCTGCCAGTATCATATGCTTGTCTCAAAGATTAAGCCATGCAAGTCTAAGTACACACGGCCGGTACAGTGAAACTGCGAATGGCTCATTAAATCAGTTATGGGTTCGATTCCGGAGAGGGATCCTGAGAAATGGCTACCACATCCAAGGAAGGCAGCAGGGGTGCAAATTACCCACTCCCGACACAAACCAAACTCTGCTGTGGGTCGGGTAGGGTAGGGGGCTCACGCCTCCCGCCTCTCCCTTCCCTCGGCGCGGGTGAACTGGTCCTAGCCCGGTTCCCCGCAGTTCCTTTTTGCCTGGGATGCGCCCGACTGGCTCCATCCCCTTTCCCCGTTAGGCACGGCTAGATGACGCACCGATGGGTGGGTGTGTAGGCCGCTACCGAGGGGGACTGGGGGTGTCCGGTGAACCGGGACTTCCCGAAATGGTCTCACATTTTTAAGCGGCTTGAGTATCACCCAGTATCCTCGCGCGGCACTGGGAACCCAGTCAACCGCTCTGCGCCCCGGCGCAGGCGGGGGTTTAATGTCTCCCCGGCCCCACCGGCGCTTCGGCGACGGCGGCAGAGGAGCACCCGGAGGCCCCCATAAAGTTAAACCTACCTGTCTTTGAACTATGACCTCTCGCTCTGGCGAAGGGCGGAGGAAAGGAGGGCAACCTCCCCAACTCCCAACCCTTGAAACACGGACCAAGGAGACTAACGCACGCGCAAGTCAGAGTGTTTTCTCCGACACACCCCGTGGCGCAATGAAAGTGAGGGCCGGCGCGCGCTGGCTGAGGTGGGATCCCGGCCCTACGGGGTTGGGCGCACCACCGGCCCGTCTCGCCCGCTCTGTCGGGGAGGTGGAGCGTGAGCGTGTGCGATAGGACCCGAAAGATGATGAACTATGCCTGGGCGGTCCTGACGTGCAAATCGGTTGTCCGATCACCGCGGTGAGCACGGAAGCTGGGCGGGAAACCCGAGAGAGGGGCCCAAGCCCTGGAAAGAGTTGCAGTTCCGGCGGCGTCCGGTGAGCTCTTGCTGGCCCTTGAAAATCCGTAAGAGAGGGTGTAAATCTCACGTCGGGCCGTACCCATATCCGCAGCAGGTCTCCAAGGGCAACATCCTCTGGCATGTTAGAACAATGCATGTTAAGGAAAGTTGATGAGTCAGATCCGTAACTTCGGGGTAAAGATTGGTTCTAAGGGCAGGGCTGGGTAGGTCGGGCTAGGGTGTGAAATGAGGCTGGGCTCGATTCATGCCGATCTCCCCAGAAAGATGCTCGTCGGCCCCAGTAACAAGGGGTAAGGGATCTCCGGCGGGTATGTAGCCTTCGAACCAAGCTTTTTTGGGACGGAAGGCGTCTTCCTCCACCTCCCCCGTTATATCTAACTGGTTACCAGGTGCACAGAGAAGGGCCAGGAGGCAGAGTCCGGAGGCCCAGAGAGAGAGTGGGCAAGCAGACTAAAGAAGGTGGGTACCCGGGTGCAAAGTACCACCAGCACCTGGTAATCCTGGTGTGGACTTAGTCTCTGAGTGGTAAGCTGCAGGGTGACCAGGTGCACGAAGGCCGTTTTGGATCACCAGGTGCACGCGGTTCGTAACAGCGGGGCTATATGCTTTAGTGTCCGAGGAAGGGTGCTTAAGAGTGGGTGCCCTGGTTCGGATGGTGGTGGGTGCCCTGGTTCGGATGGTGGTGGGTGCCCTGGTTCGGATGGTGGTGGGTGCCCTGGTTCGGATGGTGGTGGGTGCCCTGGTTCGGATGGTGGTGGGTGCCCTGGTTCGGATGGTGGTGGGTGCCCTGGTTCGCATGGTGGTGGGTGCCCTGGTTCGGATGGTGGTGGGTGCCCTGGTTCGCATGGTGGTGGGTGCCCTGGTTCGGATGGTGGTGGGTGCCCTGGTTCGGATGGTGGTGGGTGCCCTGGTTCGGATGGTGGTGGGTGCCCTGGTTCGGATGGTGTAAGAGCTTGTGGTGGGGGGTATCCCCCACTGGAGGTCATGCCCATAGAGAGGGGTGTTCCCCGGAGAGTGGGTGAAGGCTATCACTACCTGGTAACCCAAAATAATACCAGGCCCACAGCTGGACATAGTGCAATTTCTGAGAATTTTTGGACTTAGTCATTTTTCAAGAAAGCTCTGTCACTAACTTACATTGATGTTTAAAATGTCCAGTGGCGCCCTCTTGTGGAACATCCCGGGTGGGGGGTGTGTGAGAGGGGGGTATGGGACCGCCTATGGGGTGCTCCCTATCCGGGCATAGTAGTTTGAGGGAGTAAGCTCTACTCTCATGCCCGGAGAGATGGGTGTTCCCCGGATAGTGAGTGAAGGCCTAGAGGCCTGGAGGTCCGTAGTTCCACTGTCCTTAAGGGGGGCAGAGCAGTCAGCCTCTCTGGAGGTTGGCTGCTCTGTCCCCCTTTTTTTTTGGCCTGGTAACCCACAATTATACCAGGCCCACAGATCTGGCCAATGCCCAAACACACATAAAAACCCTCATAAATCAGAAATGCTTTATCCCAGTGACATGGGGCTTCAGTATGTATCTCACATAGATAGATATGTTATGTGTGTACCATTTAAAAGTATTTAAAACCATTCTGAAGACTTTTGACCCCAAAATAACACAAGGCCCACAGCTGTGGCCAATGCCCAAACACACATAAAAACACTCATAAATCAGAAATGCTTTATCCTAGTGACATGGGGCTTCAGTATGTATCTCACATAGATAGATATGTTATGTGTGTACCATTTAAAAGTATTTAAAACCATTCTGAATGATTTTGACCTCAAAATAATACAATCACATGATTTGGCCTGGTAACTTAAAAACACATGAAAACCCTCATAAATCAGAAATGCTTTATCCCAGTGACATGGGGCTTCAGTATGTATCTCACATAGATAGATATGTTATGTGTGTACCATTTAAAAGTATTTAAAACCATTCTGAATGATTTTGACCTCAAAATAATACCATCACATGATTTGGCCTGGTAACCTAAAAACACATGAAAACCCTCATAAATCAGAAATGCTTTATCCCAGTGACATGGGGCTTCAGTAGGTATCTCACATAGATAGATATGTTATGTGTGTACCATTTAAAAGTATTTAAAACCATTCTGAATGATTTTGACCTTATTTGAAAGCTCCATAAATTGATCTATGGCGCCATCAAGCGACTTTTTAAATGTACTTATCCCACTGACATGGGACAGCAGTGGGCTGCTGAAACAGGTGTCCTGGGGGTGGTGATGGCCTTTAAAAGTATTTAAAACCTTTTTAAAAAATGGTCCTGGTAACCCAGAATAAAACCAGGTGCCCGTTTGGACTTAGTGCAATTTCTGAGAAGAAAAACATAGTCATTTTTCTGAAGATTTTTTGAAAAGCTATATAATTCCCTCTTGCTGTATCTCATTGAGTTGGGCCATTAGGATGGTGCTCTAAGGGTGGGTATGGAGGTCCATATACCCTCTATAAGTATTTAAAACCGTTTTTCAAAAATTGTCCTGGTAACCCAGAATAAAACCAGGTGCACGTTTGGACTTAGTCTCTGAAGCGAACTGAAAAGTTGGCACTTTGTAACTTTTTTGACCAAAATCTGAAATTTTCAAATAATGATTAAAAATACTTCCCGGGGGGCTAGAGGTCCCAGACTTCGGCTCATACCCTCTCTCGTGATGGGCAACAATTAGCCCCGGGTTAGAAAATGTCGCTTCTATAGGAACCTATTTTTTCGGTAAACGGAACTTTTTTTCGCAAACTTAAAACTCGATTTTCTATTATAAATTGTTATGGAAAAACGGTTTAAATTAGATGGAAATGTTCGTCTACGTGTGCCCTTTCGTGCAAAAAAACCCCCATCCTGATTGGAGTTGTACTTTTCGATTTATTCAAGTTTAAAGTGTCCTACCGTGACATCGGGAATAGCCTTGAAACTGTGTGAGTGAGAGTTATTTTTACACACTCGTGGCCGTGTGGGGCAGACAGGTACCGGCGCGATTTGAGAAACCTGGTTTTTGACAACTGGAGAACCACATTCCGTCGGCGACCCATAGGTGGTTGCTACTCTGGCCGAATAGGGAGTGCTTTATGGACACTTTTGAGGGTTACAAGCCCCTCGGAACCATGGTAGTTCGGTCCTTATCCCTTCGGCGACCGATTGATGATTACTACTCATGCCGAATAGGGAGAGCTTTATGGACACTTTTGAGGGTTACAAGCCCCTCGGAACCATGGTAGTTCGGTCCTTATCCCTTCGGCGACCGATTGATGATTACTACTCATGCCGAATAGGGAGAGCTTTATGGACACTTTTGAGGGTTACAAGCCCCTCGGAACCATGGTAGTTCGGTCCTTATCCCTTCGGCGACCGATTGATGATTACTACTCATGCCGAATAGGGAGAGCTTTATGGACACTTTTGAGGGTTACAAGCCCCTCAGAACCGTGGGTACTTTGGACCATATCCCTTCCGCGCCTGCCCTAAGGATTTGGGCCGTCAAAGGGCATGGGTTTGGGCCTTCAAGGGCAGTACACTAATCTCTGAATCCGTATCAGAGTGCCTCTTTTCAGGCATATTGACAAGTGTGTATAGCCCTGGAAGCCTATGAAAGTACCAGGGCATGGCTGTCTGGCCTTGGCATTATGCCCTAAGGATTTGGGCCGTCAAAGGGCATTAGGGCCTATGGGTTTGGGCCTTCAAGGGCAGTACACTAATCTCTGAATCCGTATCAGAGTGCCTCTTTTCAGGCATATTGACAAGTGTGTATAGCCCTGGAAGCCTATGAAAGTAAAGGATTTGGGCCGTCAAAGGGCATTTGGGCCGTCAAAGGGCATTAGGGCCTTGGGTCTTTAGGTTCCCAGGCTCTCGGTGGAAAAAAACGGTGTGATCCCCAGCGGGGCTCGAACACCGATCGTCAGATCATAAGCCACAGCCGCTACCCCCATGGCCAACTGGGCTTTGACGAACAAAGAGGCCCTGGAAGCCTATGAAAGTACCAGGGCATGGCTGTCTGGCCTTGGCATTATGCCCTAAGGATTTGGGCCGTCAAAGGGCATTAGGGCCTATGGGTTTGGGCCTTCAAGGGCAGTACACTAATCTCTGAATCCGTATCAGAGTGCCTCTTTTCAGGCATATTGACAAGTGTGTATAGCCCTGGAAGCCTATGAAAGTACCAGGGCATGGCTGTCTGGCCTTGGCATTATGCCCTAAGGATTTGGGCCGTCAAAGGGCATTTGGGCCGTCGAAGGGCATTTGGGCCGTCAAAGGGCATTAGGGCCGTCAAAGGGCATTAGGGCCTTGGGTCTTTAGGTTCCCAGGCTCTCGGTGGAAAAAAACGGTGTGATCCCCAGCGGGGCTCGAACACCGATCGTCAGATCGTAAGCCACAGCCGCTACCCCCATGGCCAACTGGGCTTTGACGAACAAAGAGGCAACGAGGTGATCTTTATGGTCAAATTTCCAATCAGTCCAATTGGTCTGATATTGGCCCACACCTGGGGCTCATTAAGCCCTAGTTAGGGTTAGGTCGTTGTTTGGTGGAGCAAACAAAGAGACATACACGCACGCAGGAGAGAGAAGCTATGAACAGTAGACTAAAACGTGATTGTGGGCTTTGTTCCAAGCGGAATATCGTGCGGATAGACCGACATTTCAAGTCTGTCCATGCACTTAAGCCTGCTACTACAGAATGGAAGCGTGCTATGCAATCTAGCCGGCGTTCAACTGAGAGACAGCAGCCCGAATCATGGCAGTGTATGCAGCCTAACAACGGTGTTGCACCGCAGCTGGAGCCCTGGGAGAACCCTGGGTATTTCCAGTGTGTTGAAAGTGAGTTGTCCGTGGAGCAGCAGCTGGTAGACAAGGGTGAGCAGTCCGCGGTGGTGGATCAGCAGCTGTGGGACGAGAGTGAGCAGGCGGCGGCGACTGCGCCGGTGCAGTCAACCAGTCAGATCGGTGGTGAACCATGCTCGGAACCGAGGGAGCAAGGCTGCGTCATGGTGACTTCCACGGAGAGCGAGAGTGATGAAGGCGGCGGTGTGTCCTCCAGAATTGAAGGTTGGAGGAATGGAATTTTGACTGAATATGAACACTTTGCTATTGGTAAAAACCCTTCAGTTAAACGAATTGACAATAGTCGCACCAGTCTATCCAGAGTACGACAATTCCTCCGCTATATGTCAGAGGGCAAGGCCGATGAAGGACTGTGTTCTCTGGATAACTACAGACGTGTGTATGAGTGGTATGGTGAATGTGAAGACCGTTGTTTGGCACCATCCACGTTAAAAATGTACCGAGCTGATGTTCGAAGTTTCCTGAATTATCTTATTCAGTTCCGGCCAAAAGGTCTGCAGGCTAAAGCCAGTGGAATTCGAAAGTTGTTACTCTGCTTGGCAAAGATGGACAGGGATTCGCGGCAGAGCCAGGCAACACACAGGGCAAAATTCCGCAAACGGTGCAGGGACGAGGTGCTCAGCGCTGCGGAGTTAAGCCGGTTTGTTGAGCTAAGTAATCAAGCTATTCCTTCGGTTCTCAGTAGGCTGGAGGTCCGAGCCACCTGCGCTGATAGACGTAGGTTTGCGGCTCTCATGTCCAGCCGGTTGGCCATCTTTAATGGCACTCGACGATCCCCAGTCACCACCTTCAGTGAGAGGGAATTTACTGAAGTAACCCCGGAAAGTGGGGGTTATCAGATGTGCATTTCAAGCCACAAAACGAACTATAGCTTCGGTGAGTGCAGAGTTGTTCTATCTGAGCAGGAATACACTTGGCTTAAACGATTCCATCAGATCAGGCCTAATCTGAGTGGAATCACCTCAGACACAACACTCTTCTTTTTCACGTCCTGCGGTCAACCGTACGGCAATCTCTGTGAGTATGTGGGCCAGATATTTGCAGAGTTTGGCATTGGAAGTAAAGTCACCTTCGGTACAATTCGACGAAGCGTTGCTACATTGAACTTTAATCAAGGCTCGGTTACAGACCGGGGAACTGTGGCTGACCATATGTGTCATTCTCTGGAAACGCAGGCACGGTACTACCGGTACCATGATTTGCCTCGTAACGCCAGCCGAGCGCGGTCACTAATTGAGGGACAAATCAACCCATGATTCACTGATAAATAAAGAACATTTATTTGAAATTCACCCATGTCTTTGTGTGTCATTTGGTCACAGTTGAGAATGTATGGAGGCCTGAGGGTCTGAAATACCAGGGTGTTATGGGGTACCAGGTGCACTGAGCTGAAGAGACAGGCCGAGATAGAGGGCAGGCAGGTGGGCAGGCAGGGTAGAGAGAGTAAGCCTTGGTAACCAGTTCAATCACCAGGTACACATGCTGGACTTAGTGCAATGAGAGAGAAGTATGACTCTGTCATTGAATTGTATTGGGTTACCAGGTGACCTTGGTGGGGGGTGTGGGTCCCCCCTATGGGGTCTCCCTAACCCCCCTATGGTGGTCTCAGAGTGGGCATGTAGGTCTGTATACCCTTTAAAAATGTCACCCCTCCATAAATTGATCTATGGCGCCATCAAGCGACTTTTTAAATGTACTTATCCCACTGACATGGGACAGCAGTGGGGTGCTGAAACATGTGTCCTGGGGGTGGTGATGGCCTTTAAAAGTATTTAAAACCGTTTTTCAAAAATTGTCCTGGTAACCCAGAATAAAACCAGGTGCCCGTTTGGACTTAGTGCAATTTCTGAGAAGAAAAACATAGTCATTTTTCTGAAGATTTTTTGAAAAGCTATATAATTCCCTCTTGCTGTATCTCATTGAGTTGGGCCCTTAGGATGGTGCTCTAAGGGTGGGTATGGAGGTCCATATACCCTCTATAAGTATTTAAAACCGTTTTTCAAAAATTGTCCTGGTAACCCAGAATAAAACCAGGTGCCCGTTTGGACTTAGTGCAATTTCTGAGAAGAAAAACATAGTCATTTTTCTGAAGATTTTTTGAAAAGCTATATAATTCCCTCTTGCTGTATCTCATTGAGTTGGGCCCTTAGGATGGTGCTCTAAGGGTGGGTATGGAGGTCCATATACCCTCTATAAGTATTTAAAACCGTTTTTCAAAAATTGTCCTGGTAACCCAGAATAAAACCAGGTGCACGTTTGGACTTAGTCTCTGAAGCGAACTGAAAAGTTGGCACTTTGTAACTTTTTTGACCAAAATCTGAAATTTTCAAATAATGATTAAAAATACTTCCTGAGGGGCTAGAGGTCCCAAATTTTGGCTCATACCCTCTCTCGTGATGGGCAACAATTAGCCCCGGGGTAGAAAATTTCGCTTCCATAGGAACATATTTTTTCGGTAAACGGAACTTTTTTTCGCAAACTTAAAACTCGATTTTCTATTATAAATTGTTATGGAAAAACGGTTTAAATTAGATGGAAATGTTCGTCTACGTGTGCCCTTTCGTGCAAAAAAACCCCCATCCTGATTGGAGTTGTACTTTTCGATTTATTCAAGTTTAAAGTGTCCTACCGTGACATCGGGAATAGCCTTGAAACTGTGTGAGTGAGAGTTATTTTTACACACTCGTGGCCGTGTGGGGCAGACAGGTACCGGCGCGATTTGAGAAACCTGGTTTTTGACAACTGGAGAACCACATTCCGTCGGCGACCCATAGGTGGTTGCTACTCTGGCCGAATAGGGAGTGCTTTATGGACACTTTTGAGGGTTACAAGCCCCTCGGAACCATGGTAGTTCGGTCCTTATCCCTTCGGCGACCGATTGATGATTACTACTCATGCCGAATAGGGAGAGCTTTATGGACACTTTTGAGGGTTACAAGCCCCTCGGAACCATGGTAGTTCGGTCCTTATCCCTTCGGCGACCGATTGATGATTACTACTCTGGCCGAATAGGGAGTGATTTATGGACATTTTTGAGGGTTGCTTGTCCCTCATAACCATGGTTCCTTTGGTTCATATCCCTTCTGCGCCTGATTGGTCGTTACTACTCAGGCCGAATAGGGAGTGCTTTATGGACACTTTTGAGGGTTACAAGCCCCTCAGAACCGTGGGTACTTTGGACCATATCCCTCCGGCGCCCGATTGGTCCTAAGTATTGATCCGATTTTCCCAGCTTGGTGGTGGGAGGATATTGAGCTCTGTCCTGGACAGGTGGTCTATCCCAGCTATCACCTTGTGGGTTTGGGTCCTCCATGACCATGGTTCTTGTCCCATGAATGTGTCCGTCCCTAGCTTCCAACACGTTGCGTATCCATGGTTGTCCTCTGTTGTCGAGCCTGTTTTACATCTTCTGACCGATTTGCAATCTGTTTCCACCTGGGAGGGCCCCTGTCGGCCGGCCATTGGTCGGTGTTCAGACGGACGGTTCCTCCCGCCCCACGTGGAATTGCCTCTATCGGGGGAGCCCCTGTCGGAGACGGTTATCCCCGTCTTAATGTCAAGCTTCAGCCGCGCTCCGTTCGTGCGAGATCTAGCTGGCCCGTCTGTCTCAGTGGCCCTACATTGGTGGGGAGTGGACTACCCAGGTAGCGATGCCTGCGGATGACGTTCACCCATACCGTACCGGCGCCAGAAACACATGTATTTCTCAAACCCTGTCTTTTATCCACGTTGATGGCGTTCCGAATTAACCCTCCAGCTAAGACAAGATACCTGATTAAGCGGTGCCCCGGCACCTGTGGCTCCGGCCACGGGCAGTTCAGGGCCTCCCGCTGGGCGCACGGTGGATTGACCTAGGGCCTCCTCCCCTCACGGGATAGGAGTGGTCCCTGGCTGTTCTCCGCTTAGTGTGCCCGGGTACAACCTCTATGTTGTGAGTGGCTACCTGGTTGATCCTGCCAGTATCATATGCTTGTCTCAAAGATTAAGCCATGCAAGTCTAAGTACACACGGCCGGTACAGTGAAACTGCGAATGGCTCATTAAATCAGTTATGGGTTCGATTCCGGAGAGGGATCCTGAGAAATGGCTACCACATCCAAGGAAGGCAGCAGGGGTGCAAATTACCCACTCCCGACACAAACCAAACTCTGCTGTGGGTCGGGTAGGGTAGGGGGCTCACGCCTCCCGCCTCTCCCTTCCCTCGGCGCGGGTGAACTGGTCCTAGCCCGGTTCCCCGCAGTTCCTTTTTGCCTGGGATGCGCCCGACTGGCTCCATCCCCTTTCCCCGTTAGGCACGGCTAGATGACGCACCGATGGGTGGGTGTGTAGGCCGCTACCGAGGGGGACTGGGGGTGTCCGGTGAACCGGGACTTCCCGAAATGGTCTCACATTTTTAAGCGGCTTGAGTATCACCCAGTATCCTCGCGCGGCACTGGGAACCCAGTCAACCGCTCTGCGCCCCGGCGCAGGCGGGGGTTTAATGTCTCCCCGGCCCCACCGGCGCTTCGGCGACGGCGGCAGAGGAGCACCCGGAGGCCCCCATAAAGTTAAACCTACCTGTCTTTGAACTATGACCTCTCGCTCTGGCGAAGGGCGGAGGAAAGGAGGGCAACCTCCCCAACTCCCAACCCTTGAAACACGGACCAAGGAGACTAACGCACGCGCAAGTCAGAGTGTTTTCTCCGACACACCCCGTGGCGCAATGAAAGTGAGGGCCGGCGCGCGCTGGCTGAGGTGGGATCCCGGCCCTACGGGGTTGGGCGCACCACCGGCCCGTCTCGCCCGCTCTGTCGGGGAGGTGGAGCGTGAGCGTGTGCGATAGGACCCGAAAGATGATGAACTATGCCTGGGCGGTCCTGACGTGCAAATCGGTTGTCCGATCACCGCGGTGAGCACGGAAGCTGGGCGGGAAACCCGAGAGAGGGGCCCAAGCCCTGGAAAGAGTTGCAGTTCCGGCGGCGTCCGGTGAGCTCTTGCTGGCCCTTGAAAATCCGTAAGAGAGGGTGTAAATCTCACGTCGGGCCGTACCCATATCCGCAGCAGGTCTCCAAGGGCAACATCCTCTGGCATGTTAGAACAATGCATGTTAAGGAAAGTTGATGAGTCAGATCCGTAACTTCGGGGTAAAGATTGGTTCTAAGGGCAGGGCTGGGTAGGTCGGGCTAGGGTGTGAAATGAGGCTGGGCTCGATTCATGCCGATCTCCCCAGAAAGATGCTCGTCGGCCCCAGTAACAAGGGGTAAGGGATCTCCGGCGGGTATGTAGCCTTCGAACCAAGCTTTTTTGGGACAGAAGGCGTCTTCCTCCACCTCCCCCGTTATATCTAACTGGTTACCAGGTGCACAGAGAAGGGCCAGGAGGCAGAGTCCGGAGGCCCAGAGAGAGAGTGGGCAAGCAGACTAAAGAAGGTGGGTACCCGGGTGCAAAGTACCACCAGCACCTGGTAATCCTGGTGTGGACTTAGTCTCTGAGTGGTAAGCTGCAGGGTGACCAGGTGCACGAAGGCCGTTTTGGATAACCAGGTGCACGCGGTTCGTAACAGCGGGGCTATATGCTTTAGTGTCCGAGGAAGGGTGCTTAAGAGTGGGTGCCCTGGTTCGGATGGTGGTGGGTGCCCTGGTTCGGATGGTGGTGGGTGCCCTGGTTCGGATGGTGGTGGGTGCCCTGGTTCGGATGGTGGTGGGTGCCCTGGTTCGGATGGTGGTGGGTGCCCTGGTTCGGATGGTGGTGGGTGCCCTGGTTCGGATGGTGGTGGGTGCCCTGGTTCGGATGGTGGTGGGTGCCCTGGTTCGGATGGTGGTGGGTGCCCTGGTTCGCATGGTGGTGGGTGCCCTGGTTCGGATGGTGGTGGGTGCCCTGGTTCGCATGGTGGTGGGTGCCCTGGTTCGGATGGTGGTGGGTGCCCTGGTTCGGATGGTGGTGGGTGCCCTGGTTCGGATGGTGGTGGGTGCCCTGGTTCGGATGGTGTAAGAGCTTGTGGTGGGGGGTATCCCCCACTGGAGGTCATGCCCATAGAGAGGGGTGTTCCCCGGAGAGTGGGTGAAGGCTATCACTACCTGGTAACCCAAAATAATACCAGGCCCACAGCTGGACATAGTGCAATTTCTGAGAATTTTTGGACTTAGTCATTTTTCAAGAAAGCTCTGTCACTAACTTACATTGATGTTTAAAATGTCCAGTGGCGCCCTCTTGTGGAACATCCCGGGTGGGGGGTGTGTGAGAGGGGGGTATGGGACCGCCTATGGGGTGCTCCCTATCCGGGCATAGTAGTTTGAGGGAGTAAGCTCTACTCTCATGCCCGGAGAGATGGGTGTTCCCCGGATAGTGAGTGAAGGCCTAGAGGCCTGGAGGTCCGTAGTTCCACTGTCCTTAAGGGGGGCAGAGCAGTCAGCCTCTCTGGAGGTTGGCTGCTCTGTCCCCCTTTTTTTTTGGCCTAGTAACCCACAATTATACCAGGCCCACAGATCTGGCCAATGCCCAAACACACATAAAAACACTCATAAATCAGAAATGCTTTATCCCAGTGACATGGGGCTTCAGTATGTATCTCACATAGATAGATATGTTATGTGTGTACCATTTAAAAGTATTTAAAACCATTCTGAATGATTTTGACCTCAAAATAATACAATCACATGATTTGGCCTGGTAACTTAAAAACACATGAAAACCCTCATAAATCAGAAATGCTTTATCCCAGTGACATGGGGCTTCAGTATGTATCTCACATAGATAGATATGTTATGTGTGTACCATTTAAAAGTATTTAAAACCATTCTGAAGACTTTTGACCCCAAAATAACACAAGGCCCACAGCTGTGGCCAATGCCCAAACACACATAAAAACACTCATAAATCAGAAATGCTTTATCCCAGTGACATGGGGCTTCAGTATGTATCTCACATAGATAGATATGTTATGTGTGTACCATTTAAAAGTATTTAAAACCATTCTGAATGATTTTGACCTCAAAATAATACCATCACATGATTTGGCCTGGTAACCTAAAAACACATGAAAACCCTCATAAATCAGAAATGCTTTATCCCAGTGACATGGGGCTTCAGTATGTATCTCACATAGATAGATATGTTATGTGTGTACCATTTAAAAGTATTTAAAACCATTCTGAATGATTTTGACCTTATTTGAAAGCTCCATAAATTGATCTATGGCGCCATCAAGCGACTTTTTAAATGTACTTATCCCACTGACATGGGACAGCAGTGGGCTGCTGAAACAGGTGTCCTGGGGGTGGTGATGGCCTTTAAAAGTATTTAAAACCTTTTTAAAAAATGGTCCTGGTAACCCAGAATAAAACCAGGTGCCCGTTTGGACTTAGTGCAATTTCTGAGAAGAAAAACATAGTCATTTTTCTGAAGATTTTTTGAAAAGCTATATAATTCCCTCTTGCTGTATCTCATTGAGTTGGGCCATTAGGATGGTGCTCTAAGGGTGGGTATGGAGGTCCATATACCCTCTATAAGTATTTAAAACCGTTTTTCAAAAATTGTCCTGGTAACCCAGAATAAAACCAGGTGCACGTTTGGACTTAGTCTCTGAAGCGAACTGAAAAGTTGGCACTTTGTAACTTTTTTGACCAAAATCTGAAATTTTCAAATAATGATTAAAAATACTTCCCGGGGGGCTAGAGGTCCCAGACTTCGGCTCATACCCTCTCTCGTGATGGGCAACAATTAGCCCCGGGTTAGAAAATGTCGCTTCTATAGGAACCTATTTTTTCGGTAAACGGAACTTTTTTTCGCAAACTTAAAACTCGATTTTCTATTATAAATTGTTATGGAAAAACGGTTTAAATTAGATGGAAATGTTCGTCTACGTGTGCCCTTTCGTGCAAAAAAACCCCCATCCTGATTGGAGTTGTACTTTTCGATTTATTCAAGTTTAAAGTGTCCTACCGTGACATCGGGAATAGCCTTGAAACTGTGTGAGTGAGAGTTATTTTTACACACTCGTGGCCGTGTGGGGCAGACAGGTACCGGCGCGATTTGAGAAACCTGGTTTTTGACAACTGGAGAACCACATTCCGTCGGCGACCCATAGGTGGTTGCTACTCTGGCCGAATAGGGAGTGCTTTATGGACACTTTTGAGGGTTACAAGCCCCTCGGAACCATGGTAGTTCGGTCCTTATCCCTTCGGCGACCGATTGATGATTACTACTCATGCCGAATAGGGAGAGCTTTATGGACACTTTTGAGGGTTACAAGCCCCTCGGAACCATGGTAGTTCGGTCCTTATCCCTTCGGCGACCGATTGATGATTACTACTCATGCCGAATAGGGAGAGCTTTATGGACACTTTTGAGGGTTACAAGCCCCTCGGAACCATGGTAGTTCGGTCCTTATCCCTTCGGCGACCGATTGATGATTACTACTCATGCCGAATAGGGAGAGCTTTATGGACACTTTTGAGGGTTACAAGCCCCTCAGAACCGTGGGTACTTTGGACCATATCCCTTCCGCGCCTGCCCTAAGGATTTGGGCCGTCAAAGGGCATGGGTTTGGGCCTTCAAGGGCAGTACACTAATCTCTGAATCCGTATCAGAGTGCCTCTTTTCAGGCATATTGACAAGTGTGTATAGCCCTGGAAGCCTATGAAAGTACCAGGGCATGGCTGTCTGGCCTTGGCATTATGCCCTAAGGATTTGGGCCGTCAAAGGGCATTAGGGCCTATGGGTTTGGGCCTTCAAGGGCAGTACACTAATCTCTGAATCCGTATCAGAGTGCCTCTTTTCAGGCATATTGACAAGTGTGTATAGCCCTGGAAGCCTATGAAAGTAAAGGATTTGGGCCGTCAAAGGGCATTTGGGCCGTCAAAGGGCATTAGGGCCTTGGGTCTTTAGGTTCCCAGGCTCTCGGTGGAAAAAAACGGTGTGATCCCCAGCGGGGCTCGAACACCGATCGTCAGATCATAAGCCACAGCCGCTACCCCCATGGCCAACTGGGCTTTGACGAACAAAGAGGCCCTGGAAGCCTATGAAAGTACCAGGGCATGGCTGTCTGGCCTTGGCATTATGCCCTAAGGATTTGGGCCGTCAAAGGGCATTAGGGCCTATGGGTTTGGGCCTTCAAGGGCAGTACACTAATCTCTGAATCCGTATCAGAGTGCCTCTTTTCAGGCATATTGACAAGTGTGTATAGCCCTGGAAGCCTATGAAAGTACCAGGGCATGGCTGTCTGGCCTTGGCATTATGCCCTAAGGATTTGGGCCGTCAAAGGGCATTTGGGCCGTCGAAGGGCATTTGGGCCGTCAAAGGGCATTAGGGCCGTCAAAGGGCATTAGGGCCTTGGGTCTTTAGGTTCCCAGGCTCTCGGTGGAAAAAAACGGTGTGATCCCCAGCGGGGCTCGAACACCGATCGTCAGATCGTAAGCCACAGCCGCTACCCCCATGGCCAACTGGGCTTTGACGAACAAAGAGGCAACGAGGTGATCTTTATGGTCAAATTTCCAATCAGTCCAATTGGTCTGATATTGGCCCACACCTGGGGCTCATTAAGCCCTAGTTAGGGTTAGGTCGTTGTTTGGTGGAGCAAACAAAGAGACATACACGCACGCAGGAGAGAGAAGCTATGAACAGTAGACTAAAACGTGATTGTGGGCTTTGTTCCAAGCGGAATATCGTGCGGATAGACCGACATTTCAAGTCTGTCCATGCACTTAAGCCTGCTACTACAGAATGGAAGCGTGCTATGCAATCTAGCCGGCGTTCAACTGAGAGACAGCAGCCCGAATCATGGCAGTGTATGCAGCCTAACAACGGTGTTGCACCGCAGCTGGAGCCCTGGGAGAACCCTGGGTATTTCCAGTGTGTTGAAAGTGAGTTGTCCGTGGAGCAGCAGCTGGTAGACAAGGGTGAGCAGTCCGCGGTGGTGGATCAGCAGCTGTGGGACGAGAGTGAGCAGGCGGCGGCGACTGCGCCGGTGCAGTCAACCAGTCAGATCGGTGGTGAACCATGCTCGGAACCGAGGGAGCAAGGCTGCGTCATGGTGACTTCCACGGAGAGCGAGAGTGATGAAGGCGGCGGTGTGTCCTCCAGAATTGAAGGTTGGAGGAATGGAATTTTGACTGAATATGAACACTTTGCTATTGGTAAAAACCCTTCAGTTAAACGAATTGACAATAGTCGCACCAGTCTATCCAGAGTACGACAATTCCTCCGCTATATGTCAGAGGGCAAGGCCGATGAAGGACTGTGTTCTCTGGATAACTACAGACGTGTGTATGAGTGGTATGGTGAATGTGAAGACCGTTGTTTGGCACCATCCACGTTAAAAATGTACCGAGCTGATGTTCGAAGTTTCCTGAATTATCTTATTCAGTTCCGGCCAAAAGGTCTGCAGGCTAAAGCCAGTGGAATTCGAAAGTTGTTACTCTGCTTGGCAAAGATGGACAGGGATTCGCGGCAGAGCCAGGCAACACACAGGGCAAAATTCCGCAAACGGTGCAGGGACGAGGTGCTCAGCGCTGCGGAGTTAAGCCGGTTTGTTGAGCTAAGTAATCAAGCTATTCCTTCGGTTCTCAGTAGGCTGGAGGTCCGAGCCACCTGCGCTGATAGACGTAGGTTTGCGGCTCTCATGTCCAGCCGGTTGGCCATCTTTAATGGCACTCGACGATCCCCAGTCACCACCTTCAGTGAGAGGGAATTTACTGAAGTAACCCCGGAAAGTGGGGGTTATCAGATGTGCATTTCAAGCCACAAAACGAACTATAGCTTCGGTGAGTGCAGAGTTGTTCTATCTGAGCAGGAATACACTTGGCTTAAACGATTCCATCAGATCAGGCCTAATCTGAGTGGAATCACCTCAGACACAACACTCTTCTTTTTCACGTCCTGCGGTCAACCGTACGGCAATCTCTGTGAGTATGTGGGCCAGATATTTGCAGAGTTTGGCATTGGAAGTAAAGTCACCTTCGGTACAATTCGACGAAGCGTTGCTACATTGAACTTTAATCAAGGCTCGGTTACAGACCGGGGAACTGTGGCTGACCATATGTGTCATTCTCTGGAAACGCAGGCACGGTACTACCGGTACCATGATTTGCCTCGTAACGCCAGCCGAGCGCGGTCACTAATTGAGGGACAAATCAACCCATGATTCACTGATAAATAAAGAACATTTATTTGAAATTCACCCATGTCTTTGTGTGTCATTTGGTCACAGTTGAGAATGTATGGAGGCCTGAGGGTCTGAAATACCAGGGTGTTATGGGGTACCAGGTGCACTGAGCTGAAGAGACAGGCCGAGATAGAGGGCAGGCAGGTGGGCAGGCAGGGTAGAGAGAGTAAGCCTTGGTAACCAGTTCAATCACCAGGTACACATGCTGGACTTAGTGCAATGAGAGAGAAGTATGACTCTGTCATTGAATTGTATTGGGTTACCAGGTGACCTTGGTGGGGGGTGTGGGTCCCCCCTATGGGGTCTCCCTAACCCCCCTATGGTGGTCTCAGAGTGGGCATGTAGGTCTGTATACCCTTTAAAAATGTCACCCCTCCATAAATTGATCTATGGCGCCATCAAGCGACTTTTTAAATGTACTTATCCCACTGACATGGGACAGCAGTGGGGTGCTGAAACATGTGTCCTGGGGGTGGTGATGGCCTTTAAAAGTATTTAAAACCGTTTTTCAAAAATTGTCCTGGTAACCCAGAATAAAACCAGGTGCCCGTTTGGACTTAGTGCAATTTCTGAGAAGAAAAACATAGTCATTTTTCTGAAGATTTTTTGAAAAGCTATATAATTCCCTCTTGCTGTATCTCATTGAGTTGGGCCCTTAGGATGGTGCTCTAAGGGTGGGTATGGAGGTCCATATACCCTCTATAAGTATTTAAAACCGTTTTTCAAAAATTGTCCTGGTAACCCAGAATAAAACCAGGTGCCCGTTTGGACTTAGTGCAATTTCTGAGAAGAAAAACATAGTCATTTTTCTGAAGATTTTTTGAAAAGCTATATAATTCCCTCTTGCTGTATCTCATTGAGTTGGGCCCTTAGGATGGTGCTCTAAGGGTGGGTATGGAGGTCCATATACCCTCTATAAGTATTTAAAACCGTTTTTCAAAAATTGTCCTGGTAACCCAGAATAAAACCAGGTGCACGTTTGGACTTAGTCTCTGAAGCGAACTGAAAAGTTGGCACTTTGTAACTTTTTTGACCAAAATCTGAAATTTTCAAATAATGATTAAAAATACTTCCTGAGGGGCTAGAGGTCCCAAATTTTGGCTCATACCCTCTCTCGTGATGGGCAACAATTAGCCCCGGGGTAGAAAATTTCGCTTCCATAGGAACATATTTTTTCGGTAAACGGAACTTTTTTTCGCAAACTTAAAACTCGATTTTCTATTATAAATTGTTATGGAAAAACGGTTTAAATTAGATGGAAATGTTCGTCTACGTGTGCCCTTTCGTGCAAAAAAACCCCCATCCTGATTGGAGTTGTACTTTTCGATTTATTCAAGTTTAAAGTGTCCTACCGTGACATCGGGAATAGCCTTGAAACTGTGTGAGTGAGAGTTATTTTTACACACTCGTGGCCGTGTGGGGCAGACAGGTACCGGCGCGATTTGAGAAACCTGGTTTTTGACAACTGGAGAACCACATTCCGTCGGCGACCCATAGGTGGTTGCTACTCTGGCCGAATAGGGAGTGCTTTATGGACACTTTTGAGGGTTACAAGCCCCTCGGAACCATGGTAGTTCGGTCCTTATCCCTTCGGCGACCGATTGATGATTACTACTCATGCCGAATAGGGAGAGCTTTATGGACACTTTTGAGGGTTACAAGCCCCTCGGAACCATGGTAGTTCGGTCCTTATCCCTTCGGCGACCGATTGATGATTACTACTCATGCCGAATAGGGAGAGCTTTATGGACACTTTTGAGGGTTACAAGCCCCTCGGAACCATGGTAGTTCGGTCCTTATCCCTTCGGCGACCGATTGATGATTACTACTCATGCCGAATAGGGAGAGCTTTATGGACACTTTTGAGGGTTACAAGCCCCTCAGAACCGTGGGTACTTTGGACCATATCCCTTCCGCGCCTGCCCTAAGGATTTGGGCCGTCAAAGGGCATGGGTTTGGGCCTTCAAGGGCAGTACACTAATCTCTGAATCCGTATCAGAGTGCCTCTTTTCAGGCATATTGACAAGTGTGTATAGCCCTGGAAGCCTATGAAAGTACCAGGGCATGGCTGTCTGGCCTTGGCATTATGCCCTAAGGATTTGGGCCGTCAAAGGGCATTAGGGCCTATGGGTTTGGGCCTTCAAGGGCAGTACACTAATCTCTGAATCCGTATCAGAGTGCCTCTTTTCAGGCATATTGACAAGTGTGTATAGCCCTGGAAGCCTATGAAAGTAAAGGATTTGGGCCGTCAAAGGGCATTTGGGCCGTCAAAGGGCATTAGGGCCTTGGGTCTTTAGGTTCCCAGGCTCTCGGTGGAAAAAAACGGTGTGATCCCCAGCGGGGCTCGAACACCGATCGTCAGATCATAAGCCACAGCCGCTACCCCCATGGCCAACTGGGCTTTGACGAACAAAGAGGCCCTGGAAGCCTATGAAAGTACCAGGGCATGGCTGTCTGGCCTTGGCATTATGCCCTAAGGATTTGGGCCGTCAAAGGGCATTAGGGCCTATGGGTTTGGGCCTTCAAGGGCAGTACACTAATCTCTGAATCCGTATCAGAGTGCCTCTTTTCAGGCATATTGACAAGTGTGTATAGCCCTGGAAGCCTATGAAAGTACCAGGGCATGGCTGTCTGGCCTTGGCATTATGCCCTAAGGATTTGGGCCGTCAAAGGGCATTTGGGCCGTCGAAGGGCATTTGGGCCGTCAAAGGGCATTAGGGCCGTCAAAGGGCATTAGGGCCTTGGGTCTTTAGGTTCCCAGGCTCTCGGTGGAAAAAAACGGTGTGATCCCCAGCGGGGCTCGAACACCGATCGTCAGATCGTAAGCCACAGCCGCTACCCCCATGGCCAACTGGGCTTTGACGAACAAAGAGGCAACGAGGTGATCTTTATGGTCAAATTTCCAATCAGTCCAATTGGTCTGATATTGGCCCACACCTGGGGCTCATTAAGCCCTAGTTAGGGTTAGGTCGTTGTTTGGTGGAGCAAACAAAGAGACATACACGCACGCAGGAGAGAGAAGCTATGAACAGTAGACTAAAACGTGATTGTGGGCTTTGTTCCAAGCGGAATATCGTGCGGATAGACCGACATTTCAAGTCTGTCCATGCACTTAAGCCTGCTACTACAGAATGGAAGCGTGCTATGCAATCTAGCCGGCGTTCAACTGAGAGACAGCAGCCCGAATCATGGCAGTGTATGCAGCCTAACAACGGTGTTGCACCGCAGCTGGAGCCCTGGGAGAACCCTGGGTATTTCCAGTGTGTTGAAAGTGAGTTGTCCGTGGAGCAGCAGCTGGTAGACAAGGGTGAGCAGTCCGCGGTGGTGGATCAGCAGCTGTGGGACGAGAGTGAGCAGGCGGCGGCGACTGCGCCGGTGCAGTCAACCAGTCAGATCGGTGGTGAACCATGCTCGGAACCGAGGGAGCAAGGCTGCGTCATGGTGACTTCCACGGAGAGCGAGAGTGATGAAGGCGGCGGTGTGTCCTCCAGAATTGAAGGTTGGAGGAATGGAATTTTGACTGAATATGAACACTTTGCTATTGGTAAAAACCCTTCAGTTAAACGAATTGACAATAGTCGCACCAGTCTATCCAGAGTACGACAATTCCTCCGCTATATGTCAGAGGGCAAGGCCGATGAAGGACTGTGTTCTCTGGATAACTACAGACGTGTGTATGAGTGGTATGGTGAATGTGAAGACCGTTGTTTGGCACCATCCACGTTAAAAATGTACCGAGCTGATGTTCGAAGTTTCCTGAATTATCTTATTCAGTTCCGGCCAAAAGGTCTGCAGGCTAAAGCCAGTGGAATTCGAAAGTTGTTACTCTGCTTGGCAAAGATGGACAGGGATTCGCGGCAGAGCCAGGCAACACACAGGGCAAAATTCCGCAAACGGTGCAGGGACGAGGTGCTCAGCGCTGCGGAGTTAAGCCGGTTTGTTGAGCTAAGTAATCAAGCTATTCCTTCGGTTCTCAGTAGGCTGGAGGTCCGAGCCACCTGCGCTGATAGACGTAGGTTTGCGGCTCTCATGTCCAGCCGGTTGGCCATCTTTAATGGCACTCGACGATCCCCAGTCACCACCTTCAGTGAGAGGGAATTTACTGAAGTAACCCCGGAAAGTGGGGGTTATCAGATGTGCATTTCAAGCCACAAAACGAACTATAGCTTCGGTGAGTGCAGAGTTGTTCTATCTGAGCAGGAATACACTTGGCTTAAACGATTCCATCAGATCAGGCCTAATCTGAGTGGAATCACCTCAGACACAACACTCTTCTTTTTCACGTCCTGCGGTCAACCGTACGGCAATCTCTGTGAGTATGTGGGCCAGATATTTGCAGAGTTTGGCATTGGAAGTAAAGTCACCTTCGGTACAATTCGACGAAGCGTTGCTACATTGAACTTTAATCAAGGCTCGGTTACAGACCGGGGAACTGTGGCTGACCATATGTGTCATTCTCTGGAAACGCAGGCACGGTACTACCGGTACCATGATTTGCCTCGTAACGCCAGCCGAGCGCGGTCACTAATTGAGGGACAAATCAACCCATGATTCACTGATAAATAAAGAACATTTATTTGAAATTCACCCATGTCTTTGTGTGTCATTTGGTCACAGTTGAGAATGTATGGAGGCCTGAGGGTCTGAAATACCAGGGTGTTATGGGGTACCAGGTGCACTGAGCTGAAGAGACAGGCCGAGATAGAGGGCAGGCAGGTGGGCAGGCAGGGTAGAGAGAGTAAGCCTTGGTAACCAGTTCAATCACCAGGTACACATGCTGGACTTAGTGCAATGAGAGAGAAGTATGACTCTGTCATTGAATTGTATTGGGTTACCAGGTGACCTTGGTGGGGGGTGTGGGTCCCCCCTATGGGGTCTCCCTAACCCCCCTATGGTGGTCTCAGAGTGGGCATGTAGGTCTGTATACCCTTTAAAAATGTCACCCCTCCATAAATTGATCTATGGCGCCATCAAGCGACTTTTTAAATGTACTTATCCCACTGACATGGGACAGCAGTGGGGTGCTGAAACATGTGTCCTGGGGGTGGTGATGGCCTTTAAAAGTATTTAAAACCGTTTTTCAAAAATTGTCCTGGTAACCCAGAATAAAACCAGGTGCCCGTTTGGACTTAGTGCAATTTCTGAGAAGAAAAACATAGTCATTTTTCTGAAGATTTTTTGAAAAGCTATATAATTCCCTCTTGCTGTATCTCATTGAGTTGGGCCCTTAGGATGGTGCTCTAAGGGTGGGTATGGAGGTCCATATACCCTCTATAAGTATTTAAAACCGTTTTTCAAAAATTGTCCTGGTAACCCAGAATAAAACCAGGTGCCCGTTTGGACTTAGTGCAATTTCTGAGAAGAAAAACATAGTCATTTTTCTGAAGATTTTTTGAAAAGCTATATAATTCCCTCTTGCTGTATCTCATTGAGTTGGGCCCTTAGGATGGTGCTCTAAGGGTGGGTATGGAGGTCCATATACCCTCTATAAGTATTTAAAACCGTTTTTCAAAAATTGTCCTGGTAACCCAGAATAAAACCAGGTGCACGTTTGGACTTAGTCTCTGAAGCGAACTGAAAAGTTGGCACTTTGTAACTTTTTTGACCAAAATCTGAAATTTTCAAATAATGATTAAAAATACTTCCTGAGGGGCTAGAGGTCCCAAATTTTGGCTCATACCCTCTCTCGTGATGGGCAACAATTAGCCCCGGGGTAGAAAATTTCGCTTCCATAGGAACATATTTTTTCGGTAAACGGAACTTTTTTTCGCAAACTTAAAACTCGATTTTCTATTATAAATTGTTATGGAAAAACGGTTTAAATTAGATGGAAATGTTCGTCTACGTGTGCCCTTTCGTGCAAAAAAACCCCCATCCTGATTGGAGTTGTACTTTTCGATTTATTCAAGTTTAAAGTGTCCTACCGTGACATCGGGAATAGCCTTGAAACTGTGTGAGTGAGAGTTATTTTTACACACTCGTGGCCGTGTGGGGCAGACAGGTACCGGCGCGATTTGAGAAACCTGGTTTTTGACAACTGGAGAACCACATTCCGTCGGCGACCCATAGGTGGTTGCTACTCTGGCCGAATAGGGAGTGCTTTATGGACACTTTTGAGGGTTACAAGCCCCTCGGAACCATGGTAGTTCGGTCCTTATCCCTTCGGCGACCGATTGATGATTACTACTCATGCCGAATAGGGAGAGCTTTATGGACACTTTTGAGGGTTACAAGCCCCTCGGAACCATGGTAGTTCGGTCCTTATCCCTTCGGCGACCGATTGATGATTACTACTCTGGCCGAATAGGGAGTGATTTATGGACATTTTTGAGGGTTGCTTGTCCCTCATAACCATGGTTCCTTTGGTTCATATCCCTTCTGCGCCTGATTGGTCGTTACTACTCAGGCCGAATAGGGAGTGCTTTATGGACACTTTTGAGGGTTACAAGCCCCTCAGAACCGTGGGTACTTTGGACCATATCCCTCCGGCGCCCGATTGGTCCTAAGTATTGATCCGATTTTCCCAGCTTGGTGGTGGGAGGATATTGAGCTCTGTCCTGGACAGGTGGTCTATCCCAGCTATCACCTTGTGGGTTTGGGTCCTCCATGACCATGGTTCTTGTCCCATGAATGTGTCCGTCCCTAGCTTCCAACACGTTGCGTATCCATGGTTGTCCTCTGTTGTCGAGCCTGTTTTACATCTTCTGACCGATTTGCAATCTGTTTCCACCTGGGAGGGCCCCTGTCGGCCGGCCATTGGTCGGTGTTCAGACGGACGGTTCCTCCCGCCCCACGTGGAATTGCCTCTATCGGGGGAGCCCCTGTCGGAGACGGTTATCCCCGTCTTAATGTCAAGCTTCAGCCGCGCTCCGTTCGTGCGAGATCTAGCTGGCCCGTCTGTCTCAGTGGCCCTACATTGGTGGGGAGTGGACTACCCAGGTAGCGATGCCTGCGGATGACGTTCACCCATACCGTACCGGCGCCAGAAACACATGTATTTCTCAAACCCTGTCTTTTATCCACGTTGATGGCGTTCCGAATTAACCCTCCAGCTAAGACAAGATACCTGATTAAGCGGTGCCCCGGCACCTGTGGCTCCGGCCACGGGCAGTTCAGGGCCTCCCGCTGGGCGCACGGTGGATTGACCTAGGGCCTCCTCCCCTCACGGGATAGGAGTGGTCCCTGGCTGTTCTCCGCTTAGTGTGCCCGGGTACAACCTCTATGTTGTGAGTGGCTACCTGGTTGATCCTGCCAGTATCATATGCTTGTCTCAAAGATTAAGCCATGCAAGTCTAAGTACACACGGCCGGTACAGTGAAACTGCGAATGGCTCATTAAATCAGTTATGGGTTCGATTCCGGAGAGGGATCCTGAGAAATGGCTACCACATCCAAGGAAGGCAGCAGGGGTGCAAATTACCCACTCCCGACACAAACCAAACTCTGCTGTGGGTCGGGTAGGGTAGGGGGCTCACGCCTCCCGCCTCTCCCTTCCCTCGGCGCGGGTGAACTGGTCCTAGCCCGGTTCCCCGCAGTTCCTTTTTGCCTGGGATGCGCCCGACTGGCTCCATCCCCTTTCCCCGTTAGGCACGGCTAGATGACGCACCGATGGGTGGGTGTGTAGGCCGCTACCGAGGGGGACTGGGGGTGTCCGGTGAACCGGGACTTCCCGAAATGGTCTCACATTTTTAAGCGGCTTGAGTATCACCCAGTATCCTCGCGCGGCACTGGGAACCCAGTCAACCGCTCTGCGCCCCGGCGCAGGCGGGGGTTTAATGTCTCCCCGGCCCCACCGGCGCTTCGGCGACGGCGGCAGAGGAGCACCCGGAGGCCCCCATAAAGTTAAACCTACCTGTCTTTGAACTATGACCTCTCGCTCTGGCGAAGGGCGGAGGAAAGGAGGGCAACCTCCCCAACTCCCAACCCTTGAAACACGGACCAAGGAGACTAACGCACGCGCAAGTCAGAGTGTTTTCTCCGACACACCCCGTGGCGCAATGAAAGTGAGGGCCGGCGCGCGCTGGCTGAGGTGGGATCCCGGCCCTACGGGGTTGGGCGCACCACCGGCCCGTCTCGCCCGCTCTGTCGGGGAGGTGGAGCGTGAGCGTGTGCGATAGGACCCGAAAGATGATGAACTATGCCTGGGCGGTCCTGACGTGCAAATCGGTTGTCCGATCACCGCGGTGAGCACGGAAGCTGGGCGGGAAACCCGAGAGAGGGGCCCAAGCCCTGGAAAGAGTTGCAGTTCCGGCGGCGTCCGGTGAGCTCTTGCTGGCCCTTGAAAATCCGTAAGAGAGGGTGTAAATCTCACGTCGGGCCGTACCCATATCCGCAGCAGGTCTCCAAGGGCAACATCCTCTGGCATGTTAGAACAATGCATGTTAAGGAAAGTTGATGAGTCAGATCCGTAACTTCGGGGTAAAGATTGGTTCTAAGGGCAGGGCTGGGTAGGTCGGGCTAGGGTGTGAAATGAGGCTGGGCTCGATTCATGCCGATCTCCCCAGAAAGATGCTCGTCGGCCCCAGTAACAAGGGGTAAGGGATCTCCGGCGGGTATGTAGCCTTCGAACCAAGCTTTTTTGGGACAGAAGGCGTCTTCCTCCACCTCCCCCGTTATATCTAACTGGTTACCAGGTGCACAGAGAAGGGCCAGGAGGCAGAGTCCGGAGGCCCAGAGAGAGAGTGGGCAAGCAGACTAAAGAAGGTGGGTACCCGGGTGCAAAGTACCACCAGCACCTGGTAATCCTGGTGTGGACTTAGTCTCTGAGTGGTAAGCTGCAGGGTGACCAGGTGCACGAAGGCCGTTTTGGATAACCAGGTGCACGCGGTTCGTAACAGCGGGGCTATATGCTTTAGTGTCCGAGGAAGGGTGCTTAAGAGTGGGTGCCCTGGTTCGGATGGTGGTGGGTGCCCTGGTTCGGATGGTGGTGGGTGCCCTGGTTCGGATGGTGGTGGGTGCCCTGGTTCGGATGGTGGTGGGTGCCCTGGTTCGGATGGTGGTGGGTGCCCTGGTTCGGATGGTGGTGGGTGCCCTGGTTCGGATGGTGGTGGGTGCCCTGGTTCGGATGGTGGTGGGTGCCCTGGTTCGGATGGTGGTGGGTGCCCTGGTTCGCATGGTGGTGGGTGCCCTGGTTCGGATGGTGGTGGGTGCCCTGGTTCGCATGGTGGTGGGTGCCCTGGTTCGGATGGTGGTGGGTGCCCTGGTTCGGATGGTGGTGGGTGCCCTGGTTCGGATGGTGGTGGGTGCCCTGGTTCGGATGGTGTAAGAGCTTGTGGTGGGGGGTATCCCCCACTGGAGGTCATGCCCATAGAGAGGGGTGTTCCCCGGAGAGTGGGTGAAGGCTATCACTACCTGGTAACCCAAAATAATACCAGGCCCACAGCTGGACATAGTGCAATTTCTGAGAATTTTTGGACTTAGTCATTTTTCAAGAAAGCTCTGTCACTAACTTACATTGATGTTTAAAATGTCCAGTGGCGCCCTCTTGTGGAACATCCCGGGTGGGGGGTGTGTGAGAGGGGGGTATGGGACCGCCTATGGGGTGCTCCCTATCCGGGCATAGTAGTTTGAGGGAGTAAGCTCTACTCTCATGCCCGGAGAGATGGGTGTTCCCCGGATAGTGAGTGAAGGCCTAGAGGCCTGGAGGTCCGTAGTTCCACTGTCCTTAAGGGGGGCAGAGCAGTCAGCCTCTCTGGAGGTTGGCTGCTCTGTCCCCCTTTTTTTTTGGCCTAGTAACCCACAATTATACCAGGCCCACAGATCTGGCCAATGCCCAAACACACATAAAAACACTCATAAATCAGAAATGCTTTATCCCAGTGACATGGGGCTTCAGTATGTATCTCACATAGATAGATATGTTATGTGTGTACCATTTAAAAGTATTTAAAACCATTCTGAATGATTTTGACCTCAAAATAATACAATCACATGATTTGGCCTGGTAACTTAAAAACACATGAAAACCCTCATAAATCAGAAATGCTTTATCCCAGTGACATGGGGCTTCAGTATGTATCTCACATAGATAGATATGTTATGTGTGTACCATTTAAAAGTATTTAAAACCATTCTGAAGACTTTTGACCCCAAAATAACACAAGGCCCACAGCTGTGGCCAATGCCCAAACACACATAAAAACACTCATAAATCAGAAATGCTTTATCCCAGTGACATGGGGCTTCAGTATGTATCTCACATAGATAGATATGTTATGTGTGTACCATTTAAAAGTATTTAAAACCATTCTGAATGATTTTGACCTCAAAATAATACCATCACATGATTTGGCCTGGTAACCTAAAAACACATGAAAACCCTCATAAATCAGAAATGCTTTATCCCAGTGACATGGGGCTTCAGTATGTATCTCACATAGATAGATATGTTATGTGTGTACCATTTAAAAGTATTTAAAACCATTCTGAATGATTTTGACCTTATTTGAAAGCTCCATAAATTGATCTATGGCGCCATCAAGCGACTTTTTAAATGTACTTATCCCACTGACATGGGACAGCAGTGGGCTGCTGAAACAGGTGTCCTGGGGGTGGTGATGGCCTTTAAAAGTATTTAAAACCTTTTTAAAAAATGGTCCTGGTAACCCAGAATAAAACCAGGTGCCCGTTTGGACTTAGTGCAATTTCTGAGAAGAAAAACATAGTCATTTTTCTGAAGATTTTTTGAAAAGCTATATAATTCCCTCTTGCTGTATCTCATTGAGTTGGGCCATTAGGATGGTGCTCTAAGGGTGGGTATGGAGGTCCATATACCCTCTATAAGTATTTAAAACCGTTTTTCAAAAATTGTCCTGGTAACCCAGAATAAAACCAGGTGCACGTTTGGACTTAGTCTCTGAAGCGAACTGAAAAGTTGGCACTTTGTAACTTTTTTGACCAAAATCTGAAATTTTCAAATAATGATTAAAAATACTTCCCGGGGGGCTAGAGGTCCCAGACTTCGGCTCATACCCTCTCTCGTGATGGGCAACAATTAGCCCCGGGTTAGAAAATGTCGCTTCTATAGGAACCTATTTTTTCGGTAAACGGAACTTTTTTTCGCAAACTTAAAACTCGATTTTCTATTATAAATTGTTATGGAAAAACGGTTTAAATTAGATGGAAATGTTCGTCTACGTGTGCCCTTTCGTGCAAAAAAACCCCCATCCTGATTGGAGTTGTACTTTTCGATTTATTCAAGTTTAAAGTGTCCTACCGTGACATCGGGAATAGCCTTGAAACTGTGTGAGTGAGAGTTATTTTTACACACTCGTGGCCGTGTGGGGCAGACAGGTACCGGCGCGATTTGAGAAACCTGGTTTTTGACAACTGGAGAACCACATTCCGTCGGCGACCCATAGGTGGTTGCTACTCTGGCCGAATAGGGAGTGCTTTATGGACACTTTTGAGGGTTACAAGCCCCTCGGAACCATGGTAGTTCGGTCCTTATCCCTTCGGCGACCGATTGATGATTACTACTCATGCCGAATAGGGAGAGCTTTATGGACACTTTTGAGGGTTACAAGCCCCTCGGAACCATGGTAGTTCGGTCCTTATCCCTTCGGCGACCGATTGATGATTACTACTCATGCCGAATAGGGAGAGCTTTATGGACACTTTTGAGGGTTACAAGCCCCTCGGAACCATGGTAGTTCGGTCCTTATCCCTTCGGCGACCGATTGATGATTACTACTCATGCCGAATAGGGAGAGCTTTATGGACACTTTTGAGGGTTACAAGCCCCTCAGAACCGTGGGTACTTTGGACCATATCCCTTCCGCGCCTGCCCTAAGGATTTGGGCCGTCAAAGGGCATGGGTTTGGGCCTTCAAGGGCAGTACACTAATCTCTGAATCCGTATCAGAGTGCCTCTTTTCAGGCATATTGACAAGTGTGTATAGCCCTGGAAGCCTATGAAAGTACCAGGGCATGGCTGTCTGGCCTTGGCATTATGCCCTAAGGATTTGGGCCGTCAAAGGGCATTAGGGCCTATGGGTTTGGGCCTTCAAGGGCAGTACACTAATCTCTGAATCCGTATCAGAGTGCCTCTTTTCAGGCATATTGACAAGTGTGTATAGCCCTGGAAGCCTATGAAAGTAAAGGATTTGGGCCGTCAAAGGGCATTTGGGCCGTCAAAGGGCATTAGGGCCTTGGGTCTTTAGGTTCCCAGGCTCTCGGTGGAAAAAAACGGTGTGATCCCCAGCGGGGCTCGAACACCGATCGTCAGATCATAAGCCACAGCCGCTACCCCCATGGCCAACTGGGCTTTGACGAACAAAGAGGCCCTGGAAGCCTATGAAAGTACCAGGGCATGGCTGTCTGGCCTTGGCATTATGCCCTAAGGATTTGGGCCGTCAAAGGGCATTAGGGCCTATGGGTTTGGGCCTTCAAGGGCAGTACACTAATCTCTGAATCCGTATCAGAGTGCCTCTTTTCAGGCATATTGACAAGTGTGTATAGCCCTGGAAGCCTATGAAAGTACCAGGGCATGGCTGTCTGGCCTTGGCATTATGCCCTAAGGATTTGGGCCGTCAAAGGGCATTTGGGCCGTCGAAGGGCATTTGGGCCGTCAAAGGGCATTAGGGCCGTCAAAGGGCATTAGGGCCTTGGGTCTTTAGGTTCCCAGGCTCTCGGTGGAAAAAAACGGTGTGATCCCCAGCGGGGCTCGAACACCGATCGTCAGATCGTAAGCCACAGCCGCTACCCCCATGGCCAACTGGGCTTTGACGAACAAAGAGGCAACGAGGTGATCTTTATGGTCAAATTTCCAATCAGTCCAATTGGTCTGATATTGGCCCACACCTGGGGCTCATTAAGCCCTAGTTAGGGTTAGGTCGTTGTTTGGTGGAGCAAACAAAGAGACATACACGCACGCAGGAGAGAGAAGCTATGAACAGTAGACTAAAACGTGATTGTGGGCTTTGTTCCAAGCGGAATATCGTGCGGATAGACCGACATTTCAAGTCTGTCCATGCACTTAAGCCTGCTACTACAGAATGGAAGCGTGCTATGCAATCTAGCCGGCGTTCAACTGAGAGACAGCAGCCCGAATCATGGCAGTGTATGCAGCCTAACAACGGTGTTGCACCGCAGCTGGAGCCCTGGGAGAACCCTGGGTATTTCCAGTGTGTTGAAAGTGAGTTGTCCGTGGAGCAGCAGCTGGTAGACAAGGGTGAGCAGTCCGCGGTGGTGGATCAGCAGCTGTGGGACGAGAGTGAGCAGGCGGCGGCGACTGCGCCGGTGCAGTCAACCAGTCAGATCGGTGGTGAACCATGCTCGGAACCGAGGGAGCAAGGCTGCGTCATGGTGACTTCCACGGAGAGCGAGAGTGATGAAGGCGGCGGTGTGTCCTCCAGAATTGAAGGTTGGAGGAATGGAATTTTGACTGAATATGAACACTTTGCTATTGGTAAAAACCCTTCAGTTAAACGAATTGACAATAGTCGCACCAGTCTATCCAGAGTACGACAATTCCTCCGCTATATGTCAGAGGGCAAGGCCGATGAAGGACTGTGTTCTCTGGATAACTACAGACGTGTGTATGAGTGGTATGGTGAATGTGAAGACCGTTGTTTGGCACCATCCACGTTAAAAATGTACCGAGCTGATGTTCGAAGTTTCCTGAATTATCTTATTCAGTTCCGGCCAAAAGGTCTGCAGGCTAAAGCCAGTGGAATTCGAAAGTTGTTACTCTGCTTGGCAAAGATGGACAGGGATTCGCGGCAGAGCCAGGCAACACACAGGGCAAAATTCCGCAAACGGTGCAGGGACGAGGTGCTCAGCGCTGCGGAGTTAAGCCGGTTTGTTGAGCTAAGTAATCAAGCTATTCCTTCGGTTCTCAGTAGGCTGGAGGTCCGAGCCACCTGCGCTGATAGACGTAGGTTTGCGGCTCTCATGTCCAGCCGGTTGGCCATCTTTAATGGCACTCGACGATCCCCAGTCACCACCTTCAGTGAGAGGGAATTTACTGAAGTAACCCCGGAAAGTGGGGGTTATCAGATGTGCATTTCAAGCCACAAAACGAACTATAGCTTCGGTGAGTGCAGAGTTGTTCTATCTGAGCAGGAATACACTTGGCTTAAACGATTCCATCAGATCAGGCCTAATCTGAGTGGAATCACCTCAGACACAACACTCTTCTTTTTCACGTCCTGCGGTCAACCGTACGGCAATCTCTGTGAGTATGTGGGCCAGATATTTGCAGAGTTTGGCATTGGAAGTAAAGTCACCTTCGGTACAATTCGACGAAGCGTTGCTACATTGAACTTTAATCAAGGCTCGGTTACAGACCGGGGAACTGTGGCTGACCATATGTGTCATTCTCTGGAAACGCAGGCACGGTACTACCGGTACCATGATTTGCCTCGTAACGCCAGCCGAGCGCGGTCACTAATTGAGGGACAAATCAACCCATGATTCACTGATAAATAAAGAACATTTATTTGAAATTCACCCATGTCTTTGTGTGTCATTTGGTCACAGTTGAGAATGTATGGAGGCCTGAGGGTCTGAAATACCAGGGTGTTATGGGGTACCAGGTGCACTGAGCTGAAGAGACAGGCCGAGATAGAGGGCAGGCAGGTGGGCAGGCAGGGTAGAGAGAGTAAGCCTTGGTAACCAGTTCAATCACCAGGTACACATGCTGGACTTAGTGCAATGAGAGAGAAGTATGACTCTGTCATTGAATTGTATTGGGTTACCAGGTGACCTTGGTGGGGGGTGTGGGTCCCCCCTATGGGGTCTCCCTAACCCCCCTATGGTGGTCTCAGAGTGGGCATGTAGGTCTGTATACCCTTTAAAAATGTCACCCCTCCATAAATTGATCTATGGCGCCATCAAGCGACTTTTTAAATGTACTTATCCCACTGACATGGGACAGCAGTGGGGTGCTGAAACATGTGTCCTGGGGGTGGTGATGGCCTTTAAAAGTATTTAAAACCGTTTTTCAAAAATTGTCCTGGTAACCCAGAATAAAACCAGGTGCCCGTTTGGACTTAGTGCAATTTCTGAGAAGAAAAACATAGTCATTTTTCTGAAGATTTTTTGAAAAGCTATATAATTCCCTCTTGCTGTATCTCATTGAGTTGGGCCCTTAGGATGGTGCTCTAAGGGTGGGTATGGAGGTCCATATACCCTCTATAAGTATTTAAAACCGTTTTTCAAAAATTGTCCTGGTAACCCAGAATAAAACCAGGTGCCCGTTTGGACTTAGTGCAATTTCTGAGAAGAAAAACATAGTCATTTTTCTGAAGATTTTTTGAAAAGCTATATAATTCCCTCTTGCTGTATCTCATTGAGTTGGGCCCTTAGGATGGTGCTCTAAGGGTGGGTATGGAGGTCCATATACCCTCTATAAGTATTTAAAACCGTTTTTCAAAAATTGTCCTGGTAACCCAGAATAAAACCAGGTGCACGTTTGGACTTAGTCTCTGAAGCGAACTGAAAAGTTGGCACTTTGTAACTTTTTTGACCAAAATCTGAAATTTTCAAATAATGATTAAAAATACTTCCTGAGGGGCTAGAGGTCCCAAATTTTGGCTCATACCCTCTCTCGTGATGGGCAACAATTAGCCCCGGGGTAGAAAATTTCGCTTCCATAGGAACATATTTTTTCGGTAAACGGAACTTTTTTTCGCAAACTTAAAACTCGATTTTCTATTATAAATTGTTATGGAAAAACGGTTTAAATTAGATGGAAATGTTCGTCTACGTGTGCCCTTTCGTGCAAAAAAACCCCCATCCTGATTGGAGTTGTACTTTTCGATTTATTCAAGTTTAAAGTGTCCTACCGTGACATCGGGAATAGCCTTGAAACTGTGTGAGTGAGAGTTATTTTTACACACTCGTGGCCGTGTGGGGCAGACAGGTACCGGCGCGATTTGAGAAACCTGGTTTTTGACAACTGGAGAACCACATTCCGTCGGCGACCCATAGGTGGTTGCTACTCTGGCCGAATAGGGAGTGCTTTATGGACACTTTTGAGGGTTACAAGCCCCTCGGAACCATGGTAGTTCGGTCCTTATCCCTTCGGCGACCGATTGATGATTACTACTCATGCCGAATAGGGAGAGCTTTATGGACACTTTTGAGGGTTACAAGCCCCTCGGAACCATGGTAGTTCGGTCCTTATCCCTTCGGCGACCGATTGATGATTACTACTCTGGCCGAATAGGGAGTGATTTATGGACATTTTTGAGGGTTGCTTGTCCCTCATAACCATGGTTCCTTTGGTTCATATCCCTTCTGCGCCTGATTGGTCGTTACTACTCAGGCCGAATAGGGAGTGCTTTATGGACACTTTTGAGGGTTACAAGCCCCTCAGAACCGTGGGTACTTTGGACCATATCCCTCCGGCGCCCGATTGGTCCTAAGTATTGATCCGATTTTCCCAGCTTGGTGGTGGGAGGATATTGAGCTCTGTCCTGGACAGGTGGTCTATCCCAGCTATCACCTTGTGGGTTTGGGTCCTCCATGACCATGGTTCTTGTCCCATGAATGTGTCCGTCCCTAGCTTCCAACACGTTGCGTATCCATGGTTGTCCTCTGTTGTCGAGCCTGTTTTACATCTTCTGACCGATTTGCAATCTGTTTCCACCTGGGAGGGCCCCTGTCGGCCGGCCATTGGTCGGTGTTCAGACGGACGGTTCCTCCCGCCCCACGTGGAATTGCCTCTATCGGGGGAGCCCCTGTCGGAGACGGTTATCCCCGTCTTAATGTCAAGCTTCAGCCGCGCTCCGTTCGTGCGAGATCTAGCTGGCCCGTCTGTCTCAGTGGCCCTACATTGGTGGGGAGTGGACTACCCAGGTAGCGATGCCTGCGGATGACGTTCACCCATACCGTACCGGCGCCAGAAACACATGTATTTCTCAAACCCTGTCTTTTATCCACGTTGATGGCGTTCCGAATTAACCCTCCAGCTAAGACAAGATACCTGATTAAGCGGTGCCCCGGCACCTGTGGCTCCGGCCACGGGCAGTTCAGGGCCTCCCGCTGGGCGCACGGTGGATTGACCTAGGGCCTCCTCCCCTCACGGGATAGGAGTGGTCCCTGGCTGTTCTCCGCTTAGTGTGCCCGGGTACAACCTCTATGTTGTGAGTGGCTACCTGGTTGATCCTGCCAGTATCATATGCTTGTCTCAAAGATTAAGCCATGCAAGTCTAAGTACACACGGCCGGTACAGTGAAACTGCGAATGGCTCATTAAATCAGTTATGGGTTCGATTCCGGAGAGGGATCCTGAGAAATGGCTACCACATCCAAGGAAGGCAGCAGGGGTGCAAATTACCCACTCCCGACACAAACCAAACTCTGCTGTGGGTCGGGTAGGGTAGGGGGCTCACGCCTCCCGCCTCTCCCTTCCCTCGGCGCGGGTGAACTGGTCCTAGCCCGGTTCCCCGCAGTTCCTTTTTGCCTGGGATGCGCCCGACTGGCTCCATCCCCTTTCCCCGTTAGGCACGGCTAGATGACGCACCGATGGGTGGGTGTGTAGGCCGCTACCGAGGGGGACTGGGGGTGTCCGGTGAACCGGGACTTCCCGAAATGGTCTCACATTTTTAAGCGGCTTGAGTATCACCCAGTATCCTCGCGCGGCACTGGGAACCCAGTCAACCGCTCTGCGCCCCGGCGCAGGCGGGGGTTTAATGTCTCCCCGGCCCCACCGGCGCTTCGGCGACGGCGGCAGAGGAGCACCCGGAGGCCCCCATAAAGTTAAACCTACCTGTCTTTGAACTATGACCTCTCGCTCTGGCGAAGGGCGGAGGAAAGGAGGGCAACCTCCCCAACTCCCAACCCTTGAAACACGGACCAAGGAGACTAACGCACGCGCAAGTCAGAGTGTTTTCTCCGACACACCCCGTGGCGCAATGAAAGTGAGGGCCGGCGCGCGCTGGCTGAGGTGGGATCCCGGCCCTACGGGGTTGGGCGCACCACCGGCCCGTCTCGCCCGCTCTGTCGGGGAGGTGGAGCGTGAGCGTGTGCGATAGGACCCGAAAGATGATGAACTATGCCTGGGCGGTCCTGACGTGCAAATCGGTTGTCCGATCACCGCGGTGAGCACGGAAGCTGGGCGGGAAACCCGAGAGAGGGGCCCAAGCCCTGGAAAGAGTTGCAGTTCCGGCGGCGTCCGGTGAGCTCTTGCTGGCCCTTGAAAATCCGTAAGAGAGGGTGTAAATCTCACGTCGGGCCGTACCCATATCCGCAGCAGGTCTCCAAGGGCAACATCCTCTGGCATGTTAGAACAATGCATGTTAAGGAAAGTTGATGAGTCAGATCCGTAACTTCGGGGTAAAGATTGGTTCTAAGGGCAGGGCTGGGTAGGTCGGGCTAGGGTGTGAAATGAGGCTGGGCTCGATTCATGCCGATCTCCCCAGAAAGATGCTCGTCGGCCCCAGTAACAAGGGGTAAGGGATCTCCGGCGGGTATGTAGCCTTCGAACCAAGCTTTTTTGGGACAGAAGGCGTCTTCCTCCACCTCCCCCGTTATTTCTAACTGGTTACCAGGTGCACAGAGAAGGGCCAGGAGGCAGAGTCCGGAGGCCCAGAGAGAGAGTGGGCAAGCAGACTAAAGAAGGTGGGTACCCGGGTGCAAAGTACCACCAGCACCTGGTAATCCTGGTGTGGACTTAGTCTCTGAGTGGTAAGCTGCAGGGTGACCAGGTGCACGAAGGCCGTTTTGGATCACCAGGTGCACGCGGTTCGTAACAGCGGGGCTATATGCTTTAGTGTCCGAGGAAGGGTGCTTAAGAGTGGGTGCCCTGGTTCGGATGGTGGTGGGTGCCCTGGTTCGGATGGTGGTGGGTGCCCTGGTTCGGATGGTGGTGGGTGCCCTGGTTCGCATGGTGGTGGGTGCCCTGGTTCGGATGGTGGTGGGTGCCCTGGTTCGGATGGTGGTGGGTGCCCTGGTTCGCATGGTGGTGGGTGCCCTGGTTCGGATGGTGGTGGGTGCCCTGGTTCGGATGGTGGTGGGTGCCCTGGTTCGGATGGTGGTGGGTGCCCTGGTTCGGATGGTGGTGGGTGCCCTGGTTCGGATGGTGGTGGGTGCCCTGGTTCGCATGGTGGTGGGTGCCCTGGTTCGGATGGTGGTGGGTGCCCTGGTTCGGATGGTGTAAGAGCTTGTGGTGGGGGGTATCCCCCACTGGAGGTCATGCCCATAGAGAGGGGTGTTCCCCGGAGAGTGGGTGAAGGCTATCACTACCTGGTAACCCAAAATAATACCAGGCCCACAGCTGGACATAGTGCAATTTCTGAGAATTTTTGGACTTAGTCATTTTTCAAGAAAGCTCTGTCACTAACTTACATTGATGTTTAAAATGTCCAGTGGCGCCCTCTTGTGGAACATCCCGGGTGGGGGGTGTGTGAGAGGGGGGTATGGGACCGCCTATGGGGTGCTCCCTATCCGGGCATAGTAGTTTGAGGGAGTAAGCTCTACTCTCATGCCCGGAGAGATGGGTGTTCCCCGGATAGTGAGTGAAGGCCTAGAGGCCTGGAGGTCCGTAGTTCCACTGTCCTTAAGGGGGGCAGAGCAGTCAGCCTCTCTGGAGGTTGGCTGCTCTGTCCCCCTTTTTTTTTGGCCTGGTAACCCACAATTATACCAGGCCCACAGATCTGGCCAATGCCCAAACACACATAAAAACCCTCATAAATCAGAAATGCTTTATCCCAGTGACATGGGGCTTCAGTATGTATCTCACATAGATAGATATGTTATGTGTGTACCATTTAAAAGTATTTAAAACCATTCTGAATGACTTTTGACCCCAAAATAACACAAGGCCCACATGCTGTGGCCAATGGTCCCTTAAACACACATGAAAACCCTCATAAATCAGAAATGCTTTATCCCAGTGACATGGGGCTTCAGTATGTATCTCACATAGATAGATATGTTATGTGTGTACCATTTAAAAGTATTTAAAACCATTCTGAATGACTTTTGACCCCAAAATAACACAAGGCCCACATGCTGTGGCCAATGGTCCCTTAAACACACATGAAAACCCTCATAAATCAGAAATGCTTTATCCCAGTGACATGGGGCTTCAGTATGTATCTCACATAGATAGATATGTTATGTGTGTACCATTTAAAAGTATTTAAAACCATTCTGAATGATTTTGACCTCAAAATAATACCATCACATGATTTGGCCTGGTAACCTAAAAACACATGAAAACCCTCATAAATCAGAAATGCTTTATCCCAGTGACATGGGGCTTCAGTATGTATCTCACATAGATAGATATGTTATGTGTGTACCATTTAAAAGTATTTAAAACCATTCTGAATGATTTTGACCTTATTTGAAAGCTCCATAAATTGATCTATGGCGCCATCAAGCGACTTTTTAAATGTACTTATCCCACTGACATGGGACAGCAGTGGGCTGCTGAAACAGGTGTCCTGGGGGTGGTGATGGCCTTTAAAAGTATTTAAAACCTTTTTAAAAAATGGTCCTGGTAACCCAGAATAAAACCAGGTGCCCGTTTGGACTTAGTGCAATTTCTGAGAAGAAAAACATAGTCATTTTTCTGAAGATTTTTTGAAAAAGCTATATAATTCCCTCTTGCTGTATCTCATTGAGTTGGGCCATTAGGATGGTGCTCTAAGGGTGGGTATGGAGGTCCATATACCCTCTATAAGTATTTAAAACCGTTTTTCAAAAATTGTCCTGGTAACCCAGAATAAAACCAGGTGCACGTTTGGACTTAGTCTCTGAAGCGAACTGAAAAGTTGGCACTTTGTAACTTTTTTGACCAAAATCTGAAATTTTCAAATAATGATTAAAAATACTTCCCGGGGGGCTAGAGGTCCCAGACTTCGGCTCATACCCTCTCTCGTGATGGGCAACAATTAGCCCCGGGTTAGAAAATGTCGCTTCTATAGGAACCTATTTTTTCGGTAAACGGAACTTTTTTTCGCAAACTTAAAACTCGATTTTCTATTATAAATTGTTATGGAAAAACGGTTTAAATTAGATGGAAATGTTCGTCTACGTGTGCCCTTTCGTGCAAAAAAACCCCCATCCTGATTGGAGTTGTACTTTTCGATTTATTCAAGTTTAAAGTGTCCTACCGTGACATCGGGAATAGCCTTGAAACTGTGTGAGTGAGAGTTATTTTTACACACTCGTGGCCGTGTGGGGCAGACAGGTACCGGCGCGATTTGAGAAACCTGGTTTTTGACAACTGGAGAACCACATTCCGTCGGCGACCCATAGGTGGTTGCTACTCTGGCCGAATAGGGAGTGCTTTATGGACACTTTTGAGGGTTACAAGCCCCTCGGAACCATGGTAGTTCGGTCCTTATCCCTTCGGCGACCGATTGATGATTACTACTCATGCCGAATAGGGAGAGCTTTATGGACACTTTTGAGGGTTACAAGCCCCTCGGAACCATGGTAGTTCGGTCCTTATCCCTTCGGCGACCGATTGATGATTACTACTCATGCCGAATAGGGAGAGCTTTATGGACACTTTTGAGGGTTACAAGCCCCTCGGAACCATGGTAGTTCGGTCCTTATCCCTTCGGCGACCGATTGATGATTACTACTCATGCCGAATAGGGAGAGCTTTATGGACACTTTTGAGGGTTACAAGCCCCTCAGAACCGTGGGTACTTTGGACCATATCCCTTCCGCGCCTGCCCTAAGGATTTGGGCCGTCAAAGGGCATTAGGGCCTATGGGTTTGGGCCTTCAAGGGCAGTACACTAATCTCTGAATCCGTATCAGAGTGCCTCTTTTCAGGCATATTGACAAGTGTGTATAGCCCTGGAAGCCTATGAAAGTACCAGGGCATGGCTGTCTGGCCTTGGCATTATGCCCTAAGGATTTGGGCCGTCAAAGGGCATTAGGGCCTATGGGTTTGGGCCTTCAAGGGCAGTACACTAATCTCTGAATCCGTATCAGAGTGCCTCTTTTCAGGCATATTGACAAGTGTGTATAGCCCTGGAAGCCTATGAAAGTAAAGGATTTGGGCCGTCAAAGGGCATTTGGGCCGTCAAAGGGCATTTGGGCCGTCAAAGGGCATTAGGGCCTTGGGTCTTTAGGTTCCCAGGCTCTCGGTGGAAAAAAACGGTGTGATCCCCAGCGGGGCTCGAACACCGATCGTCAGATCGTAAGCCACAGCCGCTACCCCCATGGCCAACTGGGCTTTGACGAACAAAGAGGCCCTGGAAGCCTATGAAAGTACCAGGGCATGGCTGTCTGGCCTTGGCATTATGCCCTAAGGATTTGGGCCGTCAAAGGGCATTAGGGCCTATGGGTTTGGGCCTTCAAGGGCAGTACACTAATCTCTGAATCCGTATCAGAGTGCCTCTTTTCAGGCATATTGACAAGTGTGTATAGCCCTGGAAGCCTATGAAAGTACCAGGGCATGGCTGTCTGGCCTTGGCATTATGCCCTAAGGATTTGGGCCGTCAAAGGGCATTTGGGCCGTCAAAGGGCATTAGGGCCGTCAAAGGGCATTAGGTTCCCAGGCTCTCGGTGGAAAAAAACGGTGTGATCCCCAGCGGGGCTCGAACACCGATCGTCAGATCGTAAGCCACAGCCGCTACCCCCATGGCCAACTGGGCTTTGACGAACAAAGAGGCAACGAGGTGATCTTTATGGTCAAATTTCCAATCAGTCCAATTGGTCTGATATTGGCCCACACCTGGGGCTCATTAAGCCCTAGTTAGGGTTAGGTCGTTGTTTGGTGGAGCAAACAAAGAGACATACACGCACGCAGGAGAGAGAAGCTATGAACAGTAGACTAAAACGTGATTGTGGGCTTTGTTCCAAGCGGAATATCGTGCGGATAGACCGACATTTCAAGTCTGTCCATGCACTTAAGCCTGCTACTACAGAATGGAAGCGTGCTATGCAATCTAGCCGGCGTTCAACTGAGAGACAGCAGCCCGAATCATGGCAGTGTATGCAGCCTAACAACGGTGTTGCACCGCAGCTGGAGCCCTGGGAGAACCCTGGGTATTTCCAGTGTGTTGAAAGTGAGTTGTCCGTGGAGCAGCAGCTGGTAGACAAGGGTGAGCAGTCCGCGGTGGTGGATCAGCAGCTGTGGGACGAGAGTGAGCAGGCGGCGGCGACTGCGCCGGTGCAGTCAACCAGTCAGATCGGTGGTGAACCATGCTCGGAACCGAGGGAGCAAGGCTGCGTCATGGTGACTTCCACGGAGAGCGAGAGTGATGAAGGCGGCGGTGTGTCCTCCAGAATTGAAGGTTGGAGGAATGGAATTTTGACTGAATATGAACACTTTGCTATTGGTAAAAACCCTTCAGTTAAACGAATTGACAATAGTCGCACCAGTCTATCCAGAGTACGACAATTCCTCCGCTATATGTCAGAGGGCAAGGCCGATGAAGGACTGTGTTCTCTGGATAACTACAGACGTGTGTATGAGTGGTATGGTGAATGTGAAGACCGTTGTTTGGCACCATCCACGTTAAAAATGTACCGAGCTGATGTTCGAAGTTTCCTGAATTATCTTATTCAGTTCCGGCCAAAAGGTCTGCAGGCTAAAGCCAGTGGAATTCGAAAGTTGTTACTCTGCTTGGCAAAGATGGACAGGGATTCGCGGCAGAGCCAGGCAACACACAGGGCAAAATTCCGCAAACGGTGCAGGGACGAGGTGCTCAGCGCTGCGGAGTTAAGCCGGTTTGTTGAGCTAAGTAATCAAGCTATTCCTTCGGTTCTCAGTAGGCTGGAGGTCCGAGCCACCTGCGCTGATAGACGTAGGTTTGCGGCTCTCATGTCCAGCCGGTTGGCCATCTTTAATGGCACTCGACGATCCCCAGTCACCACCTTCAGTGAGAGGGAATTTACTGAAGTAACCCCGGAAAGTGGGGGTTATCAGATGTGCATTTCAAGCCACAAAACGAACTATAGCTTCGGTGAGTGCAGAGTTGTTCTATCTGAGCAGGAATACACTTGGCTTAAACGATTCCATCAGATCAGGCCTAATCTGAGTGGAATCACCTCAGACACAACACTCTTCTTTTTCACGTCCTGCGGTCAACCGTACGGCAATCTCTGTGAGTATGTGGGCCAGATATTTGCAGAGTTTGGCATTGGAAGTAAAGTCACCTTCGGTACAATTCGACGAAGCGTTGCTACATTGAACTTTAATCAAGGCTCGGTTACAGACCGGGGAACTGTGGCTGACCATATGTGTCATTCTCTGGAAACGCAGGCACGGTACTACCGGTACCATGATTTGCCTCGTAACGCCAGCCGAGCGCGGTCACTAATTGAGGGACAAATCAACCCATGATTCACTGATAAATAAAGAACATTTATTTGAAATTCACCCATGTCTTTGTGTGTCATTTGGTCACGGTTGAGAATGTATGGAGGCCTGAGGGTCTGAAATACCAGGGTGTTATGGGGTACCAGGTGCACTGAGCTGAAGAGACAGGCCGAGATAGAGGGCAGGCAGGTGGGCAGGCAGGGTAGAGAGAGTAAGCCTTGGTAACCAGTTCAATCACCAGGTACACATGCTGGACTTAGTGCAATGAGAGAGAAGTATGACTCTGTCATTGAATTGTATTGGGTTACCAGGTGACCTTGGTGGGGGGTGTGGGTCCCCCCTATGGGGTCTCCCTAACCCCCCTATGGTGGTCTCAGAGTGGGCATGTAGGTCTGTATACCCTTTAAAAATGTCACCCCTCCATAAATTGATCTATGGCGCCATCAAGCGACTTTTTAAATGTACTTATCCCACTGACATGGGACAGCAGTGGGGTGCTGAAACATGTGTCCTGGGGGTGGTGATGGCCTTTAAAAGTATTTAAAACCTTTTTAAAAAATTGGTCCTGGTAACCCAGAATAAAACCAGGTGCCCGTTTGGACTTAGTGCAATTTCTGAGAAGAAAAACATAGTCATTTTTCTGAAGATTTTTTGAAAAGCTATATAATTCCCTCTTGCTGTATCTCATTGAGTTGGGCCCTTAGGATGGTGCTCTAAGGGTGGGTATGGAGGTCCATATGCCCTCTATAAGTATTTAAAACCGTTTTTCAAAAATTGTCCTGGTAACCCAGAATAAAACCAGGTGCCCGTTTGGACTTAGTGCAATTTCTGAGAAGAAAAACATAGTCATTTTTCTGAAGATTTTTTGAAAAGCTATATAATTCCCTCTTGCTGTATCTCATTGAGTTGGGCCATTAGGATGGTGCTCTAAGGGTGGGTATGGAGGTCCATATGCCCTCTATAAGTATTTAAAACCGTTTTTCAAAAATTGTCCTGGTAACCCAGAATAAAACCAGGTGCACGTTTGGACTTAGTCTCTGAAGCGAACTGAAAAGTTGGCACTTTGTAACTTTTTTGACCAAAATCTGAAATTTTCAAATAATGATTAAAAATACTTCCTGAGGGGCTAGAGGTCCCAAATTTTGGCTCATACCCTCTCTCGTGATGGGCAACAATTAGCCCCGGGTCAGAAAATTTCGCTTCCATAGGAACATATTTTTTCGGTAAACGGAACTTTTTTTCGCAAACTTAAAACTCGATTTTCTATTATAAATTGTTATGGAAAAACGGTTTAAATTAGATGGAAATGTTCGTCTACGTGTGCCCTTTCGTGCAAAAAAACCCCCATCCTGATTGGAGTTGTACTTTTCGATTTATTCAAGTTTAAAGTGTCCTACCGTGACATCGGGAATAGCCTTGAAACTGTGTGAGTGAGAGTTATTTTTACACACTCGTGGCCGTGTGGGGCAGACAGGTACCGGCGCGATTTGAGAAACCTGGTTTTTGACAACTGGAGAACCACATTCCGTCGGCGACCCATAGGTGGTTGCTACTCTGGCCGAATAGGGAGTGCTTTATGGACACTTTTGAGGGTTACAAGCCCCTCGTAACCATGGTAGTTCGGTCCTTATCCCTTCGGCGACCGATTGATGATTACTACTCATGCCGAATAGGGAGAGCTTTATGGACACTTTTGAGGGTTACAAGCCCCTCGGAACCATGGTAGTTCGGTCCTTATCCCTTCGGCGACCGATTGATGATTACTACTCTGGCCGAATAGGGAGTGATTTATGGACATTTTTGAGGGTTGCTTGTCCCTCATAACCATGGTTCCTTTGGTTCATATCCCTTCTGCGCCTGATTGGTCGTTACTACTCAGGCCGAATAGGGAGTGCTTTATGGACACTTTTGAGGGTTACAAGCCCCTCAGAACCGTGGGTACTTTGGACCATATCCCTCCGGCGCCCGATTGGTCCTAAGTATTGATCCGATTTTCCCAGCTTGGTGGTGGGAGGATATTGAGCTCTGTCCTGGACAGGTGGTCTATCCCAGCTATCACCTTGTGGGTTTGGGTCCTCCATGACCATGGTTCTTGTCCCATGAATGTGTCCGTCCCTAGCTTCCAACACGTTGCGTATCCATGGTTGTCCTCTGTTGTCGAGCCTGTTTTACATCTTCTGACCGATTTGCAATCTGTTTCCACCTGGGAGGGCCCCTGTCGGCCGGCCATTGGTCGGTGTTCAGACGGACGGTTCCTCCCGCCCCACGTGGAATTGCCTCTATCGGGGGAGCCCCTGTCGGAGACGGTTATCCCCGTCTTAATGTCAAGCTTCAGCCGCGCTCCGTTCGTGCGAGATCTAGCCGGCCCGTCTGTCTCAGTGGCCCTACATTGGTGGGGAGTGGACTACCCAGGTAGCGATGCCTGCGGATGACGTTCACCCATACCGTACCGGCGCCAGAAACACATGTATTTCTCAAACCCTGTCTTTTATCCACGTTGATGGCGTTCCGAATTAACCCTCCAGCTAAGACAAGATACCTGATTAAGCGGTGCCCCGGCACCTGTGGCTCCGGCCACGGGCAGTTCAGGGCCTCCCGCTGGGCGCACGGTGGATTGACCTAGGGCCTCCTCCCCTCACGGGATAGGAGTGGTCCCTGGCTGTTCTCCGCTTAGTGTGCCCGGGTACAACCTCTATGTTGTGAGTGGCTACCTGGTTGATCCTGCCAGTAGCATATGCTTGTCTCAAAGATTAAGCCATGCAAGTCTAAGTACACACGGCCGGTACAGTGAAACTGCGAATGGCTCATTAAATCAGTTATGGGTTCGATTCCGGAGAGGGATCCTGAGAAATGGCTACCACATCCAAGGAAGGCAGCAGGGGTGCAAATTACCCACTCCCGACACAAACCAAACTCTGCTGTGGGTCGGGTAGGGTAGGGGGCTCACGCCTCCCGCCTCTCCCTTCCCTCGGCGCGGGTGAACTGGTCCTAGCCCGGTTCCCCGCAGTTCCTTTTTGCCTGGGATGCGCCCGACTGGCTCCATCCCCTTTCCCCGTTAGGCACGGCTAGATGACGCACCGATGGGTGGGTGTGTAGGCCGCTACCGAGGGGGACTGGGGGTGTCCGGTGAACCGGGACTTCCCGAAATGGTCTCACATTTTTAAGCGGCTTGAGTATCACCCAGTATCCTCGCGCGGCACTGGGAACCCAGTCAACCGCTCTGCGCCCCGGCGCAGGCGGGGGTTTAATGTCTCCCCGGCCCCACCGGCGCTTCGGCGACGGCGGCAGAGGAGCACCCGGAGGCCCCCATAAAGTTAAACCTACCTGTCTTTGAACTATGACCTCTCGCTCTGGCGAAGGGCGGAGGAAAGGAGGGCAACCTCCCCAACTCCCAACCCTTGAAACACGGACCAAGGAGACTAACGCACGCGCAAGTCAGAGTGTTTTCTCCGACACACCCCGTGGCGCAATGAAAGTGAGGGCCGGCGCGCGCTGGCTGAGGTGGGATCCCGGCCCTACGGGGTTGGGCGCACCACCGGCCCGTCTCGCCCGCTCTGTCGGGGAGGTGGAGCGTGAGCGTGTGCGATAGGACCCGAAAGATGATGAACTATGCCTGGGCGGTCCTGACGTGCAAATCGGTTGTCCGATCACCGCGGTGAGCACGGAAGCTGGGCGGGAAACCCGAGAGAGGGGCCCAAGCCCTGGAAAGAGTTGCAGTTCCGGCGGCGTCCGGTGAGCTCTTGCTGGCCCTTGAAAATCCGTAAGAGAGGGTGTAAATCTCACGTCGGGCCGTACCCATATCCGCAGCAGGTCTCCAAGGGCAACATCCTCTGGCATGTTAGAACAATGCATGTTAAGGAAAGTTGATGAGTCAGATCCGTAACTTCGGGGTAAAGATTGGTTCTAAGGGCAGGGCTGGGTAGGTCGGGCTAGGGTGTGAAATGAGGCTGGGCTCGATTCATGCCGATCTCCCCAGAAAGATGCTCGTCGGCCCCAGTAACAAGGGGTAAGGGATCTCCGGCGGGTATGTAGCCTTCGAACCAAGCTTTTTTGGGACAGAAGGCGTCTTCCTCCACCTCCCCCGTTATTTCTAACTGGTTACCAGGTGCACAGAGAAGGGCCAGGAGGCAGAGTCCGGAGGCCCAGAGAGAGAGTGGGCAAGCAGACTAAAGAAGGTGGGTACCCGGGTGCAAAGTACCACCAGCACCTGGTAATCCTGGTGTGGACTTAGTCTCTGAGTGGTAAGCTGCAGGGTGACCAGGTGCACGAAGGCCGTTTTGGATCACCAGGTGCACGCGGTTCGTAACAGCGGGGCTATATGCTTTAGTGTCCGAGGAAGGGTGCTTAAGAGTGGGTGCCCTGGTTCGGATGGTGGTGGGTGCCCTGGTTCGGATGGTGGTGGGTGCCCTGGTTCGGATGGTGGTGGGTGCCCTGGTTCGCATGGTGGTGGGTGCCCTGGTTCGGATGGTGGTGGGTGCCCTGGTTCGGATGGTGGTGGGTGCCCTGGTTCGGATGGTGGTGGGTGCCCTGGTTCGGATGGTGGTGGGTGCCCTGGTTCGGATGGTGGTGGGTGCCCTGGTTCGGATGGTGGTGGGTGCCCTGGTTCGGATGGTGGTGGGTGCCCTGGTTCGGATGGTGGTGGGTGCCCTGGTTCGGATGGTGGTGGGTGCCCTGGTTCGGATGGTGGTGGGTGCCCTGGTTCGGATGGTGTAAGAGCTTGTGGTGGGGGGTATCCCCCACTGGAGGTCATGCCCATAGAGAGGGGTGTTCCCCGGAGAGTGGGTGAAGGCTATCACTACCTGGTAACCCAAAATAATACCAGGCCCACAGCTGGACATAGTGCAATTTCTGAGAATTTTTGGACTTAGTCATTTTTCAAGAAAGCTCTGTCACTAACTTACATTGATGTTTAAAATGTCCAGTGGCGCCCTCTTGTGGAACATCCCGGGTGGGGGGTGTGTGAGAGGGGGGTATGGGACCGCCTATGGGGTGCTCCCTATCCGGGCATAGTAGTTTGAGGGAGTAAGCTCTACTCTCATGCCCGGAGAGATGGGTGTTCCCCGGATAGTGAGTGAAGGCCTAGAGGCCTGGAGGTCCGTAGTTCCACTGTCCTTAAGGGGGGCAGAGCAGTCAGCCTCTCTGGAGGTTGGCTGCTCTGTCCCCCTTTTTTTTTGGCCTAGTAACCCACAATTATACCAGGCCCACAGATCTGGCCAATGCCCAAACACACATAAAAACACTCATAAATCAGAAATGCTTTATCCCAGTGACATGGGGCTTCAGTATGTATCTCACATAGATAGATATGTTATGTGTGTACCATTTAAAAGTATTTAAAACCATTCTGAATGATTTTGACCTCAAAATAATACAATCACATGATTTGGCCTGGTAACTTAAAAACACATGAAAACCCTCATAAATCAGAAATGCTTTATCCCAGTGACATGGGGCTTCAGTATGTATCTCACATAGATAGATATGTTATGTGTGTACCATTTAAAAGTATTTAAAACCATTCTGAAGACTTTTGACCCCAAAATAACACAAGGCCCACAGCTGTGGCCAATGCCCAAACACACATAAAAACACTCATAAATCAGAAATGCTTTATCCCAGTGACATGGGGCTTCAGTATGTATCTCACATAGATAGATATGTTATGTGTGTACCATTTAAAAGTATTTAAAACCATTCTGAATGATTTTGACCTCAAAATAATACCATCACATGATTTGGCCTGGTAACCTAAAAACACATGAAAACCCTCATAAATCAGAAATGCTTTATCCCAGTGACATGGGGCTTCAGTATGTATCTCACATAGATAGATATGTTATGTGTGTACCATTTAAAAGTATTTAAAACCATTCTGAATGATTTTGACCTTATTTGAAAGCTCCATAAATTGATCTATGGCGCCATCAAGCGACTTTTTAAATGTACTTATCCCACTGACATGGGACAGCAGTGGGCTGCTGAAACAGGTGTCCTGGGGGTGGTGATGGCCTTTAAAAGTATTTAAAACCTTTTTAAAAAATGGTCCTGGTAACCCAGAATAAAACCAGGTGCCCGTTTGGACTTAGTGCAATTTCTGAGAAGAAAAACATAGTCATTTTTCTGAAGATTTTTTGAAAAGCTATATAATTCCCTCTTGCTGTATCTCATTGAGTTGGGCCATTAGGATGGTGCTCTAAGGGTGGGTATGGAGGTCCATATACCCTCTATAAGTATTTAAAACCGTTTTTCAAAAATTGTCCTGGTAACCCAGAATAAAACCAGGTGCACGTTTGGACTTAGTCTCTGAAGCGAACTGAAAAGTTGGCACTTTGTAACTTTTTTGACCAAAATCTGAAATTTTCAAATAATGATTAAAAATACTTCCCGGGGGGCTAGAGGTCCCAGACTTCGGCTCATACCCTCTCTCGTGATGGGCAACAATTAGCCCCGGGTTAGAAAATGTCGCTTCTATAGGAACCTATTTTTTCGGTAAACGGAACTTTTTTTCGCAAACTTAAAACTCGATTTTCTATTATAAATTGTTATGGAAAAACGGTTTAAATTAGATGGAAATGTTCGTCTACGTGTGCCCTTTCGTGCAAAAAAACCCCCATCCTGATTGGAGTTGTACTTTTCGATTTATTCAAGTTTAAAGTGTCCTACCGTGACATCGGGAATAGCCTTGAAACTGTGTGAGTGAGAGTTATTTTTACACACTCGTGGCCGTGTGGGGCAGACAGGTACCGGCGCGATTTGAGAAACCTGGTTTTTGACAACTGGAGAACCACATTCCGTCGGCGACCCATAGGTGGTTGCTACTCTGGCCGAATAGGGAGTGCTTTATGGACACTTTTGAGGGTTACAAGCCCCTCGGAACCATGGTAGTTCGGTCCTTATCCCTTCGGCGACCGATTGATGATTACTACTCATGCCGAATAGGGAGAGCTTTATGGACACTTTTGAGGGTTACAAGCCCCTCGGAACCATGGTAGTTCGGTCCTTATCCCTTCGGCGACCGATTGATGATTACTACTCATGCCGAATAGGGAGAGCTTTATGGACACTTTTGAGGGTTACAAGCCCCTCGGAACCATGGTAGTTCGGTCCTTATCCCTTCGGCGACCCGATTGATGATTACTACTCATGCCGAATAGGGAGAGCTTTATGGACACTTTTGAGGGTTACAAGCCCCTCAGAACCGTGGGTACTTTGGACCATATCCCTTCCGCGCCTGCCCTAAGGATTTGGGCCGTCAAAGGGCATTAGGGCCTATGGGTTTGGGCCTTCAAGGGCAGTACACTAATCTCTGAATCCGTATCAGAGTGCCTCTTTTCAGGCATATTGACAAGTGTGTATAGCCCTGGAAGCCTATGAAAGTACCAGGGCATGGCTGTCTGGCCTTGGCATTATGCCCTAAGGATTTGGGCCGTCAAAGGGCATTAGGGCCTATGGGTTTGGGCCTTCAAGGGCAGTACACTAATCTCTGAATCCGTATCAGAGTGCCTCTTTTCAGGCATATTGACAAGTGTGTATAGCCCTGGAAGCCTATGAAAGTAAAGGATTTGGGCCGTCAAAGGGCATTTGGGCCGTCAAAGGGCATTAGGGCCTTGGGTCTTTAGGTTCCCAGGCTCTCGGTGGAAAAAAACGGTGTGATCCCCAGCGGGGCTCGAACACCGATCGTCAGATCGTAAGCCACAGCCGCTACCCCCATGGCCAACTGGGCTTTGACGAACAAAGAGGCCCTGGAAGCCTATGAAAGTACCAGGGCATGGCTGTCTGGCCTTGGCATTATGCCCTAAGGATTTGGGCCGTCAAAGGGCATTAGGGCCTATGGGTTTGGGCCTTCAAGGGCAGTACACTAATCTCTGAATCCGTATCAGAGTGCCTCTTTTCAGGCATATTGACAAGTGTGTATAGCCCTGGAAGCCTATGAAAGTACCAGGGCATGGCTGTCTGGCCTTGGCATTATGCCCTAAGGATTTGGGCCGTCAAAGGGCATTAGGGCCGTCAAAGGGCATTAGGTTCCCAGGCTCTCGGTGGAAAAAAACGGTGTGATCCCCAGCGGGGCTCGAACACCGATCGTCAGATCGTAAGCCACAGCCGCTACCCCCATGGCCAACTGGGCTTTGACGAACAAAGAGGCAACGAGGTGATCTTTATGGTCAAATTTCCAATCAGTCCAATTGGTCTGATATTGGCCCACACCTGGGGCTCATTAAGCCCTAGTTAGGGTTAGGTCGTTGTTTGGTGGAGCAAACAAAGAGACATACACGCACGCAGGAGAGAGAAGCTATGAACAGTAGACTAAAACGTGATTGTGGGCTTTGTTCCAAGCGGAATATCGTGCGGATAGACCGACATTTCAAGTCTGTCCATGCACTTAAGCCTGCTACTACAGAATGGAAGCGTGCTATGCAATCTAGCCGGCGTTCAACTGAGAGACAGCAGCCCGAATCATGGCAGTGTATGCAGCCTAACAACGGTGTTGCACCGCAGCTGGAGCCCTGGGAGAACCCTGGGTATTTCCAGTGTGTTGAAAGTGAGTTGTCCGTGGAGCAGCAGCTGGTAGACAAGGGTGAGCAGTCCGCGGTGGTGGATCAGCAGCTGTGGGACGAGAGTGAGCAGGCGGCGGCGACTGCGCCGGTGCAGTCAACCAGTCAGATCGGTGGTGAACCATGCTCGGAACCGAGGGAGCAAGGCTGCGTCATGGTGACTTCCACGGAGAGCGAGAGTGATGAAGGCGGCGGTGTGTCCTCCAGAATTGAAGGTTGGAGGAATGGAATTTTGACTGAATATGAACACTTTGCTATTGGTAAAAACCCTTCAGTTAAACGAATTGACAATAGTCGCACCAGTCTATCCAGAGTACGACAATTCCTCCGCTATATGTCAGAGGGCAAGGCCGATGAAGGACTGTGTTCTCTGGATAACTACAGACGTGTGTATGAGTGGTATGGTGAATGTGAAGACCGTTGTTTGGCACCATCCACGTTAAAAATGTACCGAGCTGATGTTCGAAGTTTCCTGAATTATCTTATTCAGTTCCGGCCAAAAGGTCTGCAGGCTAAAGCCAGTGGAATTCGAAAGTTGTTACTCTGCTTGGCAAAGATGGACAGGGATTCGCGGCAGAGCCAGGCAACACACAGGGCAAAATTCCGCAAACGGTGCAGGGACGAGGTGCTCAGCGCTGCGGAGTTAAGCCGGTTTGTTGAGCTAAGTAATCAAGCTATTCCTTCGGTTCTCAGTAGGCTGGAGGTCCGAGCCACCTGCGCTGATAGACGTAGGTTTGCGGCTCTCATGTCCAGCCGGTTGGCCATCTTTAATGGCACTCGACGATCCCCAGTCACCACCTTCAGTGAGAGGGAATTTACTGAAGTAACCCCGGAAAGTGGGGGTTATCAGATGTGCATTTCAAGCCACAAAACGAACTATAGCTTCGGTGAGTGCAGAGTTGTTCTATCTGAGCAGGAATACACTTGGCTTAAACGATTCCATCAGATCAGGCCTAATCTGAGTGGAATCACCTCAGACACAACACTCTTCTTTTTCACGTCCTGCGGTCAACCGTACGGCAATCTCTGTGAGTATGTGGGCCAGATATTTGCAGAGTTTGGCATTGGAAGTAAAGTCACCTTCGGTACAATTCGACGAAGCGTTGCTACATTGAACTTTAATCAAGGCTCGGTTACAGACCGGGGAACTGTGGCTGACCATATGTGTCATTCTCTGGAAACGCAGGCACGGTACTACCGGTACCATGATTTGCCTCGTAACGCCAGCCGAGCGCGGTCACTAATTGAGGGACAAATCAACCCATGATTCACTGATAAATAAAGAACATTTATTTGAAATTCACCCATGTCTTTGTGTGTCATTTGGTCACGGTTGAGAATGTATGGAGGCCTGAGGGTCTGAAATACCAGGGTGTTATGGGGTACCAGGTGCACTGAGCTGAAGAGACAGGCCGAGATAGAGGGCAGGCAGGTGGGCAGGCAGGGTAGAGAGAGTAAGCCTTGGTAACCAGTTCAATCACCAGGTACACATGCTGGACTTAGTGCAATGAGAGAGAAGTATGACTCTGTCATTGAATTGTATTGGGTTACCAGGTGACCTTGGTGGGGGGTGTGGGTCCCCCCTATGGGGTCTCCCTAACCCCCCTATGGTGGTCTCAGAGTGGGCATGTAGGTCTGTATACCCTTTAAAAATGTCACCCCTCCATAAATTGATCTATGGCGCCATCAAGCGACTTTTTAAATGTACTTATCCCACTGACATGGGACAGCAGTGGGGTGCTGAAACATGTGTCCTGGGGGTGGTGATGGCCTTTAAAAGTATTTAAAACCTTTTTAAAAAATTGGTCCTGGTAACCCAGAATAAAACCAGGTGCCCGTTTGGACTTAGTGCAATTTCTGAGAAGAAAAACATAGTCATTTTTCTGAAGATTTTTTGAAAAGCTATATAATTCCCTCTTGCTGTATCTCATTGAGTTGGGCCCTTAGGATGGTGCTCTAAGGGTGGGTATGGAGGTCCATATGCCCTCTATAAGTATTTAAAACCGTTTTTCAAAAATTGTCCTGGTAACCCAGAATAAAACCAGGTGCACGTTTGGACTTAGTCTCTGAAGCGAACTGAAAAGTTGGCACTTTGTAACTTTTTTGACCAAAATCTGAAATTTTCAAATAATGATTAAAAATACTTCCTGAGGGGCTAGAGGTCCCAAATTTTGGCTCATACCCTCTCTCGTGATGGGCAACAATTAGCCCCGGGTCAGAAAATTTCGCTTCCATAGGAACATATTTTTTCGGTAAACGGAACTTTTTTTCGCAAACTTAAAACTCGATTTTCTATTATAAATTGTTATGGAAAAACGGTTTAAATTAGATGGAAATGTTCGTCTACGTGTGCCCTTTCGTGCAAAAAAACCCCCATCCTGATTGGAGTTGTACTTTTCGATTTATTCAAGTTTAAAGTGTCCTACCGTGACATCGGGAATAGCCTTGAAACTGTGTGAGTGAGAGTTATTTTTACACACTCGTGGCCGTGTGGGGCAGACAGGTACCGGCGCGATTTGAGAAACCTGGTTTTTGACAACTGGAGAACCACATTCCGTCGGCGACCCATAGGTGGTTGCTACTCTGGCCGAATAGGGAGTGCTTTATGGACACTTTTGAGGGTTACAAGCCCCTCGTAACCATGGTAGTTCGGTCCTTATCCCTTCGGCGACCGATTGATGATTACTACTCATGCCGAATAGGGAGAGCTTTATGGACACTTTTGAGGGTTACAAGCCCCTCGGAACCATGGTAGTTCGGTCCTTATCCCTTCGGCGACCGATTGATGATTACTACTCTGGCCGAATAGGGAGTGATTTATGGACATTTTTGAGGGTTGCTTGTCCCTCATAACCATGGTTCCTTTGGTTCATATCCCTTCTGCGCCTGATTGGTCGTTACTACTCAGGCCGAATAGGGAGTGCTTTATGGACACTTTTGAGGGTTACAAGCCCCTCAGAACCGTGGGTACTTTGGACCATATCCCTCCGGCGCCCGATTGGTCCTAAGTATTGATCCGATTTTCCCAGCTTGGTGGTGGGAGGATATTGAGCTCTGTCCTGGACAGGTGGTCTATCCCAGCTATCACCTTGTGGGTTTGGGTCCTCCATGACCATGGTTCTTGTCCCATGAATGTGTCCGTCCCTAGCTTCCAACACGTTGCGTATCCATGGTTGTCCTCTGTTGTCGAGCCTGTTTTACATCTTCTGACCGATTTGCAATCTGTTTCCACCTGGGAGGGCCCCTGTCGGCCGGCCATTGGTCGGTGTTCAGACGGACGGTTCCTCCCGCCCCACGTGGAATTGCCTCTATCGGGGGAGCCCCTGTCGGAGACGGTTATCCCCGTCTTAATGTCAAGCTTCAGCCGCGCTCCGTTCGTGCGAGATCTAGCCGGCCCGTCTGTCTCAGTGGCCCTACATTGGTGGGGAGTGGACTACCCAGGTAGCGATGCCTGCGGATGACGTTCACCCATACCGTACCGGCGCCAGAAACACATGTATTTCTCAAACCCTGTCTTTTATCCACGTTGATGGCGTTCCGAATTAACCCTCCAGCTAAGACAAGATACCTGATTAAGCGGTGCCCCGGCACCTGTGGCTCCGGCCACGGGCAGTTCAGGGCCTCCCGCTGGGCGCACGGTGGATTGACCTAGGGCCTCCTCCCCTCACGGGATAGGAGTGGTCCCTGGCTGTTCTCCGCTTAGTGTGCCCGGGTACAACCTCTATGTTGTGAGTGGCTACCTGGTTGATCCTGCCAGTAGCATATGCTTGTCTCAAAGATTAAGCCATGCAAGTCTAAGTACACACGGCCGGTACAGTGAAACTGCGAATGGCTCATTAAATCAGTTATGGGTTCGATTCCGGAGAGGGATCCTGAGAAATGGCTACCACATCCAAGGAAGGCAGCAGGGGTGCAAATTACCCACTCCCGACACAAACCAAACTCTGCTGTGGGTCGGGTAGGGTAGGGGGCTCACGCCTCCCGCCTCTCCCTTCCCTCGGCGCGGGTGAACTGGTCCTAGCCCGGTTCCCCGCAGTTCCTTTTTGCCTGGGATGCGCCCGACTGGCTCCATCCCCTTTCCCCGTTAGGCACGGCTAGATGACGCACCGATGGGTGGGTGTGTAGGCCGCTACCGAGGGGGACTGGGGGTGTCCGGTGAACCGGGACTTCCCGAAATGGTCTCACATTTTTAAGCGGCTTGAGTATCACCCAGTATCCTCGCGCGGCACTGGGAACCCAGTCAACCGCTCTGCGCCCCGGCGCAGGCGGGGGTTTAATGTCTCCCCGGCCCCACCGGCGCTTCGGCGACGGCGGCAGAGGAGCACCCGGAGGCCCCCATAAAGTTAAACCTACCTGTCTTTGAACTATGACCTCTCGCTCTGGCGAAGGGCGGAGGAAAGGAGGGCAACCTCCCCAACTCCCAACCCTTGAAACACGGACCAAGGAGACTAACGCACGCGCAAGTCAGAGTGTTTTCTCCGACACACCCCGTGGCGCAATGAAAGTGAGGGCCGGCGCGCGCTGGCTGAGGTGGGATCCCGGCCCTACGGGGTTGGGCGCACCACCGGCCCGTCTCGCCCGCTCTGTCGGGGAGGTGGAGCGTGAGCGTGTGCGATAGGACCCGAAAGATGATGAACTATGCCTGGGCGGTCCTGACGTGCAAATCGGTTGTCCGATCACCGCGGTGAGCACGGAAGCTGGGCGGGAAACCCGAGAGAGGGGCCCAAGCCCTGGAAAGAGTTGCAGTTCCGGCGGCGTCCGGTGAGCTCTTGCTGGCCCTTGAAAATCCGTAAGAGAGGGTGTAAATCTCACGTCGGGCCGTACCCATATCCGCAGCAGGTCTCCAAGGGCAACATCCTCTGGCATGTTAGAACAATGCATGTTAAGGAAAGTTGATGAGTCAGATCCGTAACTTCGGGGTAAAGATTGGTTCTAAGGGCAGGGCTGGGTAGGTCGGGCTAGGGTGTGAAATGAGGCTGGGCTCGATTCATGCCGATCTCCCCAGAAAGATGCTCGTCGGCCCCAGTAACAAGGGGTAAGGGATCTCCGGCGGGTATGTAGCCTTCGAACCAAGCTTTTTTGGGACAGAAGGCGTCTTCCTCCACCTCCCCCGTTATTTCTAACTGGTTACCAGGTGCACAGAGAAGGGCCAGGAGGCAGAGTCCGGAGGCCCAGAGAGAGAGTGGGCAAGCAGACTAAAGAAGGTGGGTACCCGGGTGCAAAGTACCACCAGCACCTGGTAATCCTGGTGTGGACTTAGTCTCTGAGTGGTAAGCTGCAGGGTGACCAGGTGCACGAAGGCCGTTTTGGATCACCAGGTGCACGCGGTTCGTAACAGCGGGGCTATATGCTTTAGTGTCCGAGGAAGGGTGCTTAAGAGTGGGTGCCCTGGTTCGGATGGTGGTGGGTGCCCTGGTTCGGATGGTGGTGGGTGCCCTGGTTCGGATGGTGGTGGGTGCCCTGGTTCGCATGGTGGTGGGTGCCCTGGTTCGGATGGTGGTGGGTGCCCTGGTTCGGATGGTGGTGGGTGCCCTGGTTCGGATGGTGGTGGGTGCCCTGGTTCGGATGGTGGTGGGTGCCCTGGTTCGGATGGTGGTGGGTGCCCTGGTTCGGATGGTGGTGGGTGCCCTGGTTCGGATGGTGGTGGGTGCCCTGGTTCGGATGGTGGTGGGTGCCCTGGTTCGGATGGTGGTGGGTGCCCTGGTTCGGATGGTGTAAGAGCTTGTGGTGGGGGGTATCCCCCACTGGAGGTCATGCCCATAGAGAGGGGTGTTCCCCGGAGAGTGGGTGAAGGCTATCACTACCTGGTAACCCAAAATAATACCAGGCCCACAGCTGGACATAGTGCAATTTCTGAGAATTTTTGGACTTAGTCATTTTTCAAGAAAGCTCTGTCACTAACTTACATTGATGTTTAAAATGTCCAGTGGCGCCCTCTTGTGGAACATCCCGGGTGGGGGGTGTGTGAGAGGGGGGTATGGGACCGCCTATGGGGTGCTCCCTATCCGGGCATAGTAGTTTGAGGGAGTAAGCTCTACTCTCATGCCCGGAGAGATGGGTGTTCCCCGGATAGTGAGTGAAGGCCTAGAGGCCTGGAGGTCCGTAGTTCCACTGTCCTTAAGGGGGGCAGAGCAGTCAGCCTCTCTGGAGGTTGGCTGCTCTGTCCCCCTTTTTTTTTGGCCTAGTAACCCACAATTATACCAGGCCCACAGATCTGGCCAATGCCCAAACACACATAAAAACACTCATAAATCAGAAATGCTTTATCCCAGTGACATGGGGCTTCAGTATGTATCTCACATAGATAGATATGTTATGTGTGTACCATTTAAAAGTATTTAAAACCATTCTGAATGATTTTGACCTCAAAATAATACAATCACATGATTTGGCCTGGTAACTTAAAAACACATGAAAACCCTCATAAATCAGAAATGCTTTATCCCAGTGACATGGGGCTTCAGTATGTATCTCACATAGATAGATATGTTATGTGTGTACCATTTAAAAGTATTTAAAACCATTCTGAAGACTTTTGACCCCAAAATAACACAAGGCCCACAGCTGTGGCCAATGCCCAAACACACATAAAAACACTCATAAATCAGAAATGCTTTATCCCAGTGACATGGGGCTTCAGTATGTATCTCACATAGATAGATATGTTATGTGTGTACCATTTAAAAGTATTTAAAACCATTCTGAATGATTTTGACCTCAAAATAATACCATCACATGATTTGGCCTGGTAACCTAAAAACACATGAAAACCCTCATAAATCAGAAATGCTTTATCCCAGTGACATGGGGCTTCAGTATGTATCTCACATAGATAGATATGTTATGTGTGTACCATTTAAAAGTATTTAAAACCATTCTGAATGATTTTGACCTTATTTGAAAGCTCCATAAATTGATCTATGGCGCCATCAAGCGACTTTTTAAATGTACTTATCCCACTGACATGGGACAGCAGTGGGCTGCTGAAACAGGTGTCCTGGGGGTGGTGATGGCCTTTAAAAGTATTTAAAACCTTTTTAAAAAATGGTCCTGGTAACCCAGAATAAAACCAGGTGCCCGTTTGGACTTAGTGCAATTTCTGAGAAGAAAAACATAGTCATTTTTCTGAAGATTTTTTGAAAAGCTATATAATTCCCTCTTGCTGTATCTCATTGAGTTGGGCCATTAGGATGGTGCTCTAAGGGTGGGTATGGAGGTCCATATACCCTCTATAAGTATTTAAAACCGTTTTTCAAAAATTGTCCTGGTAACCCAGAATAAAACCAGGTGCACGTTTGGACTTAGTCTCTGAAGCGAACTGAAAAGTTGGCACTTTGTAACTTTTTTGACCAAAATCTGAAATTTTCAAATAATGATTAAAAATACTTCCCGGGGGGCTAGAGGTCCCAGACTTCGGCTCATACCCTCTCTCGTGATGGGCAACAATTAGCCCCGGGTTAGAAAATGTCGCTTCTATAGGAACCTATTTTTTCGGTAAACTGAACTTTTTTTCGCAAACTTAAAACTCGATTTTCTATTATAAATTGTTATGGAAAAACGGTTTAAATTAGATGGAAATGTTCGTCTACGTGTGCCCTTTCGTGCAAAAAAACCCCCATCCTGATTGGAGTTGTACTTTTCGATTTATTCAAGTTTAAAGTGTCCTACCGTGACATCGGGAATAGCCTTGAAACTGTGTGAGTGAGAGTTATTTTTACACACTCGTGGCCGTGTGGGGCAGACAGGTACCGGCGCGATTTGAGAAACCTGGTTTTTGACAACTGGAGAACCACATTCCGTCGGCGACCCATAGGTGGTTGCTACTCTGGCCGAATAGGGAGTGCTTTATGGACACTTTTGAGGGTTACAAGCCCCTCGGAACCATGGTAGTTCGGTCCTTATCCCTTCGGCGACCGATTGATGATTACTACTCATGCCGAATAGGGAGAGCTTTATGGACACTTTTGAGGGTTACAAGCCCCTCGGAACCATGGTAGTTCGGTCCTTATCCCTTCGGCGACCGATTGATGATTACTACTCATGCCGAATAGGGAGAGCTTTATGGACACTTTTGAGGGTTACAAGCCCCTCGGAACCATGGTAGTTCGGTCCTTATCCCTTCGGCGACCCGATTGATGATTACTACTCATGCCGAATAGGGAGAGCTTTATGGACACTTTTGAGGGTTACAAGCCCCTCAGAACCGTGGGTACTTTGGACCATATCCCTTCCGCGCCTGCCCTAAGGATTTGGGCCGTCAAAGGGCATTAGGGCCTATGGGTTTGGGCCTTCAAGGGCAGTACACTAATCTCTGAATCCGTATCAGAGTGCCTCTTTTCAGGCATATTGACAAGTGTGTATAGCCCTGGAAGCCTATGAAAGTACCAGGGCATGGCTGTCTGGCCTTGGCATTATGCCCTAAGGATTTGGGCCGTCAAAGGGCATTAGGGCCTATGGGTTTGGGCCTTCAAGGGCAGTACACTAATCTCTGAATCCGTATCAGAGTGCCTCTTTTCAGGCATATTGACAAGTGTGTATAGCCCTGGAAGCCTATGAAAGTAAAGGATTTGGGCCGTCAAAGGGCATTTGGGCCGTCAAAGGGCATTAGGGCCTTGGGTCTTTAGGTTCCCAGGCTCTCGGTGGAAAAAAACGGTGTGATCCCCAGCGGGGCTCGAACACCGATCGTCAGATCGTAAGCCACAGCCGCTACCCCCATGGCCAACTGGGCTTTGACGAACAAAGAGGCCCTGGAAGCCTATGAAAGTACCAGGGCATGGCTGTCTGGCCTTGGCATTATGCCCTAAGGATTTGGGCCGTCAAAGGGCATTAGGGCCTATGGGTTTGGGCCTTCAAGGGCAGTACACTAATCTCTGAATCCGTATCAGAGTGCCTCTTTTCAGGCATATTGACAAGTGTGTATAGCCCTGGAAGCCTATGAAAGTACCAGGGCATGGCTGTCTGGCCTTGGCATTATGCCCTAAGGATTTGGGCCGTCAAAGGGCATTAGGGCCGTCAAAGGGCATTAGGTTCCCAGGCTCTCGGTGGAAAAAAACGGTGTGATCCCCAGCGGGGCTCGAACACCGATCGTCAGATCGTAAGCCACAGCCGCTACCCCCATGGCCAACTGGGCTTTGACGAACAAAGAGGCAACGAGGTGATCTTTATGGTCAAATTTCCAATCAGTCCAATTGGTCTGATATTGGCCCACACCTGGGGCTCATTAAGCCCTAGTTAGGGTTAGGTCGTTGTTTGGTGGAGCAAACAAAGAGACATACACGCACGCAGGAGAGAGAAGCTATGAACAGTAGACTAAAACGTGATTGTGGGCTTTGTTCCAAGCGGAATATCGTGCGGATAGACCGACATTTCAAGTCTGTCCATGCACTTAAGCCTGCTACTACAGAATGGAAGCGTGCTATGCAATCTAGCCGGCGTTCAACTGAGAGACAGCAGCCCGAATCATGGCAGTGTATGCAGCCTAACAACGGTGTTGCACCGCAGCTGGAGCCCTGGGAGAACCCTGGGTATTTCCAGTGTGTTGAAAGTGAGTTGTCCGTGGAGCAGCAGCTGGTAGACAAGGGTGAGCAGTCCGCGGTGGTGGATCAGCAGCTGTGGGACGAGAGTGAGCAGGCGGCGGCGACTGCGCCGGTGCAGTCAACCAGTCAGATCGGTGGTGAACCATGCTCGGAACCGAGGGAGCAAGGCTGCGTCATGGTGACTTCCACGGAGAGCGAGAGTGATGAAGGCGGCGGTGTGTCCTCCAGAATTGAAGGTTGGAGGAATGGAATTTTGACTGAATATGAACACTTTGCTATTGGTAAAAACCCTTCAGTTAAACGAATTGACAATAGTCGCACCAGTCTATCCAGAGTACGACAATTCCTCCGCTATATGTCAGAGGGCAAGGCCGATGAAGGACTGTGTTCTCTGGATAACTACAGACGTGTGTATGAGTGGTATGGTGAATGTGAAGACCGTTGTTTGGCACCATCCACGTTAAAAATGTACCGAGCTGATGTTCGAAGTTTCCTGAATTATCTTATTCAGTTCCGGCCAAAAGGTCTGCAGGCTAAAGCCAGTGGAATTCGAAAGTTGTTACTCTGCTTGGCAAAGATGGACAGGGATTCGCGGCAGAGCCAGGCAACACACAGGGCAAAATTCCGCAAACGGTGCAGGGACGAGGTGCTCAGCGCTGCGGAGTTAAGCCGGTTTGTTGAGCTAAGTAATCAAGCTATTCCTTCGGTTCTCAGTAGGCTGGAGGTCCGAGCCACCTGCGCTGATAGACGTAGGTTTGCGGCTCTCATGTCCAGCCGGTTGGCCATCTTTAATGGCACTCGACGATCCCCAGTCACCACCTTCAGTGAGAGGGAATTTACTGAAGTAACCCCGGAAAGTGGGGGTTATCAGATGTGCATTTCAAGCCACAAAACGAACTATAGCTTCGGTGAGTGCAGAGTTGTTCTATCTGAGCAGGAATACACTTGGCTTAAACGATTCCATCAGATCAGGCCTAATCTGAGTGGAATCACCTCAGACACAACACTCTTCTTTTTCACGTCCTGCGGTCAACCGTACGGCAATCTCTGTGAGTATGTGGGCCAGATATTTTGCAGAGTTTGGCATTGGAAGTAAAGTCACCTTCGGTACAATTCGACGAAGCGTTGCTACATTGAACTTTAATCAAGGCTCGGTTACAGACCGGGGACCTGTGGCTGACCATATGTGTCATTCTCTGGAAACGCAGGCACGGTACTACCTGGTACCATGATTTGCCTCGTAACGCCAGCCGAGCGCGGTCACTAATTGAGGGACAAATCAACCCATGATTCACTGATAAATAAAGAACATTTATTTGAAATTCACCCATGTCTTTGTGTGTCATTTGGTCACGGTTGAGAATGTATGGAGGCCTGAGGGTCTGAAATACCAGGGTGTTATGGGGTACCAGGTGCACTGAGCTGAAGAGACAGGCCGAGATAGAGGGCAGGCAGGTGGGCAGGCAGGGTAGAGAGAGTAAGCCTTGGTAACCAGTTCAATCACCAGGTACACATGCTGGACTTAGTGCAATGAGAGAGAAGTATGACTCTGTCATTGAATTGTATTGGGTTACCAGGTGACCTTGGTGGGGGTGTGGGTCCCCCCTATGGGGTCTCCCTAACCCCCCTATGGTGGTCTCAGAGTGGGCATGTAGGTCTGTATACCCTTTAAAAATGTCACCCCTCCATAAATTGATCTATGGCGCCATCAAGCGACTTTTTAAATGTACTTATCCCACTGACATGGGACAGCAGTGGGTGCTGAAACATGTGTCCTGGGGGTGGTGATGGCCTTTAAAAGTATTTAAAACCTTTTTAAAAATTGGTCCTGGTAACCCAGAATAAAACCAGGTGCCCGTTTGGACTTAGTGCAATTTCTGAGAAGAAAAACATAGTCATTTTTCTGAAGATTTTTTGAAAAGCTATATAATTCCCTCTTGCTGTATCTCATTGAGTTGGGCCCTTAGGATGGTGCTCTAAGGGTGGGTATGGAGGTCCATATGCCCTCTATAAGTATTTAAAACCGTTTTTCAAAAATTGTCCTGGTAACCCAGAATAAAACCAGGTGCCCGTTTGGACTTAGTGCAATTTCTGAGAAGAAAAACATAGTCATTTTTCTGAAGATTTTTTGAAAAGCTATATAATTCCCTCTTGCTGTATCTCATTGAGTTGGGCCATTAGGATGGTGCTCTAAGGGTGGGTATGGAGGTCCATATGCCCTCTATAAGTATTTAAAACCGTTTTTCAAAAATTGTCCTGGTAACCCAGAATAAAACCAGGTGCACGTTTGGACTTAGTCTCTGAAGCGAACTGAAAAGTTGGCACTTTGTAACTTTTTTGACCAAAATCTGAAATTTTCAAATAATGATTAAAAATACTTCCTGAGGGGCTAGAGGTCCCAAATTTTGGCTCATACCCTCTCTCGTGATGGGCAACAATTAGCCCCGGGTCAGAAAATTTCGCTTCCATAGGAACCTATTTTTTCGGTAAACGGAACTTTTTTTCGCAAACTTAAAACTCGATTTTCTATTATAAATTGTTATGGAAAAACGGTTTAAATTAGATGGAAATGTTCGTCTACGTGTGCCCTTTCGTGCAAAAAAACCCCCATCCTGATTGGAGTTGTACTTTTCGATTTATTCAAGTTTAAAGTGTCCTACCGTGACATCGGGAATAGCCTTGAAACTGTGTGAGTGAGAGTTATTTTTACACACTCGTGGCCGTGTGGGGCAGACAGGTACCGGCGCGATTTGAGAAACCTGGTTTTTGACAACTGGAGAACCACATTCCGTCGGCGACCCATAGGTGGTTGCTACTCTGGCCGAATAGGGAGTGCTTTATGGACACTTTTGAGGGTTACAAGCCCCTCGTAACCATGGTAGTTCGGTCCTTATCCCTTCGGCGACCGATTGATGATTACTACTCATGCCGAATAGGGAGAGCTTTATGGACACTTTTGAGGGTTACAAGCCCCTCGGAACCATGGTAGTTCGGTCCTTATCCCTTCGGCGACCGATTGATGATTACTACTCTGGCCGAATAGGGAGTGATTTATGGACATTTTTGAGGGTTGCTTGTCCCTCATAACCATGGTTCCTTTGGTTCATATCCCTTCTGCGCCTGATTGGTCGTTACTACTCAGGCCGAATAGGGAGTGCTTTATGGACACTTTTGAGGGTTACAAGCCCCTCAGAACCGTGGGTACTTTGGACCATATCCCTCCGGCGCCCGATTGGTCCTAAGTATTGATCCGATTTTCCCAGCTTGGTGGTGGGAGGATATTGAGCTCTGTCCTGGACAGGTGGTCTATCCCAGCTATCACCTTGTGGGTTTGGGTCCTCCATGACCATGGTTCTTGTCCCATGAATGTGTCCGTCCCTAGCTTCCAACACGTTGCGTATCCATGGTTGTCCTCTGTTGTCGAGCCTGTTTTACATCTTCTGACCGATTTGCAATCTGTTTCCACCTGGGAGGGCCCCTGTCGGCCGGCCATTGGTCGGTGTTCAGACGGACGGTTCCTCCCGCCCCACGTGGAATTGCCTCTATCGGGGGAGCCCCTGTCGGAGACGGTTATCCCCGTCTTAATGTCAAGCTTCAGCCGCGCTCCGTTCGTGCGAGATCTAGCCGGCCCGTCTGTCTCAGTGGCCCTACATTGGTGGGGAGTGGACTACCCAGGTAGCGATGCCTGCGGATGACGTTCACCCATACCGTACCGGCGCCAGAAACACATGTATTTCTCAAACCCTGTCTTTTATCCACGTTGATGGCGTTCCGAATTAACCCTCCAGCTAAGACAAGATACCTGATTAAGCGGTGCCCCGGCACCTGTGGCTCCGGCCACGGGCAGTTCAGGGCCTCCCGCTGGGCGCACGGTGGATTGACCTAGGGCCTCCTCCCCTCACGGGATAGGAGTGGTCCCTGGCTGTTCTCCGCTTAGTGTGCCCGGGTACAACCTCTATGTTGTGAGTGGCTACCTGGTTGATCCTGCCAGTAGCATATGCTTGTCTCAAAGATTAAGCCATGCAAGTCTAAGTACACACGGCCGGTACAGTGAAACTGCGAATGGCTCATTAAATCAGTTATGGGTTCGATTCCGGAGAGGGATCCTGAGAAATGGCTACCACATCCAAGGAAGGCAGCAGGGGTGCAAATTACCCACTCCCGACACAAACCAAACTCTGCTGTGGGTCGGGTAGGGTAGGGGGCTCACGCCTCCCGCCTCTCCCTTCCCTCGGCGCGGGTGAACTGGTCCTAGCCCGGTTCCCCGCAGTTCCTTTTTGCCTGGGATGCGCCCGACTGGCTCCATCCCCTTTCCCCGTTAGGCACGGCTAGATGACGCACCGATGGGTGGGTGTGTAGGCCGCTACCGAGGGGGACTGGGGGTGTCCGGTGAACCGGGACTTCCCGAAATGGTCTCACATTTTTAAGCGGCTTGAGTATCACCCAGTATCCTCGCGCGGCACTGGGAACCCAGTCAACCGCTCTGCGCCCCGGCGCAGGCGGGGGTTTAATGTCTCCCCGGCCCCACCGGCGCTTCGGCGACGGCGGCAGAGGAGCACCCGGAGGCCCCCATAAAGTTAAACCTACCTGTCTTTGAACTATGACCTCTCGCTCTGGCGAAGGGCGGAGGAAAGGAGGGCAACCTCCCCAACTCCCAACCCTTGAAACACGGACCAAGGAGACTAACGCACGCGCAAGTCAGAGTGTTTTCTCCGACACACCCCGTGGCGCAATGAAAGTGAGGGCCGGCGCGCGCTGGCTGAGGTGGGATCCCGGCCCTACGGGGTTGGGCGCACCACCGGCCCGTCTCGCCCGCTCTGTCGGGGAGGTGGAGCGTGAGCGTGTGCGATAGGACCCGAAAGATGATGAACTATGCCTGGGCGGTCCTGACGTGCAAATCGGTTGTCCGATCACCGCGGTGAGCACGGAAGCTGGGCGGGAAACCCGAGAGAGGGGCCCAAGCCCTGGAAAGAGTTGCAGTTCCGGCGGCGTCCGGTGAGCTCTTGCTGGCCCTTGAAAATCCGTAAGAGAGGGTGTAAATCTCACGTCGGGCCGTACCCATATCCGCAGCAGGTCTCCAAGGGCAACATCCTCTGGCATGTTAGAACAATGCATGTTAAGGAAAGTTGATGAGTCAGATCCGTAACTTCGGGGTAAAGATTGGTTCTAAGGGCAGGGCTGGGTAGGTCGGGCTAGGGTGTGAAATGAGGCTGGGCTCGATTCATGCCGATCTCCCCAGAAAGATGCTCGTCGGCCCCAGTAACAAGGGGTAAGGGATCTCCGGCGGGTATGTAGCCTTCGAACCAAGCTTTTTTGGGACAGAAGGCGTCTTCCTCCACCTCCCCCGTTATTTCTAACTGGTTACCAGGTGCACAGAGAAGGGCCAGGAGGCAGAGTCCGGAGGCCCAGAGAGAGAGTGGGCAAGCAGACTAAAGAAGGTGGGTACCCGGGTGCAAAGTACCACCAGCACCTGGTAATCCTGGTGTGGACTTAGTCTCTGAGTGGTAAGCTGCAGGGTGACCAGGTGCACGAAGGCCGTTTTGGATCACCAGGTGCACGCGGTTCGTAACAGCGGGGCTATATGCTTTAGTGTCCGAGGAAGGGTGCTTAAGAGTGGGTGCCCTGGTTCGGATGGTGGTGGGTGCCCTGGTTCGGATGGTGGTGGGTGCCCTGGTTCGGATGGTGGTGGGTGCCCTGGTTCGCATGGTGGTGGGTGCCCTGGTTCGGATGGTGGTGGGTGCCCTGGTTCGGATGGTGGTGGGTGCCCTGGTTCGGATGGTGGTGGGTGCCCTGGTTCGGATGGTGGTGGGTGCCCTGGTTCGGATGGTGGTGGGTGCCCTGGTTCGGATGGTGGTGGGTGCCCTGGTTCGGATGGTGGTGGGTGCCCTGGTTCGGATGGTGGTGGGTGCCCTGGTTCGGATGGTGGTGGGTGCCCTGGTTCGGATGGTGGTGGGTGCCCTGGTTCGGATGGTGTAAGAGCTTGTGGTGGGGGGTATCCCCCACTGGAGGTCATGCCCATAGAGAGGGGTGTTCCCCGGAGAGTGGGTGAAGGCTATCACTACCTGGTAACCCAAAATAATACCAGGCCCACAGCTGGACATAGTGCAATTTCTGAGAATTTTTGGACTTAGTCATTTTTCAAGAAAGCTCTGTCACTAACTTACATTGATGTTTAAAATGTCCAGTGGCGCCCTCTTGTGGAACATCCCGGGTGGGGGGTGTGTGAGAGGGGGGTATGGGACCGCCTATGGGGTGCTCCCTATCCGGGCATAGTAGTTTGAGGGAGTAAGCTCTACTCTCATGCCCGGAGAGATGGGTGTTCCCCGGATAGTGAGTGAAGGCCTAGAGGCCTGGAGGTCCGTAGTTCCACTGTCCTTAAGGGGGGCAGAGCAGTCAGCCTCTCTGGAGGTTGGCTGCTCTGTCCCCCTTTTTTTTTGGCCTAGTAACCCACAATTATACCAGGCCCACAGATCTGGCCAATGCCCAAACACACATAAAAACACTCATAAATCAGAAATGCTTTATCCCAGTGACATGGGGCTTCAGTATGTATCTCACATAGATAGATATGTTATGTGTGTACCATTTAAAAGTATTTAAAACCATTCTGAATGATTTTGACCTCAAAATAATACAATCACATGATTTGGCCTGGTAACTTAAAAACACATGAAAACCCTCATAAATCAGAAATGCTTTATCCCAGTGACATGGGGCTTCAGTATGTATCTCACATAGATAGATATGTTATGTGTGTACCATTTAAAAGTATTTAAAACCATTCTGAAGACTTTTGACCCCAAAATAACACAAGGCCCACAGCTGTGGCCAATGCCCAAACACACATAAAAACACTCATAAATCAGAAATGCTTTATCCCAGTGACATGGGGCTTCAGTATGTATCTCACATAGATAGATATGTTATGTGTGTACCATTTAAAAGTATTTAAAACCATTCTGAATGATTTTGACCTCAAAATAATACCATCACATGATTTGGCCTGGTAACCTAAAAACACATGAAAACCCTCATAAATCAGAAATGCTTTATCCCAGTGACATGGGGCTTCAGTATGTATCTCACATAGATAGATATGTTATGTGTGTACCATTTAAAAGTATTTAAAACCATTCTGAATGATTTTGACCTTATTTGAAAGCTCCATAAATTGATCTATGGCGCCATCAAGCGACTTTTTAAATGTACTTATCCCACTGACATGGGACAGCAGTGGGCTGCTGAAACAGGTGTCCTGGGGGTGGTGATGGCCTTTAAAAGTATTTAAAACCTTTTTAAAAAATGGTCCTGGTAACCCAGAATAAAACCAGGTGCCCGTTTGGACTTAGTGCAATTTCTGAGAAGAAAAACATAGTCATTTTTCTGAAGATTTTTTGAAAAGCTATATAATTCCCTCTTGCTGTATCTCATTGAGTTGGGCCATTAGGATGGTGCTCTAAGGGTGGGTATGGAGGTCCATATACCCTCTATAAGTATTTAAAACCGTTTTTCAAAAATTGTCCTGGTAACCCAGAATAAAACCAGGTGCACGTTTGGACTTAGTCTCTGAAGCGAACTGAAAAGTTGGCACTTTGTAACTTTTTTGACCAAAATCTGAAATTTTCAAATAATGATTAAAAATACTTCCCGGGGGGCTAGAGGTCCCAGACTTCGGCTCATACCCTCTCTCGTGATGGGCAACAATTAGCCCCGGGTTAGAAAATGTCGCTTCTATAGGAACCTATTTTTTCGGTAAACGGAACTTTTTTTCGCAAACTTAAAACTCGATTTTCTATTATAAATTGTTATGGAAAAACGGTTTAAATTAGATGGAAATGTTCGTCTACGTGTGCCCTTTCGTGCAAAAAAACCCCCATCCTGATTGGAGTTGTACTTTTCGATTTATTCAAGTTTAAAGTGTCCTACCGTGACATCGGGAATAGCCTTGAAACTGTGTGAGTGAGAGTTATTTTTACACACTCGTGGCCGTGTGGGGCAGACAGGTACCGGCGCGATTTGAGAAACCTGGTTTTTGACAACTGGAGAACCACATTCCGTCGGCGACCCATAGGTGGTTGCTACTCTGGCCGAATAGGGAGTGCTTTATGGACACTTTTGAGGGTTACAAGCCCCTCGGAACCATGGTAGTTCGGTCCTTATCCCTTCGGCGACCGATTGATGATTACTACTCATGCCGAATAGGGAGAGCTTTATGGACACTTTTGAGGGTTACAAGCCCCTCGGAACCATGGTAGTTCGGTCCTTATCCCTTCGGCGACCGATTGATGATTACTACTCATGCCGAATAGGGAGAGCTTTATGGACACTTTTGAGGGTTACAAGCCCCTCGGAACCATGGTAGTTCGGTCCTTATCCCTTCGGCGACCCGATTGATGATTACTACTCATGCCGAATAGGGAGAGCTTTATGGACACTTTTGAGGGTTACAAGCCCCTCAGAACCGTGGGTACTTTGGACCATATCCCTTCCGCGCCTGCCCTAAGGATTTGGGCCGTCAAAGGGCATTAGGGCCTATGGGTTTGGGCCTTCAAGGGCAGTACACTAATCTCTGAATCCGTATCAGAGTGCCTCTTTTCAGGCATATTGACAAGTGTGTATAGCCCTGGAAGCCTATGAAAGTACCAGGGCATGGCTGTCTGGCCTTGGCATTATGCCCTAAGGATTTGGGCCGTCAAAGGGCATTAGGGCCTATGGGTTTGGGCCTTCAAGGGCAGTACACTAATCTCTGAATCCGTATCAGAGTGCCTCTTTTCAGGCATATTGACAAGTGTGTATAGCCCTGGAAGCCTATGAAAGTAAAGGATTTGGGCCGTCAAAGGGCATTTGGGCCGTCAAAGGGCATTAGGGCCTTGGGTCTTTAGGTTCCCAGGCTCTCGGTGGAAAAAAACGGTGTGATCCCCAGCGGGGCTCGAACACCGATCGTCAGATCATAAGCCACAGCCGCTACCCCCATGGCCAACTGGGCTTTGACGAACAAAGAGGCCCTGGAAGCCTATGAAAGTACCAGGGCATGGCTGTCTGGCCTTGGCATTATGCCCTAAGGATTTGGGCCGTCAAAGGGCATTAGGGCCTATGGGTTTGGGCCTTCAAGGGCAGTACACTAATCTCTGAATCCGTATCAGAGTGCCTCTTTTCAGGCATATTGACAAGTGTGTATAGCCCTGGAAGCCTATGAAAGTACCAGGGCATGGCTGTCTGGCCTTGGCATTATGCCCTAAGGATTTGGGCCGTCGAAGGGCATTTGGGCCGTCGAAGGGCATTAGGGCCGTCGAAGGGCATTAGGGCCGTCGAAGGGCATTAGGGCCGTCGAAGGGCATTAGGGCCGTCAAAGGGCATTAGGGCCTTGGGTCTTTAGGTTCCCAGGCTCTCGGTGGAAAAAAACGGTGTGATCCCCAGCGGGGCTCGAACACCGATCGTCAGATCGTAAGCCACAGCCGCTACCCCCATGGCCAACTGGGCTTTGACGAACAAAGAGGCAACGAGGTGATCTTTATGGTCAAATTTCCAATCAGTCCAATTGGTCTGATATTGGCCCACACCTGGGGCTCATTAAGCCCTAGTTAGGGTTAGGTCGTTGTTTGGTGGAGCAAACAAAGAGACATACACGCACGCAGGAGAGAGAAGCTATGAACAGTAGACTAAAACGTGATTGTGGGCTTTGTTCCAAGCGGAATATCGTGCGGATAGACCGACATTTCAAGTCTGTCCATGCACTTAAGCCTGCTACTACAGAATGGAAGCGTGCTATGCAATCTAGCCGGCGTTCAACTGAGAGACAGCAGCCCGAATCATGGCAGTGTATGCAGCCTAACAACGGTGTTGCACCGCAGCTGGAGCCCTGGGAGAACCCTGGGTATTTCCAGTGTGTTGAAAGTGAGTTGTCCGTGGAGCAGCAGCTGGTAGACAAGGGTGAGCAGTCCGCGGTGGTGGATCAGCAGCTGTGGGACGAGAGTGAGCAGGCGGCGGCGACTGCGCCGGTGCAGTCAACCAGTCAGATCGGTGGTGAACCATGCTCGGAACCGAGGGAGCAAGGCTGCGTCATGGTGACTTCCACGGAGAGCGAGAGTGATGAAGGCGGCGGTGTGTCCTCCAGAATTGAAGGTTGGAGGAATGGAATTTTGACTGAATATGAACACTTTGCTATTGGTAAAAACCCTTCAGTTAAACGAATTGACAATAGTCGCACCAGTCTATCCAGAGTACGACAATTCCTCCGCTATATGTCAGAGGGCAAGGCCGATGAAGGACTGTGTTCTCTGGATAACTACAGACGTGTGTATGAGTGGTATGGTGAATGTGAAGACCGTTGTTTGGCACCATCCACGTTAAAAATGTACCGAGCTGATGTTCGAAGTTTCCTGAATTATCTTATTCAGTTCCGGCCAAAAGGTCTGCAGGCTAAAGCCAGTGGAATTCGAAAGTTGTTACTCTGCTTGGCAAAGATGGACAGGGATTCGCGGCAGAGCCAGGCAACACACAGGGCAAAATTCCGCAAACGGTGCAGGGACGAGGTGCTCAGCGCTGCGGAGTTAAGCCGGTTTGTTGAGCTAAGTAATCAAGCTATTCCTTCGGTTCTCAGTAGGCTGGAGGTCCGAGCCACCTGCGCTGATAGACGTAGGTTTGCGGCTCTCATGTCCAGCCGGTTGGCCATCTTTAATGGCACTCGACGATCCCCAGTCACCACCTTCAGTGAGAGGGAATTTACTGAAGTAACCCCGGAAAGTGGGGGTTATCAGATGTGCATTTCAAGCCACAAAACGAACTATAGCTTCGGTGAGTGCAGAGTTGTTCTATCTGAGCAGGAATACACTTGGCTTAAACGATTCCATCAGATCAGGCCTAATCTGAGTGGAATCACCTCAGACACAACACTCTTCTTTTTCACGTCCTGCGGTCAACCGTACGGCAATCTCTGTGAGTATGTGGGCCAGATATTTGCAGAGTTTGGCATTGGAAGTAAAGTCACCTTCGGTACAATTCGACGAAGCGTTGCTACATTGAACTTTAATCAAGGCTCGGTTACAGACCGGGGAACTGTGGCTGACCATATGTGTCATTCTCTGGAAACGCAGGCACGGTACTACCGGTACCATGATTTGCCTCGTAACGCCAGCCGAGCGCGGTCACTAATTGAGGGACAAATCAACCCATGATTCACTGATAAATAAAGAACATTTATTTGAAATTCACCCATGTCTTTGTGTGTCATTTGGTCACGGTTGAGAATGTATGGAGGCCTGAGGGTCTGAAATACCAGGGTGTTATGGGGTACCAGGTGCACTGAGCTGAAGAGACAGGCCGAGATAGAGGGCAGGCAGGTGGGCAGGCAGGGTAGAGAGAGTAAGCCTTGGTAACCAGTTCAATCACCAGGTACACATGCTGGACTTAGTGCAATGAGAGAGAAGTATGACTCTGTCATTGAATTGTATTGGGTTACCAGGTGACCTTGGTGGGGGGTGTGGGTCCCCCCTATGGGGTCTCCCTAACCCCCCTATGGTGGTCTCAGAGTGGGCATGTAGGTCTGTATACCCTTTAAAAATGTCACCCCTCCATAAATTGATCTATGGCGCCATCAAGCGACTTTTTAAATGTACTTATCCCACTGACATGGGACAGCAGTGGGGTGCTGAAACATGTGTCCTGGGGGTGGTGATGGCCTTTAAAAGTATTTAAAACCTTTTTAAAAAATTGGTCCTGGTAACCCAGAATAAAACCAGGTGCCCGTTTGGACTTAGTGCAATTTCTGAGAAGAAAAACATAGTCATTTTTCTGAAGATTTTTTGAAAAGCTATATAATTCCCTCTTGCTGTATCTCATTGAGTTGGGCCCTTAGGATGGTGCTCTAAGGGTGGGTATGGAGGTCCATATGCCCTCTATAAGTATTTAAAACCGTTTTTCAAAAATTGTCCTGGTAACCCAGAATAAAACCAGGTGCCCGTTTGGACTTAGTGCAATTTCTGAGAAGAAAAACATAGTCATTTTTCTGAAGATTTTTTGAAAAGCTATATAATTCCCTCTTGCTGTATCTCATTGAGTTGGGCCATTAGGATGGTGCTCTAAGGGTGGGTATGGAGGTCCATATGCCCTCTATAAGTATTTAAAACCGTTTTTCAAAAATTGTCCTGGTAACCCAGAATAAAACCAGGTGCACGTTTGGACTTAGTCTCTGAAGCGAACTGAAAAGTTGGCACTTTGTAACTTTTTTGACCAAAATCTGAAATTTTCAAATAATGATTAAAAATACTTCCTGAGGGGCTAGAGGTCCCAAATTTTGGCTCATACCCTCTCTCGTGATGGGCAACAATTAGCCCCGGGTCAGAAAATTTCGCTTCCATAGGAACCTATTTTTTCGGTAAACGGAACTTTTTTTCGCAAACTTAAAACTCGATTTTCTATTATAAATTGTTATGGAAAAACGGTTTAAATTAGATGGAAATGTTCGTCTACGTGTGCCCTTTCGTGCAAAAAAACCCCCATCCTGATTGGAGTTGTACTTTTCGATTTATTCAAGTTTAAAGTGTCCTACCGTGACATCGGGAATAGCCTTGAAACTGTGTGAGTGAGAGTTATTTTTACACACTCGTGGCCGTGTGGGGCAGACAGGTACCGGCGCGATTTGAGAAACCTGGTTTTTGACAACTGGAGAACCACATTCCGTCGGCGACCCATAGGTGGTTGCTACTCTGGCCGAATAGGGAGTGCTTTATGGACACTTTTGAGGGTTACAAGCCCCTCGTAACCATGGTAGTTCGGTCCTTATCCCTTCGGCGACCGATTGATGATTACTACTCATGCCGAATAGGGAGAGCTTTATGGACACTTTTGAGGGTTACAAGCCCCTCGGAACCATGGTAGTTCGGTCCTTATCCCTTCGGCGACCGATTGATGATTACTACTCTGGCCGAATAGGGAGTGATTTATGGACATTTTTGAGGGTTGCTTGTCCCTCATAACCATGGTTCCTTTGGTTCATATCCCTTCTGCGCCTGATTGGTCGTTACTACTCAGGCCGAATAGGGAGTGCTTTATGGACACTTTTGAGGGTTACAAGCCCCTCAGAACCGTGGGTACTTTGGACCATATCCCTCCGGCGCCCGATTGGTCCTAAGTATTGATCCGATTTTCCCAGCTTGGTGGTGGGAGGATATTGAGCTCTGTCCTGGACAGGTGGTCTATCCCAGCTATCACCTTGTGGGTTTGGGTCCTCCATGACCATGGTTCTTGTCCCATGAATGTGTCCGTCCCTAGCTTCCAACACGTTGCGTATCCATGGTTGTCCTCTGTTGTCGAGCCTGTTTTACATCTTCTGACCGATTTGCAATCTGTTTCCACCTGGGAGGGCCCCTGTCGGCCGGCCATTGGTCGGTGTTCAGACGGACGGTTCCTCCCGCCCCACGTGGAATTGCCTCTATCGGGGGAGCCCCTGTCGGAGACGGTTATCCCCGTCTTAATGTCAAGCTTCAGCCGCGCTCCGTTCGTGCGAGATCTAGCCGGCCCGTCTGTCTCAGTGGCCCTACATTGGTGGGGAGTGGACTACCCAGGTAGCGATGCCTGCGGATGACGTTCACCCATACCGTACCGGCGCCAGAAACACATGTATTTCTCAAACCCTGTCTTTTATCCACGTTGATGGCGTTCCGAATTAACCCTCCAGCTAAGACAAGATACCTGATTAAGCGGTGCCCCGGCACCTGTGGCTCCGGCCACGGGCAGTTCAGGGCCTCCCGCTGGGCGCACGGTGGATTGACCTAGGGCCTCCTCCCCTCACGGGATAGGAGTGGTCCCTGGCTGTTCTCCGCTTAGTGTGCCCGGGTACAACCTCTATGTTGTGAGTGGCTACCTGGTTGATCCTGCCAGTAGCATATGCTTGTCTCAAAGATTAAGCCATGCAAGTCTAAGTACACACGGCCGGTACAGTGAAACTGCGAATGGCTCATTAAATCAGTTATGGGTTCGATTCCGGAGAGGGATCCTGAGAAATGGCTACCACATCCAAGGAAGGCAGCAGGGGTGCAAATTACCCACTCCCGACACAAACCAAACTCTGCTGTGGGTCGGGTAGGGTAGGGGGCTCACGCCTCCCGCCTCTCCCTTCCCTCGGCGCGGGTGAACTGGTCCTAGCCCGGTTCCCCGCAGTTCCTTTTTGCCTGGGATGCGCCCGACTGGCTCCATCCCCTTTCCCCGTTAGGCACGGCTAGATGACGCACCGATGGGTGGGTGTGTAGGCCGCTACCGAGGGGGACTGGGGGTGTCCGGTGAACCGGGACTTCCCGAAATGGTCTCACATTTTTAAGCGGCTTGAGTATCACCCAGTATCCTCGCGCGGCACTGGGAACCCAGTCAACCGCTCTGCGCCCCGGCGCAGGCGGGGGTTTAATGTCTCCCCGGCCCCACCGGCGCTTCGGCGACGGCGGCAGAGGAGCACCCGGAGGCCCCCATAAAGTTAAACCTACCTGTCTTTGAACTATGACCTCTCGCTCTGGCGAAGGGCGGAGGAAAGGAGGGCAACCTCCCCAACTCCCAACCCTTGAAACACGGACCAAGGAGACTAACGCACGCGCAAGTCAGAGTGTTTTCTCCGACACACCCCGTGGCGCAATGAAAGTGAGGGCCGGCGCGCGCTGGCTGAGGTGGGATCCCGGCCCTACGGGGTTGGGCGCACCACCGGCCCGTCTCGCCCGCTCTGTCGGGGAGGTGGAGCGTGAGCGTGTGCGATAGGACCCGAAAGATGATGAACTATGCCTGGGCGGTCCTGACGTGCAAATCGGTTGTCCGATCACCGCGGTGAGCACGGAAGCTGGGCGGGAAACCCGAGAGAGGGGCCCAAGCCCTGGAAAGAGTTGCAGTTCCGGCGGCGTCCGGTGAGCTCTTGCTGGCCCTTGAAAATCCGTAAGAGAGGGTGTAAATCTCACGTCGGGCCGTACCCATATCCGCAGCAGGTCTCCAAGGGCAACATCCTCTGGCATGTTAGAACAATGCATGTTAAGGAAAGTTGATGAGTCAGATCCGTAACTTCGGGGTAAAGATTGGTTCTAAGGGCAGGGCTGGGTAGGTCGGGCTAGGGTGTGAAATGAGGCTGGGCTCGATTCATGCCGATCTCCCCAGAAAGATGCTCGTCGGCCCCAGTAACAAGGGGTAAGGGATCTCCGGCGGGTATGTAGCCTTCGAACCAAGCTTTTTTGGGACAGAAGGCGTCTTCCTCCACCTCCCCCGTTATTTCTAACTGGTTACCAGGTGCACAGAGAAGGGCCAGGAGGCAGAGTCCGGAGGCCCAGAGAGAGAGTGGGCAAGCAGACTAAAGAAGGTGGGTACCCGGGTGCAAAGTACCACCAGCACCTGGTAATCCTGGTGTGGACTTAGTCTCTGAGTGGTAAGCTGCAGGGTGACCAGGTGCACGAAGGCCGTTTTGGATCACCAGGTGCACGCGGTTCGTAACAGCGGGGCTATATGCTTTAGTGTCCGAGGAAGGGTGCTTAAGAGTGGGTGCCCTGGTTCGGATGGTGGTGGGTGCCCTGGTTCGGATGGTGGTGGGTGCCCTGGTTCGGATGGTGGTGGGTGCCCTGGTTCGCATGGTGGTGGGTGCCCTGGTTCGGATGGTGGTGGGTGCCCTGGTTCGGATGGTGGTGGGTGCCCTGGTTCGGATGGTGGTGGGTGCCCTGGTTCGGATGGTGGTGGGTGCCCTGGTTCGGATGGTGGTGGGTGCCCTGGTTCGGATGGTGGTGGGTGCCCTGGTTCGGATGGTGGTGGGTGCCCTGGTTCGGATGGTGGTGGGTGCCCTGGTTCGGATGGTGGTGGGTGCCCTGGTTCGGATGGTGGTGGGTGCCCTGGTTCGGATGGTGTAAGAGCTTGTGGTGGGGGGTATCCCCCACTGGAGGTCATGCCCATAGAGAGGGGTGTTCCCCGGAGAGTGGGTGAAGGCTATCACTACCTGGTAACCCAAAATAATACCAGGCCCACAGCTGGACATAGTGCAATTTCTGAGAATTTTTGGACTTAGTCATTTTTCAAGAAAGCTCTGTCACTAACTTACATTGATGTTTAAAATGTCCAGTGGCGCCCTCTTGTGGAACATCCCGGGTGGGGGGTGTGTGAGAGGGGGGTATGGGACCGCCTATGGGGTGCTCCCTATCCGGGCATAGTAGTTTGAGGGAGTAAGCTCTACTCTCATGCCCGGAGAGATGGGTGTTCCCCGGATAGTGAGTGAAGGCCTAGAGGCCTGGAGGTCCGTAGTTCCACTGTCCTTAAGGGGGGCAGAGCAGTCAGCCTCTCTGGAGGTTGGCTGCTCTGTCCCCCTTTTTTTTTGGCCTAGTAACCCACAATTATACCAGGCCCACAGATCTGGCCAATGCCCAAACACACATAAAAACACTCATAAATCAGAAATGCTTTATCCCAGTGACATGGGGCTTCAGTATGTATCTCACATAGATAGATATGTTATGTGTGTACCATTTAAAAGTATTTAAAACCATTCTGAATGATTTTGACCTCAAAATAATACAATCACATGATTTGGCCTGGTAACTTAAAAACACATGAAAACCCTCATAAATCAGAAATGCTTTATCCCAGTGACATGGGGCTTCAGTATGTATCTCACATAGATAGATATGTTATGTGTGTACCATTTAAAAGTATTTAAAACCATTCTGAAGACTTTTGACCCCAAAATAACACAAGGCCCACAGCTGTGGCCAATGCCCAAACACACATAAAAACACTCATAAATCAGAAATGCTTTATCCCAGTGACATGGGGCTTCAGTATGTATCTCACATAGATAGATATGTTATGTGTGTACCATTTAAAAGTATTTAAAACCATTCTGAATGATTTTGACCTCAAAATAATACCATCACATGATTTGGCCTGGTAACCTAAAAACACATGAAAACCCTCATAAATCAGAAATGCTTTATCCCAGTGACATGGGGCTTCAGTATGTATCTCACATAGATAGATATGTTATGTGTGTACCATTTAAAAGTATTTAAAACCATTCTGAATGATTTTGACCTTATTTGAAAGCTCCATAAATTGATCTATGGCGCCATCAAGCGACTTTTTAAATGTACTTATCCCACTGACATGGGACAGCAGTGGGCTGCTGAAACAGGTGTCCTGGGGGTGGTGATGGCCTTTAAAAGTATTTAAAACCTTTTTAAAAAATGGTCCTGGTAACCCAGAATAAAACCAGGTGCCCGTTTGGACTTAGTGCAATTTCTGAGAAGAAAAACATAGTCATTTTTCTGAAGATTTTTTGAAAAGCTATATAATTCCCTCTTGCTGTATCTCATTGAGTTGGGCCATTAGGATGGTGCTCTAAGGGTGGGTATGGAGGTCCATATACCCTCTATAAGTATTTAAAACCGTTTTTCAAAAATTGTCCTGGTAACCCAGAATAAAACCAGGTGCACGTTTGGACTTAGTCTCTGAAGCGAACTGAAAAGTTGGCACTTTGTAACTTTTTTGACCAAAATCTGAAATTTTCAAATAATGATTAAAAATACTTCCCGGGGGGCTAGAGGTCCCAGACTTCGGCTCATACCCTCTCTCGTGATGGGCAACAATTAGCCCCGGGTTAGAAAATGTCGCTTCTATAGGAACCTATTTTTTCGGTAAACGGAACTTTTTTTCGCAAACTTAAAACTCGATTTTCTATTATAAATTGTTATGGAAAAACGGTTTAAATTAGATGGAAATGTTCGTCTACGTGTGCCCTTTCGTGCAAAAAAACCCCCATCCTGATTGGAGTTGTACTTTTCGATTTATTCAAGTTTAAAGTGTCCTACCGTGACATCGGGAATAGCCTTGAAACTGTGTGAGTGAGAGTTATTTTTACACACTCGTGGCCGTGTGGGGCAGACAGGTACCGGCGCGATTTGAGAAACCTGGTTTTTGACAACTGGAGAACCACATTCCGTCGGCGACCCATAGGTGGTTGCTACTCTGGCCGAATAGGGAGTGCTTTATGGACACTTTTGAGGGTTACAAGCCCCTCGGAACCATGGTAGTTCGGTCCTTATCCCTTCGGCGACCGATTGATGATTACTACTCATGCCGAATAGGGAGAGCTTTATGGACACTTTTGAGGGTTACAAGCCCCTCGGAACCATGGTAGTTCGGTCCTTATCCCTTCGGCGACCGATTGATGATTACTACTCATGCCGAATAGGGAGAGCTTTATGGACACTTTTGAGGGTTACAAGCCCCTCGGAACCATGGTAGTTCGGTCCTTATCCCTTCGGCGACCCGATTGATGATTACTACTCATGCCGAATAGGGAGAGCTTTATGGACACTTTTGAGGGTTACAAGCCCCTCAGAACCGTGGGTACTTTGGACCATATCCCTTCCGCGCCTGCCCTAAGGATTTGGGCCGTCAAAGGGCATTAGGGCCTATGGGTTTGGGCCTTCAAGGGCAGTACACTAATCTCTGAATCCGTATCAGAGTGCCTCTTTTCAGGCATATTGACAAGTGTGTATAGCCCTGGAAGCCTATGAAAGTACCAGGGCATGGCTGTCTGGCCTTGGCATTATGCCCTAAGGATTTGGGCCGTCAAAGGGCATTAGGGCCTATGGGTTTGGGCCTTCAAGGGCAGTACACTAATCTCTGAATCCGTATCAGAGTGCCTCTTTTCAGGCATATTGACAAGTGTGTATAGCCCTGGAAGCCTATGAAAGTAAAGGATTTGGGCCGTCAAAGGGCATTTGGGCCGTCAAAGGGCATTAGGGCCTTGGGTCTTTAGGTTCCCAGGCTCTCGGTGGAAAAAAACGGTGTGATCCCCAGCGGGGCTCGAACACCGATCGTCAGATCATAAGCCACAGCCGCTACCCCCATGGCCAACTGGGCTTTGACGAACAAAGAGGCCCTGGAAGCCTATGAAAGTACCAGGGCATGGCTGTCTGGCCTTGGCATTATGCCCTAAGGATTTGGGCCGTCAAAGGGCATTAGGGCCTATGGGTTTGGGCCTTCAAGGGCAGTACACTAATCTCTGAATCCGTATCAGAGTGCCTCTTTTCAGGCATATTGACAAGTGTGTATAGCCCTGGAAGCCTATGAAAGTACCAGGGCATGGCTGTCTGGCCTTGGCATTATGCCCTAAGGATTTGGGCCGTCGAAGGGCATTTGGGCCGTCGAAGGGCATTTGGGCCGTCGAAGGGCATTAGGGCCGTCGAAGGGCATTAGGGCCGTCGAAGGGCATTAGGGCCGTCGAAGGGCATTAGGGCCGTCAAAGGGCATTAGGGCCTTGGGTCTTTAGGTTCCCAGGCTCTCGGTGGAAAAAAACGGTGTGATCCCCAGCGGGGCTCGAACACCGATCGTCAGATCGTAAGCCACAGCCGCTACCCCCATGGCCAACTGGGCTTTGACGAACAAAGAGGCAACGAGGTGATCTTTATGGTCAAATTTCCAATCAGTCCAATTGGTCTGATATTGGCCCACACCTGGGGCTCATTAAGCCCTAGTTAGGGTTAGGTCGTTGTTTGGTGGAGCAAACAAAGAGACATACACGCACGCAGGAGAGAGAAGCTATGAACAGTAGACTAAAACGTGATTGTGGGCTTTGTTCCAAGCGGAATATCGTGCGGATAGACCGACATTTCAAGTCTGTCCATGCACTTAAGCCTGCTACTACAGAATGGAAGCGTGCTATGCAATCTAGCCGGCGTTCAACTGAGAGACAGCAGCCCGAATCATGGCAGTGTATGCAGCCTAACAACGGTGTTGCACCGCAGCTGGAGCCCTGGGAGAACCCTGGGTATTTCCAGTGTGTTGAAAGTGAGTTGTCCGTGGAGCAGCAGCTGGTAGACAAGGGTGAGCAGTCCGCGGTGGTGGATCAGCAGCTGTGGGACGAGAGTGAGCAGGCGGCGGCGACTGCGCCGGTGCAGTCAACCAGTCAGATCGGTGGTGAACCATGCTCGGAACCGAGGGAGCAAGGCTGCGTCATGGTGACTTCCACGGAGAGCGAGAGTGATGAAGGCGGCGGTGTGTCCTCCAGAATTGAAGGTTGGAGGAATGGAATTTTGACTGAATATGAACACTTTGCTATTGGTAAAAACCCTTCAGTTAAACGAATTGACAATAGTCGCACCAGTCTATCCAGAGTACGACAATTCCTCCGCTATATGTCAGAGGGCAAGGCCGATGAAGGACTGTGTTCTCTGGATAACTACAGACGTGTGTATGAGTGGTATGGTGAATGTGAAGACCGTTGTTTGGCACCATCCACGTTAAAAATGTACCGAGCTGATGTTCGAAGTTTCCTGAATTATCTTATTCAGTTCCGGCCAAAAGGTCTGCAGGCTAAAGCCAGTGGAATTCGAAAGTTGTTACTCTGCTTGGCAAAGATGGACAGGGATTCGCGGCAGAGCCAGGCAACACACAGGGCAAAATTCCGCAAACGGTGCAGGGACGAGGTGCTCAGCGCTGCGGAGTTAAGCCGGTTTGTTGAGCTAAGTAATCAAGCTATTCCTTCGGTTCTCAGTAGGCTGGAGGTCCGAGCCACCTGCGCTGATAGACGTAGGTTTGCGGCTCTCATGTCCAGCCGGTTGGCCATCTTTAATGGCACTCGACGATCCCCAGTCACCACCTTCAGTGAGAGGGAATTTACTGAAGTAACCCCGGAAAGTGGGGGTTATCAGATGTGCATTTCAAGCCACAAAACGAACTATAGCTTCGGTGAGTGCAGAGTTGTTCTATCTGAGCAGGAATACACTTGGCTTAAACGATTCCATCAGATCAGGCCTAATCTGAGTGGAATCACCTCAGACACAACACTCTTCTTTTTCACGTCCTGCGGTCAACCGTACGGCAATCTCTGTGAGTATGTGGGCCAGATATTTGCAGAGTTTGGCATTGGAAGTAAAGTCACCTTCGGTACAATTCGACGAAGCGTTGCTACATTGAACTTTAATCAAGGCTCGGTTACAGACCGGGGAACTGTGGCTGACCATATGTGTCATTCTCTGGAAACGCAGGCACGGTACTACCGGTACCATGATTTGCCTCGTAACGCCAGCCGAGCGCGGTCACTAATTGAGGGACAAATCAACCCATGATTCACTGATAAATAAAGAACATTTATTTGAAATTCACCCATGTCTTTGTGTGTCATTTGGTCACAGTTGAGAATGTATGGAGGCCTGAGGGTCTGAAATACCAGGGTGTTATGGGGTACCAGGTGCACTGAGCTGAAGAGACAGGCCGAGATAGAGGGCAGGCAGGTGGGCAGGCAGGGTAGAGAGAGTAAGCCTTGGTAACCAGTTCAATCACCAGGTACACATGCTGGACTTAGTGCAATGAGAGAGAAGTATGACTCTGTCATTGAATTGTATTGGGTTACCAGGTGACCTTGGTGGGGGGTGTGGGTCCCCCCTATGGGGTCTCCCTAAACCCCCTATGGTGGTCTCAGAGTGGGCATGTAGGTCTGTATACCCTTTAAAAATGTCACCCCTCCATAAATTGATCTATGGCGCCATCAAGCGACTTTTTAAATGTACTTATCCCACTGACATGGGACAGCAGTGGGGTGCTGAAACATGTGTCCTGGGGGTGGTGATGGCCTTTAAAAGTATTTAAAACCGTTTTTCAAAAATTGTCCTGGTAACCCAGAATAAAACCAGGTGCCCGTTTGGACTTAGTGCAATTTCTGAGAAGAAAAACATAGTCATTTTTCTGAAGATTTTTTGAAAAGCTATATAATTCCCTCTTGCTGTATCTCATTGAGTTGGGCCCTTAGGATGGTGCTCTAAGGGTGGGTATGGAGGTCCATATACCCTCTATAAGTATTTAAAACCGTTTTTCAAAAATTGTCCTGGTAACCCAGAATAAAACCAGGTGCCCGTTTGGACTTAGTGCAATTTCTGAGAAGAAAAACATAGTCATTTTTCTGAAGATTTTTTGAAAAGCTATATAATTCCCTCTTGCTGTATCTCATTGAGTTGGGCCCTTAGGATGGTGCTCTAAGGGTGGGTATGGAGGTCCATATACCCTCTATAAGTATTTAAAACCGTTTTTCAAAAATTGTCCTGGTAACCCAGAATAAAACCAGGTGCACGTTTGGACTTAGTCTCTGAAGCGAACTGAAAAGTTGGCACTTTGTAACTTTTTTGACCAAAATCTGAAATTTTCAAATAATGATTAAAAATACTTCCTGAGGGGCTAGAGGTCCCAAATTTTGGCTCATACCCTCTCTCGTGATGGGCAACAATTAGCCCCGGGGTAGAAAATTTCGCTTCCATAGGAACATATTTTTTCGGTAAACGGAACTTTTTTTCGCAAACTTAAAACTCGATTTTCTATTATAAATTGTTATGGAAAAACGGTTTAAATTAGATGGAAATGTTCGTCTACGTGTGCCCTTTCGTGCAAAAAAAACCCCATCCTGATTGGAGTTGTACTTTTCGATTTATTCAAGTTTAAAGTGTCCTACCGTGACATCGGGAATAGCCTTGAAACTGTGTGAGTGAGAGTTATTTTTACACACTCGTGGCCGTGTGGGGCAGACAGGTACCGGCGCGATTTGAGAAACCTGGTTTTTGACAACTGGAGAACCACATTCCGTCGGCGACCCATAGGTGGTTGCTACTCTGGCCGAATAGGGAGTGCTTTATGGACACTTTTGAGGGTTACAAGCCCCTCGGAACCATGGTAGTTCGGTCCTTATCCCTTCGGCGACCGATTGATGATTACTACTCATGCCGAATAGGGAGAGCTTTATGGACACTTTTGAGGGTTACAAGCCCCTCGGAACCATGGTAGTTCGGTCCTTATCCCTTCGGCGACCGATTGATGATTACTACTCTGGCCGAATAGGGAGTGATTTATGGACATTTTTGAGGGTTGCTTGTCCCTCATAACCATGGTTCCTTTGGTTCATATCCCTTCTGCGCCTGATTGGTCGTTACTACTCAGGCCGAATAGGGAGTGCTTTATGGACACTTTTGAGGGTTACAAGCCCCTCAGAACCGTGGGTACTTTGGACCATATCCCTCCGGCGCCCGATTGGTCCTAAGTATTGATCCGATTTTCCCAGCTTGGTGGTGGGAGGATATTGAGCTCTGTCCTGGACAGGTGGTCTATCCCAGCTATCACCTTGTGGGTTTGGGTCCTCCATGACCATGGTTCTTGTCCCATGAATGTGTCCGTCCCTAGCTTCCAACACGTTGCGTATCCATGGTTGTCCTCTGTTGTCGAGCCTGTTTTACATCTTCTGACCGATTTGCAATCTGTTTCCACCTGGGAGGGCCCCTGTCGGCCGGCCATTGGTCGGTGTTCAGACGGACGGTTCCTCCCGCCCCACGTGGAATTGCCTCTATCGGGGGAGCCCCTGTCGGAGACGGTTATCCCCGTCTTAATGTCAAGCTTCAGCCGCGCTCCGTTCGTGCGAGATCTAGCTGGCCCGTCTGTCTCAGTGGCCCTACATTGGTGGGGAGTGGACTACCCAGGTAGCGATGCCTGCGGATGACGTTCACCCATACCGTACCGGCGCCAGAAACACATGTATTTCTCAAACCCTGTCTTTTATCCACGTTGATGGCGTTCCGAATTAACCCTCCAGCTAAGACAAGATACCTGATTAAGCGGTGCCCCGGCACCTGTGGCTCCGGCCACGGGCAGTTCAGGGCCTCCCGCTGGGCGCACGGTGGATTGACCTAGGGCCTCCTCCCCTCACGGGATAGGAGTGGTCCCTGGCTGTTCTCCGCTTAGTGTGCCCGGGTACAACCTCTATGTTGTGAGTGGCTACCTGGTTGATCCTGCCAGTATCATATGCTTGTCTCAAAGATTAAGCCATGCAAGTCTAAGTACACACGGCCGGTACAGTGAAACTGCGAATGGCTCATTAAATCAGTTATGGGTTCGATTCCGGAGAGGGATCCTGAGAAATGGCTACCACATCCAAGGAAGGCAGCAGGGGTGCAAATTACCCACTCCCGACACAAACCAAACTCTGCTGTGGGTCGGGTAGGGTAGGGGGCTCACGCCTCCCGCCTCTCCCTTCCCTCGGCGCGGGTGAACTGGTCCTAGCCCGGTTCCCCGCAGTTCCTTTTTGCCTGGGATGCGCCCGACTGGCTCCATCCCCTTTCCCCGTTAGGCACGGCTAGATGACGCACCGATGGGTGGGTGTGTAGGCCGCTACCGAGGGGGACTGGGGGTGTCCGGTGAACCGGGACTTCCCGAAATGGTCTCACATTTTTAAGCGGCTTGAGTATCACCCAGTATCCTCGCGCGGCACTGGGAACCCAGTCAACCGCTCTGCGCCCCGGCGCAGGCGGGGGTTTAATGTCTCCCCGGCCCCACCGGCGCTTCGGCGACGGCGGCAGAGGAGCACCCGGAGGCCCCCATAAAGTTAAACCTACCTGTCTTTGAACTATGACCTCTCGCTCTGGCGAAGGGCGGAGGAAAGGAGGGCAACCTCCCCAACTCCCAACCCTTGAAACACGGACCAAGGAGACTAACGCACGCGCAAGTCAGAGTGTTTTCTCCGACACACCCCGTGGCGCAATGAAAGTGAGGGCCGGCGCGCGCTGGCTGAGGTGGGATCCCGGCCCTACGGGGTTGGGCGCACCACCGGCCCGTCTCGCCCGCTCTGTCGGGGAGGTGGAGCGTGAGCGTGTGCGATAGGACCCGAAAGATGATGAACTATGCCTGGGCGGTCCTGACGTGCAAATCGGTTGTCCGATCACCGCGGTGAGCACGGAAGCTGGGCGGGAAACCCGAGAGAGGGGCCCAAGCCCTGGAAAGAGTTGCAGTTCCGGCGGCGTCCGGTGAGCTCTTGCTGGCCCTTGAAAATCCGTAAGAGAGGGTGTAAATCTCACGTCGGGCCGTACCCATATCCGCAGCAGGTCTCCAAGGGCAACATCCTCTGGCATGTTAGAACAATGCATGTTAAGGAAAGTTGATGAGTCAGATCCGTAACTTCGGGGTAAAGATTGGTTCTAAGGGCAGGGCTGGGTAGGTCGGGCTAGGGTGTGAAATGAGGCTGGGCTCGATTCATGCCGATCTCCCCAGAAAGATGCTCGTCGGCCCCAGTAACAAGGGGTAAGGGATCTCCGGCGGGTATGTAGCCTTCGAACCAAGCTTTTTTGGGACAGAAGGCGTCTTCCTCCACCTCCCCCGTTATATCTAACTGGTTACCAGGTGCACAGAGAAGGGCCAGGAGGCAGAGTCCGGAGGCCCAGAGAGAGAGTGGGCAAGCAGACTAAAGAAGGTGGGTACCCGGGTGCAAAGTACCACCAGCACCTGGTAATCCTGGTGTGGACTTAGTCTCTGAGTGGTAAGCTGCAGGGTGACCAGGTGCACGAAGGCCGTTTTGGATCACCAGGTGCACGCGGTTCGTAACAGCGGGGCTATATGCTTTAGTGTCCGAGGAAGGGTGCTTAAGAGTGGGTGCCCTGGTTCGGATGGTGGTGGGTGCCCTGGTTCGGATGGTGGTGGGTGCCCTGGTTCGGATGGTGGTGGGTGCCCTGGTTCGGATGGTGGTGGGTGCCCTGGTTCGGATGGTGGTGGGTGCCCTGGTTCGGATGGTGGTGGGTGCCCTGGTTCGGATGGTGGTGGGTGCCCTGGTTCGCATGGTGGTGGGTGCCCTGGTTCGGATGGTGGTGGGTGCCCTGGTTCGCATGGTGGTGGGTGCCCTGGTTCGGATGGTGGTGGGTGCCCTGGTTCGGATGGTGGTGGGTGCCCTGGTTCGCATGGTGGTGGGTGCCCTGGTTCGGATGGTGGTGGGTGCCCTGGTTCGCATGGTGGTGGGTGCCCTGGTTCGGATGGTGGTGGGTGCCCTGGTTCGGATGGTGGTGGGTGCCCTGGTTCGCATGGTGGTGGGTGCCCTGGTTCGGATGGTGGTGGGTGCCCTGGTTCGGATGGTGGTGGGTGCCCTGGTTCGGATGGTGGTGGGTGCCCTGGTTCGGATGGTGTAAGAGCTTGTGGTGGGGGGTATCCCCCACTGGAGGTCATGCCCATAGAGAGGGGTGTTCCCCGGAGAGTGGGTGAAGGCTATCACTACCTGGTAACCCAAAATAATACCAGGCCCACAGCTGGACATAGTGCAATTTCTGAGAATTTTTGGACTTAGTCATTTTTCAAGAAAGCTCTGTCACTAACTTACATTGATGTTTAAAATGTCCAGTGGCGCCCTCTTGTGGAACATCCCGGGTGGGGGGTGTGTGAGAGGGGGGTATGGGACCGCCTATGGGGTGCTCCCTATCCGGGCATAGTAGTTTGAGGGAGTAAGCTCTACTCTCATGCCCGGAGAGATGGGTGTTCCCCGGATAGTGAGTGAAGGCCTAGAGGCCTGGAGGTCCGTAGTTCCACTGTCCTTAAGGGGGGCAGAGCAGTCAGCCTCTCTGGAGGTTGGCTGCTCTGTCCCCCTTTTTTTTTGGCCTGGTAACCCAAAATTATACCAGGCCCACAGATCTGGCCAATGCCCAAACACACATAAAAACCCTCATAAATCAGAAATGCTTTATCCCAGTGACATGGGGCTTCAGTATGTATCTCACATAGATAGATATGTTATGTGTGTACCATTTAAAAGTATTTAAAACCATTCTGAAGACTTTTGACCCCAAAATAACACAAGGCCCACAGCTGTGGCCAATGCCCAAACACACATAAAAACACTCATAAATCAGAAATGCTTTATCCTAGTGACATGGGGCTTCAGTATGTATCTCACATAGATAGATATGTTATGTGTGTACCATTTAAAAGTATTTAAAACCATTCTGAATGATTTTGACCTCAAAATAATACAATCACATGATTTGGCCTGGTAACTTAAAAACACATGAAAACCCTCATAAATCAGAAATGCTTTATCCCAGTGACATGGGGCTTCAGTATGTATCTCACATAGATAGATATGTTATGTGTGTACCATTTAAAAGTATTTAAAACCATTCTGAATGATTTTGACCTCAAAATAATACCATCACATGATTTGGCCTGGTAACCTAAAAACACATGAAAACCCTCATAAATCAGAAATGCTTTATCCCAGTGACATGGGGCTTCAGTAGGTATCTCACATAGATAGATATGTTATGTGTGTACCATTTAAAAGTATTTAAAACCATTCTGAATGATTTTGACCTTATTTGAAAGCTCCATAAATTTATCTATGGCGCCATCAAGCGACTTTTTAAATGTACTTATCCCACTGACATGGGACAGCAGTGGGCTGCTGAAACAGGTGTCCTGGGGGTGGTGATGGCCTTTAAAAGTATTTAAAACCTTTTAAAAAAATGGTCCTGGTAACCCAGAATAAAACCAGGTGCCCGTTTGGACTTAGTGCAATTTCTGAGAAGAAAAACATAGAATATTTTCTGAAGATTTTTTGAAAAGCTATATAATTCCCTCTTGCTGTATCTCATTGAGTTGGGCCCTTAGGATGGTGCTCTAAGGGTGGGTATGGAGGTCCCTATACCCTCTATAAGTATTTAAAACCGTTTTTCAAAAATTGTCCTGGTAACCCAGAATAAAACCAGGTGCACGTTTGGACTTAGTCTCTGAAGCGAACTGAAAAGTTGGCACTTTGTAACTTTTTTGACCAAAATCTGAAATTTTCAAATAATGATTAAAAATACTTCCTGAGGGGCTAGAGGTCCCAAATTTTGGCTCATACCCTCTCTCGTGATGGGCAACAATTAGCCCCGGGTTAGAAAATTTCGCTTCCATAGGAACCTATTTTTTCGGTAAACGGAACTTTTTTTCGCAAACTTAAAACTCGATTTTCTATTATAAATTGTTATGGAAAAACGGTTTAAATTAGATGGAAATGTTCGTCTACGTGTGCCCTTTCGTGCAAAAAAACCCCCATCCTGATTGGAGTTGTACTTTTCGATTTATTCAAGTTTAAAGTGTCCTACCGTGACATCGGGAATAGCCTTGAAACTGTGTGAGTGAGAGTTATTTTTACACACTCGTGGCCGTGTGGGGCAGACAGGTGCCGGCGCGATTTGAGAAACCTGGTTTTTGACAACTGGAGAACCACATTCCGTCGGCGACCCATAGGTGGTTGCTACTCTGGCCGAATAGGGAGTGCTTTATGGACACTTTTGAGGGTTACAAGCCCCTCGGAACCATGGTAGTTCGGTCCTTATCCCTTCGGCGACCGATTGATGATTACTACTCATGCCGAATAGGGAGAGCTTTATGGACACTTTTGAGGGTTACAAGCCCCTCGGAACCATGGTAGTTCGGTCCTTATCCCTTCGGCGACCGATTGATGATTACTACTCATGCCGAATAGGGAGAGCTTTATGGACACTTTTGAGGGTTACAAGCCCCTCGGAACCATGGTAGTTCGGTCCTTATCCCTTCGGCGACCGATTGATGATTACTACTCATGCCGAATAGGGAGAGCTTTATGGACACTTTTGAGGGTTACAAGCCCCTCGGAACCATGGTAGTTCGGTCCTTATCCCTTCGGCGACCGATTGATGATTACTACTCATGCCGAATAGGGAGAGCTTTATGGACACTTTTGAGGGTTACAAGCCCCTCGGAACCATGGTAGTTCGGTCCTTATCCCTTCGGCGACCGATTGATGATTACTACTCATGCCGAATAGGGAGAGCTTTATGGACACTTTTGAGGGTTACAAGCCCCTCGGAACCATGGTAGTTCGGTCCTTATCCCTTCGGCGACCGATTGATGATTACTACTCATGCCGAATAGGGAGAGCTTTATGGACACTTTTGAGGGTTACAAGCCCCTCAGAACCGTGGGTACTTTGGACCATATCCCTTCCGCGCCTGCCCTAAGGATTTGGGCCGTCAAAGGGCATGGGTTTGGGCCTTCAAGGGCAGTACACTAATCTCTGAATCCGTATCAGAGTGCCTCTTTTCAGGCATATTGACAAGTGTGTATAGCCCTGGAAGCCTATGAAAGTACCAGGGCATGGCTGTCTGGCCTTGGCATTATGCCCTAAGGATTTGGGCCGTCAAAGGGCATTTGGGCCGTCAAAGGGCATTAGGGCCGTCAAAGGGCATTAGGGCCTTGGGTCTTTAGGTTCCCAGGCTCTCGGTGGAAAAAAACGGTGTGATCCCCAGCGGGGCTCGAACACCGATCGTCAGATCGTAAGCCACAGCCGCTACCCCCATGGCCAACTGGGCTTTGACGAACAAAGAGGCAACGAGGTGATCTTTATGGTCAAATTTCCAATCAGTCCAATTGGTCTGATATTGGCCCACACCTGGGGCTCATTAAGCCCTAGTTAGGGTTAGGTCGTTGTTTGGTGGAGCAAACAAAGAGACATACACGCACGCAGGAGAGAGAAGCTATGAACAGTAGACTAAAACGTGATTGTGGGCTTTGTTCCAAGCGGAATATCGTGCGGATAGACCGACATTTCAAGTCTGTCCATGCACTTAAGCCTGCTACTACAGAATGGAAGCGTGCTATGCAATCTAGCCGGCGTTCAACTGAGAGACAGCAGCCCGAATCATGGCAGTGTATGCAGCCTAACAACGGTGTTGCACCGCAGCTGGAGCCCTGGGAGAACCCTGGGTATTTCCAGTGTGTTGAAAGTGAGTTGTCCGTGGAGCAGCAGCTGGTAGACAAGGGTGAGCAGTCCGCGGTGGTGGATCAGCAGCTGTGGGACGAGAGTGAGCAGGCGGCGGCGACTGCGCCGGTGCAGTCAACCAGTCAGATCGGTGGTGAACCATGCTCGGAACCGAGGGAGCAAGGCTGCGTCATGGTGACTTCCACGGAGAGCGAGAGTGATGAAGGCGGCGGTGTGTCCTCCAGAATTGAAGGTTGGAGGAATGGAATTTTGACTGAATATGAACACTTTGCTATTGGTAAAAACCCTTCAGTTAAACGAATTGACAATAGTCGCACCAGTCTATCCAGAGTACGACAATTCCTCCGCTATATGTCAGAGGGCAAGGCCGATGAAGGACTGTGTTCTCTGGATAACTACAGACGTGTGTATGAGTGGTATGGTGAATGTGAAGACCGTTGTTTGGCACCATCCACGTTAAAAATGTACCGAGCTGATGTTCGAAGTTTCCTGAATTATCTTATTCAGTTCCGGCCAAAAGGTCTGCAGGCTAAAGCCAGTGGAATTCGAAAGTTGTTACTCTGCTTGGCAAAGATGGACAGGGATTCGCGGCAGAGCCAGGCAACACACAGGGCAAAATTCCGCAAACGGTGCAGGGACGAGGTGCTCAGCGCTGCGGAGTTAAGCCGGTTTGTTGAGCTAAGTAATCAAGCTATTCCTTCGGTTCTCAGTAGGCTGGAGGTCCGAGCCACCTGCGCTGATAGACGTAGGTTTGCGGCTCTCATGTCCAGCCGGTTGGCCATCTTTAATGGCACTCGACGATCCCCAGTCACCACCTTCAGTGAGAGGGAATTTACTGAAGTAACCCCGGAAAGTGGGGGTTATCAGATGTGCATTTCAAGCCACAAAACGAACTATAGCTTCGGTGAGTGCAGAGTTGTTCTATCTGAGCAGGAATACACTTGGCTTAAACGATTCCATCAGATCAGGCCTAATCTGAGTGGAATCACCTCAGACACAACACTCTTCTTTTTCACGTCCTGCGGTCAACCGTACGGCAATCTCTGTGAGTATGTGGGCCAGATATTTGCAGAGTTTGGCATTGGAAGTAAAGTCACCTTCGGTACAATTCGACGAAGCGTTGCTACATTGAACTTTAATCAAGGCTCGGTTACAGACCGGGGAACTGTGGCTGACCATATGTGTCATTCTCTGGAAACGCAGGCACGGTACTACCGGTACCATGATTTGCCTCGTAACGCCAGCCGAGCGCGGTCACTAATTGAGGGACAAATCAACCCATGATTCACTGATAAATAAAGAACATTTATTTGAAATTCACCCATGTCTTTGTGTGTCATTTGGTCACGGTTGAGAATGTATGGAGGCCTGAGGGTCTGAAATACCAGGGTGTTATGGGGTACCAGGTGCACTGAGCTGAAGAGACAGGCCGAGATAGAGGGCAGGCAGGTGGGCAGGCAGGGTAGAGAGAGTAAGCCTTGGTAACCAGTTCAATCACCAGGTACACATGCTGGACTTAGTGCAATGAGAGAGAAGTATGACTCTGTCATTGAATTGTATTGGGTTACCAGGTGACCTTGGTGGGGGGTGTGGGTCCCCCCTATGGGGTCTCCCTAACCCCCCTATGGTGGTCTCAGAGTGGGCATGTAGGTCTGTATACCCTTTAAAAATGTCACCCCTCCATAAATTGATCTATGGCGCCATCAAGCGACTTTTTAAATGTACTTATCCCACTGACATGGGACAGCAGTGGGGTGCTGAAACATGTGTCCTGGGGGTGGTGATGGCCTTTAAAAGTATTTAAAACCTTTTTAAAAAATTGGTCCTGGTAACCCAGAATAAAACCAGGTGCCCGTTTGGACTTAGTGCAATTTCTGAGAAGAAAAACATAGTCATTTTTCTGAAGATTTTTTGAAAAGCTATATAATTCCCTCTTGCTGTATCTCATTGAGTTGGGCCCTTAGGATGGTGCTCTAAGGGTGGGTATGGAGGTCCATATGCCCTCTATAAGTATTTAAAACCGTTTTTCAAAAATTGTCCTGGTAACCCAGAATAAAACCAGGTGCCCGTTTGGACTTAGTGCAATTTCTGAGAAGAAAAACATAGTCATTTTTCTGAAGATTTTTTGAAAAGCTATATAATTCCCTCTTGCTGTATCTCATTGAGTTGGGCCATTAGGATGGTGCTCTAAGGGTGGGTATGGAGGTCCATATGCCCTCTATAAGTATTTAAAACCGTTTTTCAAAAATTGTCCTGGTAACCCAGAATAAAACCAGGTGCACGTTTGGACTTAGTCTCTGAAGCGAACTGAAAAGTTGGCACTTTGTAACTTTTTTGACCAAAATCTGAAATTTTCAAATAATGATTAAAAATACTTCCTGAGGGGCTAGAGGTCCCAAATTTTGGCTCATACCCTCTCTCGTGATGGGCAACAATTAGCCCCGGGTCAGAAAATTTCGCTTCCATAGGAACATATTTTTTCGGTAAACGGAACTTTTTTTCGCAAACTTAAAACTCGATTTTCTATTATAAATTGTTATGGAAAAACGGTTTAAATTAGATGGAAATGTTCGTCTACGTGTGCCCTTTCGTGCAAAAAAACCCCCATCCTGATTGGAGTTGTACTTTTCGATTTATTCAAGTTTAAAGTGTCCTACCGTGACATCGGGAATAGCCTTGAAACTGTGTGAGTGAGAGTTATTTTTACACACTCGTGGCCGTGTGGGGCAGACAGGTACCGGCGCGATTTGAGAAACCTGGTTTTTGACAACTGGAGAACCACATTCCGTCGGCGACCCATAGGTGGTTGCTACTCTGGCCGAATAGGGAGTGCTTTATGGACACTTTTGAGGGTTACAAGCCCCTCGTAACCATGGTAGTTCGGTCCTTATCCCTTCGGCGACCGATTGATGATTACTACTCATGCCGAATAGGGAGAGCTTTATGGACACTTTTGAGGGTTACAAGCCCCTCGGAACCATGGTAGTTCGGTCCTTATCCCTTCGGCGACCGATTGATGATTACTACTCTGGCCGAATAGGGAGTGATTTATGGACATTTTTGAGGGTTGCTTGTCCCTCATAACCATGGTTCCTTTGGTTCATATCCCTTCTGCGCCTGATTGGTCGTTACTACTCAGGCCGAATAGGGAGTGCTTTATGGACACTTTTGAGGGTTACAAGCCCCTCAGAACCGTGGGTACTTTGGACCATATCCCTCCGGCGCCCGATTGGTCCTAAGTATTGATCCGATTTTCCCAGCTTGGTGGTGGGAGGATATTGAGCTCTGTCCTGGACAGGTGGTCTATCCCAGCTATCACCTTGTGGGTTTGGGTCCTCCATGACCATGGTTCTTGTCCCATGAATGTGTCCGTCCCTAGCTTCCAACACGTTGCGTATCCATGGTTGTCCTCTGTTGTCGAGCCTGTTTTACATCTTCTGACCGATTTGCAATCTGTTTCCACCTGGGAGGGCCCCTGTCGGCCGGCCATTGGTCGGTGTTCAGACGGACGGTTCCTCCCGCCCCACGTGGAATTGCCTCTATCGGGGGAGCCCCTGTCGGAGACGGTTATCCCCGTCTTAATGTCAAGCTTCAGCCGCGCTCCGTTCGTGCGAGATCTAGCCGGCCCGTCTGTCTCAGTGGCCCTACATTGGTGGGGAGTGGACTACCCAGGTAGCGATGCCTGCGGATGACGTTCACCCATACCGTACCGGCGCCAGAAACACATGTATTTCTCAAACCCTGTCTTTTATCCACGTTGATGGCGTTCCGAATTAACCCTCCAGCTAAGACAAGATACCTGATTAAGCGGTGCCCCGGCACCTGTGGCTCCGGCCACGGGCAGTTCAGGGCCTCCCGCTGGGCGCACGGTGGATTGACCTAGGGCCTCCTCCCCTCACGGGATAGGAGTGGTCCCTGGCTGTTCTCCGCTTAGTGTGCCCGGGTACAACCTCTATGTTGTGAGTGGCTACCTGGTTGATCCTGCCAGTAGCATATGCTTGTCTCAAAGATTAAGCCATGCAAGTCTAAGTACACACGGCCGGTACAGTGAAACTGCGAATGGCTCATTAAATCAGTTATGGGTTCGATTCCGGAGAGGGATCCTGAGAAATGGCTACCACATCCAAGGAAGGCAGCAGGGGTGCAAATTACCCACTCCCGACACAAACCAAACTCTGCTGTGGGTCGGGTAGGGTAGGGGGCTCACGCCTCCCGCCTCTCCCTTCCCTCGGCGCGGGTGAACTGGTCCTAGCCCGGTTCCCCGCAGTTCCTTTTTGCCTGGGATGCGCCCGACTGGCTCCATCCCCTTTCCCCGTTAGGCACGGCTAGATGACGCACCGATGGGTGGGTGTGTAGGCCGCTACCGAGGGGGACTGGGGGTGTCCGGTGAACCGGGACTTCCCGAAATGGTCTCACATTTTTAAGCGGCTTGAGTATCACCCAGTATCCTCGCGCGGCACTGGGAACCCAGTCAACCGCTCTGCGCCCCGGCGCAGGCGGGGGTTTAATGTCTCCCCGGCCCCACCGGCGCTTCGGCGACGGCGGCAGAGGAGCACCCGGAGGCCCCCATAAAGTTAAACCTACCTGTCTTTGAACTATGACCTCTCGCTCTGGCGAAGGGCGGAGGAAAGGAGGGCAACCTCCCCAACTCCCAACCCTTGAAACACGGACCAAGGAGACTAACGCACGCGCAAGTCAGAGTGTTTTCTCCGACACACCCCGTGGCGCAATGAAAGTGAGGGCCGGCGCGCGCTGGCTGAGGTGGGATCCCGGCCCTACGGGGTTGGGCGCACCACCGGCCCGTCTCGCCCGCTCTGTCGGGGAGGTGGAGCGTGAGCGTGTGCGATAGGACCCGAAAGATGATGAACTATGCCTGGGCGGTCCTGACGTGCAAATCGGTTGTCCGATCACCGCGGTGAGCACGGAAGCTGGGCGGGAAACCCGAGAGAGGGGCCCAAGCCCTGGAAAGAGTTGCAGTTCCGGCGGCGTCCGGTGAGCTCTTGCTGGCCCTTGAAAATCCGTAAGAGAGGGTGTAAATCTCACGTCGGGCCGTACCCATATCCGCAGCAGGTCTCCAAGGGCAACATCCTCTGGCATGTTAGAACAATGCATGTTAAGGAAAGTTGATGAGTCAGATCCGTAACTTCGGGGTAAAGATTGGTTCTAAGGGCAGGGCTGGGTAGGTCGGGCTAGGGTGTGAAATGAGGCTGGGCTCGATTCATGCCGATCTCCCCAGAAAGATGCTCGTCGGCCCCAGTAACAAGGGGTAAGGGATCTCCGGCGGGTATGTAGCCTTCGAACCAAGCTTTTTTGGGACAGAAGGCGTCTTCCTCCACCTCCCCCGTTATTTCTAACTGGTTACCAGGTGCACAGAGAAGGGCCAGGAGGCAGAGTCCGGAGGCCCAGAGAGAGAGTGGGCAAGCAGACTAAAGAAGGTGGGTACCCGGGTGCAAAGTACCACCAGCACCTGGTAATCCTGGTGTGGACTTAGTCTCTGAGTGGTAAGCTGCAGGGTGACCAGGTGCACGAAGGCCGTTTTGGATCACCAGGTGCACGCGGTTCGTAACAGCGGGGCTATATGCTTTAGTGTCCGAGGAAGGGTGCTTAAGAGTGGGTGCCCTGGTTCGGATGGTGGTGGGTGCCCTGGTTCGGATGGTGGTGGGTGCCCTGGTTCGGATGGTGGTGGGTGCCCTGGTTCGCATGGTGGTGGGTGCCCTGGTTCGGATGGTGGTGGGTGCCCTGGTTCGGATGGTGGTGGGTGCCCTGGTTCGGATGGTGGTGGGTGCCCTGGTTCGGATGGTGGTGGGTGCCCTGGTTCGGATGGTGGTGGGTGCCCTGGTTCGGATGGTGGTGGGTGCCCTGGTTCGGATGGTGGTGGGTGCCCTGGTTCGGATGGTGGTGGGTGCCCTGGTTCGGATGGTGGTGGGTGCCCTGGTTCGGATGGTGGTGGGTGCCCTGGTTCGGATGGTGGTGGGTGCCCTGGTTCGGATGGTGGTGGGTGCCCTGGTTCGGATGGTGTAAGAGCTTGTGGTGGGGGGTATCCCCCACTGGAGGTCATGCCCATAGAGAGGGGTGTTCCCCGGAGAGTGGGTGAAGGCTATCACTACCTGGTAACCCAAAATAATACCAGGCCCACAGCTGGACATAGTGCAATTTCTGAGAATTTTTGGACTTAGTCATTTTTCAAGAAAGCTCTGTCACTAACTTACATTGATGTTTAAAATGTCCAGTGGCGCCCTCTTGTGGAACATCCCGGGTGGGGGGTGTGTGAGAGGGGGGTATGGGACCGCCTATGGGGTGCTCCCTATCCGGGCATAGTAGTTTGAGGGAGTAAGCTCTACTCTCATGCCCGGAGAGATGGGTGTTCCCCGGATAGTGAGTGAAGGCCTAGAGGCCTGGAGGTCCGTAGTTCCACTGTCCTTAAGGGGGGCAGAGCAGTCAGCCTCTCTGGAGGTTGGCTGCTCTGTCCCCCTTTTTTTTTGGCCTAGTAACCCACAATTATACCAGGCCCACAGATCTGGCCAATGCCCAAACACACATAAAAACACTCATAAATCAGAAATGCTTTATCCCAGTGACATGGGGCTTCAGTATGTATCTCACATAGATAGATATGTTATGTGTGTACCATTTAAAAGTATTTAAAACCATTCTGAATGATTTTGACCTCAAAATAATACAATCACATGATTTGGCCTGGTAACTTAAAAACACATGAAAACCCTCATAAATCAGAAATGCTTTATCCCAGTGACATGGGGCTTCAGTATGTATCTCACATAGATAGATATGTTATGTGTGTACCATTTAAAAGTATTTAAAACCATTCTGAAGACTTTTGACCCCAAAATAACACAAGGCCCACAGCTGTGGCCAATGCCCAAACACACATAAAAACACTCATAAATCAGAAATGCTTTATCCCAGTGACATGGGGCTTCAGTATGTATCTCACATAGATAGATATGTTATGTGTGTACCATTTAAAAGTATTTAAAACCATTCTGAATGATTTTGACCTCAAAATAATACCATCACATGATTTGGCCTGGTAACCTAAAAACACATGAAAACCCTCATAAATCAGAAATGCTTTATCCCAGTGACATGGGGCTTCAGTATGTATCTCACATAGATAGATATGTTATGTGTGTACCATTTAAAAGTATTTAAAACCATTCTGAATGATTTTGACCTTATTTGAAAGCTCCATAAATTGATCTATGGCGCCATCAAGCGACTTTTTAAATGTACTTATCCCACTGACATGGGACAGCAGTGGGCTGCTGAAACAGGTGTCCTGGGGGTGGTGATGGCCTTTAAAAGTATTTAAAACCTTTTTAAAAAATGGTCCTGGTAACCCAGAATAAAACCAGGTGCCCGTTTGGACTTAGTGCAATTTCTGAGAAGAAAAACATAGTCATTTTTCTGAAGATTTTTTGAAAAGCTATATAATTCCCTCTTGCTGTATCTCATTGAGTTGGGCCATTAGGATGGTGCTCTAAGGGTGGGTATGGAGGTCCATATACCCTCTATAAGTATTTAAAACCGTTTTTCAAAAATTGTCCTGGTAACCCAGAATAAAACCAGGTGCACGTTTGGACTTAGTCTCTGAAGCGAACTGAAAAGTTGGCACTTTGTAACTTTTTTGACCAAAATCTGAAATTTTCAAATAATGATTAAAAATACTTCCCGGGGGGCTAGAGGTCCCAGACTTCGGCTCATACCCTCTCTCGTGATGGGCAACAATTAGCCCCGGGTTAGAAAATGTCGCTTCTATAGGAACCTATTTTTTCGGTAAACGGAACTTTTTTTCGCAAACTTAAAACTCGATTTTCTATTATAAATTGTTATGGAAAAACGGTTTAAATTAGATGGAAATGTTCGTCTACGTGTGCCCTTTCGTGCAAAAAAACCCCCATCCTGATTGGAGTTGTACTTTTCGATTTATTCAAGTTTAAAGTGTCCTACCGTGACATCGGGAATAGCCTTGAAACTGTGTGAGTGAGAGTTATTTTTACACACTCGTGGCCGTGTGGGGCAGACAGGTACCGGCGCGATTTGAGAAACCTGGTTTTTGACAACTGGAGAACCACATTCCGTCGGCGACCCATAGGTGGTTGCTACTCTGGCCGAATAGGGAGTGCTTTATGGACACTTTTGAGGGTTACAAGCCCCTCGGAACCATGGTAGTTCGGTCCTTATCCCTTCGGCGACCGATTGATGATTACTACTCATGCCGAATAGGGAGAGCTTTATGGACACTTTTGAGGGTTACAAGCCCCTCGGAACCATGGTAGTTCGGTCCTTATCCCTTCGGCGACCGATTGATGATTACTACTCATGCCGAATAGGGAGAGCTTTATGGACACTTTTGAGGGTTACAAGCCCCTCGGAACCATGGTAGTTCGGTCCTTATCCCTTCGGCGACCCGATTGATGATTACTACTCATGCCGAATAGGGAGAGCTTTATGGACACTTTTGAGGGTTACAAGCCCCTCAGAACCGTGGGTACTTTGGACCATATCCCTTCCGCGCCTGCCCTAAGGATTTGGGCCGTCAAAGGGCATTAGGGCCTATGGGTTTGGGCCTTCAAGGGCAGTACACTAATCTCTGAATCCGTATCAGAGTGCCTCTTTTCAGGCATATTGACAAGTGTGTATAGCCCTGGAAGCCTATGAAAGTACCAGGGCATGGCTGTCTGGCCTTGGCATTATGCCCTAAGGATTTGGGCCGTCAAAGGGCATTAGGGCCTATGGGTTTGGGCCTTCAAGGGCAGTACACTAATCTCTGAATCCGTATCAGAGTGCCTCTTTTCAGGCATATTGACAAGTGTGTATAGCCCTGGAAGCCTATGAAAGTAAAGGATTTGGGCCGTCAAAGGGCATTTGGGCCGTCAAAGGGCATTAGGGCCTTGGGTCTTTAGGTTCCCAGGCTCTCGGTGGAAAAAAACGGTGTGATCCCCAGCGGGGCTCGAACACCGATCGTCAGATCATAAGCCACAGCCGCTACCCCCATGGCCAACTGGGCTTTGACGAACAAAGAGGCCCTGGAAGCCTATGAAAGTACCAGGGCATGGCTGTCTGGCCTTGGCATTATGCCCTAAGGATTTGGGCCGTCAAAGGGCATTAGGGCCTATGGGTTTGGGCCTTCAAGGGCAGTACACTAATCTCTGAATCCGTATCAGAGTGCCTCTTTTCAGGCATATTGACAAGTGTGTATAGCCCTGGAAGCCTATGAAAGTACCAGGGCATGGCTGTCTGGCCTTGGCATTATGCCCTAAGGATTTGGGCCGTCGAAGGGCATTTGGGCCGTCGAAGGGCATTTGGGCCGTCGAAGGGCATTAGGGCCGTCGAAGGGCATTAGGGCCGTCGAAGGGCATTAGGGCCGTCAAAGGGCATTAGGGCCTTGGGTCTTTAGGTTCCCAGGCTCTCGGTGGAAAAAAACGGTGTGATCCCCAGCGGGGCTCGAACACCGATCGTCAGATCGTAAGCCACAGCCGCTACCCCCATGGCCAACTGGGCTTTGACGAACAAAGAGGCAACGAGGTGATCTTTATGGTCAAATTTCCAATCAGTCCAATTGGTCTGATATTGGCCCACACCTGGGGCTCATTAAGCCCTAGTTAGGGTTAGGTCGTTGTTTGGTGGAGCAAACAAAGAGACATACACGCACGCAGGAGAGAGAAGCTATGAACAGTAGACTAAAACGTGATTGTGGGCTTTGTTCCAAGCGGAATATCGTGCGGATAGACCGACATTTCAAGTCTGTCCATGCACTTAAGCCTGCTACTACAGAATGGAAGCGTGCTATGCAATCTAGCCGGCGTTCAACTGAGAGACAGCAGCCCGAATCATGGCAGTGTATGCAGCCTAACAACGGTGTTGCACCGCAGCTGGAGCCCTGGGAGAACCCTGGGTATTTCCAGTGTGTTGAAAGTGAGTTGTCCGTGGAGCAGCAGCTGGTAGACAAGGGTGAGCAGTCCGCGGTGGTGGATCAGCAGCTGTGGGACGAGAGTGAGCAGGCGGCGGCGACTGCGCCGGTGCAGTCAACCAGTCAGATCGGTGGTGAACCATGCTCGGAACCGAGGGAGCAAGGCTGCGTCATGGTGACTTCCACGGAGAGCGAGAGTGATGAAGGCGGCGGTGTGTCCTCCAGAATTGAAGGTTGGAGGAATGGAATTTTGACTGAATATGAACACTTTGCTATTGGTAAAAACCCTTCAGTTAAACGAATTGACAATAGTCGCACCAGTCTATCCAGAGTACGACAATTCCTCCGCTATATGTCAGAGGGCAAGGCCGATGAAGGACTGTGTTCTCTGGATAACTACAGACGTGTGTATGAGTGGTATGGTGAATGTGAAGACCGTTGTTTGGCACCATCCACGTTAAAAATGTACCGAGCTGATGTTCGAAGTTTCCTGAATTATCTTATTCAGTTCCGGCCAAAAGGTCTGCAGGCTAAAGCCAGTGGAATTCGAAAGTTGTTACTCTGCTTGGCAAAGATGGACAGGGATTCGCGGCAGAGCCAGGCAACACACAGGGCAAAATTCCGCAAACGGTGCAGGGACGAGGTGCTCAGCGCTGCGGAGTTAAGCCGGTTTGTTGAGCTAAGTAATCAAGCTATTCCTTCGGTTCTCAGTAGGCTGGAGGTCCGAGCCACCTGCGCTGATAGACGTAGGTTTGCGGCTCTCATGTCCAGCCGGTTGGCCATCTTTAATGGCACTCGACGATCCCCAGTCACCACCTTCAGTGAGAGGGAATTTACTGAAGTAACCCCGGAAAGTGGGGGTTATCAGATGTGCATTTCAAGCCACAAAACGAACTATAGCTTCGGTGAGTGCAGAGTTGTTCTATCTGAGCAGGAATACACTTGGCTTAAACGATTCCATCAGATCAGGCCTAATCTGAGTGGAATCACCTCAGACACAACACTCTTCTTTTTCACGTCCTGCGGTCAACCGTACGGCAATCTCTGTGAGTATGTGGGCCAGATATTTGCAGAGTTTGGCATTGGAAGTAAAGTCACCTTCGGTACAATTCGACGAAGCGTTGCTACATTGAACTTTAATCAAGGCTCGGTTACAGACCGGGGAACTGTGGCTGACCATATGTGTCATTCTCTGGAAACGCAGGCACGGTACTACCGGTACCATGATTTGCCTCGTAACGCCAGCCGAGCGCGGTCACTAATTGAGGGACAAATCAACCCATGATTCACTGATAAATAAAGAACATTTATTTGAAATTCACCCATGTCTTTGTGTGTCATTTGGTCACAGTTGAGAATGTATGGAGGCCTGAGGGTCTGAAATACCAGGGTGTTATGGGGTACCAGGTGCACTGAGCTGAAGAGACAGGCCGAGATAGAGGGCAGGCAGGTGGGCAGGCAGGGTAGAGAGAGTAAGCCTTGGTAACCAGTTCAATCACCAGGTACACATGCTGGACTTAGTGCAATGAGAGAGAAGTATGACTCTGTCATTGAATTGTATTGGGTTACCAGGTGACCTTGGTGGGGGGTGTGGGTCCCCCCTATGGGGTCTCCCTAACCCCCCTATGGTGGTCTCAGAGTGGGCATGTAGGTCTGTATACCCTTTAAAAATGTCACCCCTCCATAAATTGATCTATGGCGCCATCAAGCGACTTTTTAAATGTACTTATCCCACTGACATGGGACAGCAGTGGGGTGCTGAAACATGTGTCCTGGGGGTGGTGATGGCCTTTAAAAGTATTTAAAACCGTTTTTCAAAAATTGTCCTGGTAACCCAGAATAAAACCAGGTGCCCGTTTGGACTTAGTGCAATTTCTGAGAAGAAAAACATAGTCATTTTTCTGAAGATTTTTTGAAAAGCTATATAATTCCCTCTTGCTGTATCTCATTGAGTTGGGCCCTTAGGATGGTGCTCTAAGGGTGGGTATGGAGGTCCATATACCCTCTATAAGTATTTAAAACCGTTTTTCAAAAATTGTCCTGGTAACCCAGAATAAAACCAGGTGCCCGTTTGGACTTAGTGCAATTTCTGAGAAGAAAAACATAGTCATTTTTCTGAAGATTTTTTGAAAAGCTATATAATTCCCTCTTGCTGTATCTCATTGAGTTGGGCCCTTAGGATGGTGCTCTAAGGGTGGGTATGGAGGTCCATATACCCTCTATAAGTATTTAAAACCGTTTTTCAAAAATTGTCCTGGTAACCCAGAATAAAACCAGGTGCACGTTTGGACTTAGTCTCTGAAGCGAACTGAAAAGTTGGCACTTTGTAACTTTTTTGACCAAAATCTGAAATTTTCAAATAATGATTAAAAATACTTCCTGAGGGGCTAGAGGTCCCAAATTTTGGCTCATACCCTCTCTCGTGATGGGCAACAATTAGCCCCGGGGTAGAAAATTTCGCTTCCATAGGAACATATTTTTTCGGTAAACGGAACTTTTTTTCGCAAACTTAAAACTCGATTTTCTATTATAAATTGTTATGGAAAAACGGTTTAAATTAGATGGAAATGTTCGTCTACGTGTGCCCTTTCGTGCAAAAAAACCCCCATCCTGATTGGAGTTGTACTTTTCGATTTATTCAAGTTTAAAGTGTCCTACCGTGACATCGGGAATAGCCTTGAAACTGTGTGAGTGAGAGTTATTTTTACACACTCGTGGCCGTGTGGGGCAGACAGGTACCGGCGCGATTTGAGAAACCTGGTTTTTGACAACTGGAGAACCACATTCCGTCGGCGACCCATAGGTGGTTGCTACTCTGGCCGAATAGGGAGTGCTTTATGGACACTTTTGAGGGTTACAAGCCCCTCGGAACCATGGTAGTTCGGTCCTTATCCCTTCGGCGACCGATTGATGATTACTACTCATGCCGAATAGGGAGAGCTTTATGGACACTTTTGAGGGTTACAAGCCCCTCGGAACCATGGTAGTTCGGTCCTTATCCCTTCGGCGACCGATTGATGATTACTACTCTGGCCGAATAGGGAGTGATTTATGGACATTTTTGAGGGTTGCTTGTCCCTCATAACCATGGTTCCTTTGGTTCATATCCCTTCTGCGCCTGATTGGTCGTTACTACTCAGGCCGAATAGGGAGTGCTTTATGGACACTTTTGAGGGTTACAAGCCCCTCAGAACCGTGGGTACTTTGGACCATATCCCTCCGGCGCCCGATTGGTCCTAAGTATTGATCCGATTTTCCCAGCTTGGTGGTGGGAGGATATTGAGCTCTGTCCTGGACAGGTGGTCTATCCCAGCTATCACCTTGTGGGTTTGGGTCCTCCATGACCATGGTTCTTGTCCCATGAATGTGTCCGTCCCTAGCTTCCAACACGTTGCGTATCCATGGTTGTCCTCTGTTGTCGAGCCTGTTTTACATCTTCTGACCGATTTGCAATCTGTTTCCACCTGGGAGGGCCCCTGTCGGCCGGCCATTGGTCGGTGTTCAGACGGACGGTTCCTCCCGCCCCACGTGGAATTGCCTCTATCGGGGGAGCCCCTGTCGGAGACGGTTATCCCCGTCTTAATGTCAAGCTTCAGCCGCGCTCCGTTCGTGCGAGATCTAGCTGGCCCGTCTGTCTCAGTGGCCCTACATTGGTGGGGAGTGGACTACCCAGGTAGCGATGCCTGCGGATGACGTTCACCCATACCGTACCGGCGCCAGAAACACATGTATTTCTCAAACCCTGTCTTTTATCCACGTTGATGGCGTTCCGAATTAACCCTCCAGCTAAGACAAGATACCTGATTAAGCGGTGCCCCGGCACCTGTGGCTCCGGCCACGGGCAGTTCAGGGCCTCCCGCTGGGCGCACGGTGGATTGACCTAGGGCCTCCTCCCCTCACGGGATAGGAGTGGTCCCTGGCTGTTCTCCGCTTAGTGTGCCCGGGTACAACCTCTATGTTGTGAGTGGCTACCTGGTTGATCCTGCCAGTATCATATGCTTGTCTCAAAGATTAAGCCATGCAAGTCTAAGTACACACGGCCGGTACAGTGAAACTGCGAATGGCTCATTAAATCAGTTATGGGTTCGATTCCGGAGAGGGATCCTGAGAAATGGCTACCACATCCAAGGAAGGCAGCAGGGGTGCAAATTACCCACTCCCGACACAAACCAAACTCTGCTGTGGGTCGGGTAGGGTAGGGGGCTCACGCCTCCCGCCTCTCCCTTCCCTCGGCGCGGGTGAACTGGTCCTAGCCCGGTTCCCCGCAGTTCCTTTTTGCCTGGGATGCGCCCGACTGGCTCCATCCCCTTTCCCCGTTAGGCACGGCTAGATGACGCACCGATGGGTGGGTGTGTAGGCCGCTACCGAGGGGGACTGGGGGTGTCCGGTGAACCGGGACTTCCCGAAATGGTCTCACATTTTTAAGCGGCTTGAGTATCACCCAGTATCCTCGCGCGGCACTGGGAACCCAGTCAACCGCTCTGCGCCCCGGCGCAGGCGGGGGTTTAATGTCTCCCCGGCCCCACCGGCGCTTCGGCGACGGCGGCAGAGGAGCACCCGGAGGCCCCCATAAAGTTAAACCTACCTGTCTTTGAACTATGACCTCTCGCTCTGGCGAAGGGCGGAGGAAAGGAGGGCAACCTCCCCAACTCCCAACCCTTGAAACACGGACCAAGGAGACTAACGCACGCGCAAGTCAGAGTGTTTTCTCCGACACACCCCGTGGCGCAATGAAAGTGAGGGCCGGCGCGCGCTGGCTGAGGTGGGATCCCGGCCCTACGGGGTTGGGCGCACCACCGGCCCGTCTCGCCCGCTCTGTCGGGGAGGTGGAGCGTGAGCGTGTGCGATAGGACCCGAAAGATGATGAACTATGCCTGGGCGGTCCTGACGTGCAAATCGGTTGTCCGATCACCGCGGTGAGCACGGAAGCTGGGCGGGAAACCCGAGAGAGGGGCCCAAGCCCTGGAAAGAGTTGCAGTTCCGGCGGCGTCCGGTGAGCTCTTGCTGGCCCTTGAAAATCCGTAAGAGAGGGTGTAAATCTCACGTCGGGCCGTACCCATATCCGCAGCAGGTCTCCAAGGGCAACATCCTCTGGCATGTTAGAACAATGCATGTTAAGGAAAGTTGATGAGTCAGATCCGTAACTTCGGGGTAAAGATTGGTTCTAAGGGCAGGGCTGGGTAGGTCGGGCTAGGGTGTGAAATGAGGCTGGGCTCGATTCATGCCGATCTCCCCAGAAAGATGCTCGTCGGCCCCAGTAACAAGGGGTAAGGGATCTCCGGCGGGTATGTAGCCTTCGAACCAAGCTTTTTTGGGACAGAAGGCGTCTTCCTCCACCTCCCCCGTTATATCTAACTGGTTACCAGGTGCACAGAGAAGGGCCAGGAGGCAGAGTCCGGAGGCCCAGAGAGAGAGTGGGCAAGCAGACTAAAGAAGGTGGGTACCCGGGTGCAAAGTACCACCAGCACCTGGTAATCCTGGTGTGGACTTAGTCTCTGAGTGGTAAGCTGCAGGGTGACCAGGTGCACGAAGGCCGTTTTGGATAACCAGGTGCACGCGGTTCGTAACAGCGGGGCTATATGCTTTAGTGTCCGAGGAAGGGTGCTTAAGAGTGGGTGCCCTGGTTCGGATGGTGGTGGGTGCCCTGGTTCGGATGGTGGTGGGTGCCCTGGTTCGGATGGTGGTGGGTGCCCTGGTTCGGATGGTGGTGGGTGCCCTGGTTCGGATGGTGGTGGGTGCCCTGGTTCGCATGGTGGTGGGTGCCCTGGTTCGGATGGTGGTGGGTGCCCTGGTTCGCATGGTGGTGGGTGCCCTGGTTCGGATGGTGGTGGGTGCCCTGGTTCGGATGGTGGTGGGTGCCCTGGTTCGGATGGTGGTGGGTGCCCTGGTTCGGATGGTGTAAGAGCTTGTGGTGGGGGGTATCCCCCACTGGAGGTCATGCCCATAGAGAGGGGTGTTCCCCGGAGAGTGGGTGAAGGCTATCACTACCTGGTAACCCAAAATAATACCAGGCCCACAGCTGGACATAGTGCAATTTCTGAGAATTTTTGGACTTAGTCATTTTTCAAGAAAGCTCTGTCACTAACTTACATTGATGTTTAAAATGTCCAGTGGCGCCCTCTTGTGGAACATCCCGGGTGGGGGGTGTGTGAGAGGGGGGTATGGGACCGCCTATGGGGTGCTCCCTATCCGGGCATAGTAGTTTGAGGGAGTAAGCTCTACTCTCATGCCCGGAGAGATGGGTGTTCCCCGGATAGTGAGTGAAGGCCTAGAGGCCTGGAGGTCCGTAGTTCCACTGTCCTTAAGGGGGGCAGAGCAGTCAGCCTCTCTGGAGGTTGGCTGCTCTGTCCCCCTTTTTTTTTGGCCTGGTAACCCAAAATTATACCAGGCCCACAGATCTGGCCAATGCCCAAACACACATAAAAACCCTCATAAATCAGAAATGCTTTATCCCAGTGACATGGGGCTTCAGTATGTATCTCACATAGATAGATATGTTATGTGTGTACCATTTAAAAGTATTTAAAACCATTCTGAAGACTTTTGACCCCAAAATAACACAAGGCCCACAGCTGTGGCCAATGCCCAAACACACATAAAAACACTCATAAATCAGAAATGCTTTATCCTAGTGACATGGGGCTTCAGTATGTATCTCACATAGATAGATATGTTATGTGTGTACCATTTAAAAGTATTTAAAACCATTCTGAATGATTTTGACCTCAAAATAATACAATCACATGATTTGGCCTGGTAACTTAAAAACACATGAAAACCCTCATAAATCAGAAATGCTTTATCCCAGTGACATGGGGCTTCAGTATGTATCTCACATAGATAGATATGTTATGTGTGTACCATTTAAAAGTATTTAAAACCATTCTGAATGATTTTGACCTCAAAATAATACCATCACATGATTTGGCCTGGTAACCTAAAAACACATGAAAACCCTCATAAATCAGAAATGCTTTATCCCAGTGACATGGGGCTTCAGTAGGTATCTCACATAGATAGATATGTTATGTGTGTACCATTTAAAAGTATTTAAAACCATTCTGAATGATTTTGACCTTATTTGAAAGCTCCATAAATTTATCTATGGCGCCATCAAGCGACTTTTTAAATGTACTTATCCCACTGACATGGGACAGCAGTGGGCTGCTGAAACAGGTGTCCTGGGGGTGGTGATGGCCTTTAAAAGTATTTAAAACCTTTTAAAAAAATGGTCCTGGTAACCCAGAATAAAACCAGGTGCCCGTTTGGACTTAGTGCAATTTCTGAGAAGAAAAACATAGAATATTTTCTGAAGATTTTTTGAAAAGCTATATAATTCCCTCTTGCTGTATCTCATTGAGTTGGGCCCTTAGGATGGTGCTCTAAGGGTGGGTATGGAGGTCCCTATACCCTCTATAAGTATTTAAAACCGTTTTTCAAAAATTGTCCTGGTAACCCAGAATAAAACCAGGTGCACGTTTGGACTTAGTCTCTGAAGCGAACTGAAAAGTTGGCACTTTGTAACTTTTTTGACCAAAATCTGAAATTTTCAAATAATGATTAAAAATACTTCCTGAGGGGCTAGAGGTCCCAAATTTTGGCTCATACCCTCTCTCGTGATGGGCAACAATTAGCCCCGGGTTAGAAAATTTCGCTTCCATAGGAACATATTTTTTCGGTAAACGGAACTTTTTTTCGCAAACTTAAAACTCGATTTTCTATTATAAATTGTTATGGAAAAACGGTTTAAATTAGATGGAAATGTTCGTCTACGTGTGCCCTTTCGTGCAAAAAAAACCCCATCCTGATTGGAGTTGTACTTTTCGATTTATTCAAGTTTAAAGTGTCCTACCGTGACATCGGGAATAGCCTTGAAACTGTGTGAGTGAGAGTTATTTTTACACACTCGTGGCCGTGTGGGGCAGACAGGTGCCGGCGCGATTTGAGAAACCTGGTTTTTGACAACTGGAGAACCACATTCCGTCGGCGACCCATAGGTGGTTGCTACTCTGGCCGAATAGGGAGTGCTTTATGGACACTTTTGAGGGTTACAAGCCCCTCGGAACCATGGTAGTTCGGTCCTTATCCCTTCGGCGACCGATTGATGATTACTACTCATGCCGAATAGGGAGAGCTTTATGGACACTTTTGAGGGTTACAAGCCCCTCGGAACCATGGTAGTTCGGTCCTTATCCCTTCGGCGACCGATTGATGATTACTACTCATGCCGAATAGGGAGAGCTTTATGGACACTTTTGAGGGTTACAAGCCCCTCGGAACCATGGTAGTTCGGTCCTTATCCCTTCGGCGACCGATTGATGATTACTACTCATGCCGAATAGGGAGAGCTTTATGGACACTTTTGAGGGTTACAAGCCCCTCAGAACCGTGGGTACTTTGGACCATATCCCTTCCGCGCCTGCCCTAAGGATTTGGGCCGTCAAAGGGCATGGGTTTGGGCCTTCAAGGGCAGTACACTAATCTCTGAATCCGTATCAGAGTGCCTCTTTTCAGGCATATTGACAAGTGTGTATAGCCCTGGAAGCCTATGAAAGTACCAGGGCATGGCTGTCTGGCCTTGGCATTATGCCCTAAGGATTTGGGCCGTCAAAGGGCATTAGGGCCTATGGGTTTGGGCCTTCAAGGGCAGTACACTAATCTCTGAATCCGTATCAGAGTGCCTCTTTTCAGGCATATTGACAAGTGTGTATAGCCCTGGAAGCCTATGAAAGTAAAGGATTTGGGCCGTCAAAGGGCATTTGGGCCGTCAAAGGGCATTAGGGCCTTGGGTCTTTAGGTTCCCAGGCTCTCGGTGGAAAAAAACGGTGTGATCCCCAGCGGGGCTCGAACACCGATCGTCAGATCATAAGCCACAGCCGCTACCCCCATGGCCAACTGGGCTTTGACGAACAAAGAGGCCCTGGAAGCCTATGAAAGTACCAGGGCATGGCTGTCTGGCCTTGGCATTATGCCCTAAGGATTTGGGCCGTCAAAGGGCATTAGGGCCTATGGGTTTGGGCCTTCAAGGGCAGTACACTAATCTCTGAATCCGTATCAGAGTGCCTCTTTTCAGGCATATTGACAAGTGTGTATAGCCCTGGAAGCCTATGAAAGTACCAGGGCATGGCTGTCTGGCCTTGGCATTATGCCCTAAGGATTTGGGCCGTCAAAGGGCATTTGGGCCGTCAAAGGGCATTAGGGCCGTCAAAGGGCATTAGGGCCTTGGGTCTTTAGGTTCCCAGGCTCTCGGTGGAAAAAAACGGTGTGATCCCCAGCGGGGCTCGAACACCGATCGTCAGATCGTAAGCCACAGCCGCTACCCCCATGGCCAACTGGGCTTTGACGAACAAAGAGGCAACGAGGTGATCTTTATGGTCAAATTTCCAATCAGTCCAATTGGTCTGATATTGGCCCACACCTGGGGCTCATTAAGCCCTAGTTAGGGTTAGGTCGTTGTTTGGTGGAGCAAACAAAGAGACATACACGCACGCAGGAGAGAGAAGCTATGAACAGTAGACTAAAACGTGATTGTGGGCTTTGTTCCAAGCGGAATATCGTGCGGATAGACCGACATTTCAAGTCTGTCCATGCACTTAAGCCTGCTACTACAGAATGGAAGCGTGCTATGCAATCTAGCCGGCGTTCAACTGAGAGACAGCAGCCCGAATCATGGCAGTGTATGCAGCCTAACAACGGTGTTGCACCGCAGCTGGAGCCCTGGGAGAACCCTGGGTATTTCCAGTGTGTTGAAAGTGAGTTGTCCGTGGAGCAGCAGCTGGTAGACAAGGGTGAGCAGTCCGCGGTGGTGGATCAGCAGCTGTGGGACGAGAGTGAGCAGGCGGCGGCGACTGCGCCGGTGCAGTCAACCAGTCAGATCGGTGGTGAACCATGCTCGGAACCGAGGGAGCAAGGCTGCGTCATGGTGACTTCCACGGAGAGCGAGAGTGATGAAGGCGGCGGTGTGTCCTCCAGAATTGAAGGTTGGAGGAATGGAATTTTGACTGAATATGAACACTTTGCTATTGGTAAAAACCCTTCAGTTAAACGAATTGACAATAGTCGCACCAGTCTATCCAGAGTACGACAATTCCTCCGCTATATGTCAGAGGGCAAGGCCGATGAAGGACTGTGTTCTCTGGATAACTACAGACGTGTGTATGAGTGGTATGGTGAATGTGAAGACCGTTGTTTGGCACCATCCACGTTAAAAATGTACCGAGCTGATGTTCGAAGTTTCCTGAATTATCTTATTCAGTTCCGGCCAAAAGGTCTGCAGGCTAAAGCCAGTGGAATTCGAAAGTTGTTACTCTGCTTGGCAAAGATGGACAGGGATTCGCGGCAGAGCCAGGCAACACACAGGGCAAAATTCCGCAAACGGTGCAGGGACGAGGTGCTCAGCGCTGCGGAGTTAAGCCGGTTTGTTGAGCTAAGTAATCAAGCTATTCCTTCGGTTCTCAGTAGGCTGGAGGTCCGAGCCACCTGCGCTGATAGACGTAGGTTTGCGGCTCTCATGTCCAGCCGGTTGGCCATCTTTAATGGCACTCGACGATCCCCAGTCACCACCTTCAGTGAGAGGGAATTTACTGAAGTAACCCCGGAAAGTGGGGGTTATCAGATGTGCATTTCAAGCCACAAAACGAACTATAGCTTCGGTGAGTGCAGAGTTGTTCTATCTGAGCAGGAATACACTTGGCTTAAACGATTCCATCAGATCAGGCCTAATCTGAGTGGAATCACCTCAGACACAACACTCTTCTTTTTCACGTCCTGCGGTCAACCGTACGGCAATCTCTGTGAGTATGTGGGCCAGATATTTGCAGAGTTTGGCATTGGAAGTAAAGTCACCTTCGGTACAATTCGACGAAGCGTTGCTACATTGAACTTTAATCAAGGCTCGGTTACAGACCGGGGAACTGTGGCTGACCATATGTGTCATTCTCTGGAAACGCAGGCACGGTACTACCGGTACCATGATTTGCCTCGTAACGCCAGCCGAGCGCGGTCACTAATTGAGGGACAAATCAACCCATGATTCACTGATAAATAAAGAACATTTATTTGAAATTCACCCATGTCTTTGTGTGTCATTTGGTCACAGTTGAGAATGTATGGAGGCCTGAGGGTCTGAAATACCAGGGTGTTATGGGGTACCAGGTGCACTGAGCTGAAGAGACAGGCCGAGATAGAGGGCAGGCAGGTGGGCAGGCAGGGTAGAGAGAGTAAGCCTTGGTAACCAGTTCAATCACCAGGTACACATGCTGGACTTAGTGCAATGAGAGAGAAGTATGACTCTGTCATTGAATTGTATTGGGTTACCAGGTGACCTTGGTGGGGGGTGTGGGTCCCCCCTATGGGGTCTCCCTAACCCCCCTATGGTGGTCTCAGAGTGGGCATGTAGGTCTGTATACCCTTTAAAAATGTCACCCCTCCATAAATTGATCTATGGCGCCATCAAGCGACTTTTTAAATGTACTTATCCCACTGACATGGGACAGCAGTGGGGTGCTGAAACATGTGTCCTGGGGGTGGTGATGGCCTTTAAAAGTATTTAAAACCGTTTTTCAAAAATTGTCCTGGTAACCCAGAATAAAACCAGGTGCCCGTTTGGACTTAGTGCAATTTCTGAGAAGAAAAACATAGTCATTTTTCTGAAGATTTTTTGAAAAGCTATATAATTCCCTCTTGCTGTATCTCATTGAGTTGGGCCCTTAGGATGGTGCTCTAAGGGTGGGTATGGAGGTCCATATACCCTCTATAAGTATTTAAAACCGTTTTTCAAAAATTGTCCTGGTAACCCAGAATAAAACCAGGTGCCCGTTTGGACTTAGTGCAATTTCTGAGAAGAAAAACATAGTCATTTTTCTGAAGATTTTTTGAAAAGCTATATAATTCCCTCTTGCTGTATCTCATTGAGTTGGGCCCTTAGGATGGTGCTCTAAGGGTGGGTATGGAGGTCCATATACCCTCTATAAGTATTTAAAACCGTTTTTCAAAAATTGTCCTGGTAACCCAGAATAAAACCAGGTGCACGTTTGGACTTAGTCTCTGAAGCGAACTGAAAAGTTGGCACTTTGTAACTTTTTTGACCAAAATCTGAAATTTTCAAATAATGATTAAAAATACTTCCTGAGGGGCTAGAGGTCCCAAATTTTGGCTCATACCCTCTCTCGTGATGGGCAACAATTAGCCCCGGGGTAGAAAATTTCGCTTCCATAGGAACATATTTTTTCGGTAAACGGAACTTTTTTTCGCAAACTTAAAACTCGATTTTCTATTATAAATTGTTATGGAAAAACGGTTTAAATTAGATGGAAATGTTCGTCTACGTGTGCCCTTTCGTGCAAAAAAACCCCCATCCTGATTGGAGTTGTACTTTTCGATTTATTCAAGTTTAAAGTGTCCTACCGTGACATCGGGAATAGCCTTGAAACTGTGTGAGTGAGAGTTATTTTTACACACTCGTGGCCGTGTGGGGCAGACAGGTACCGGCGCGATTTGAGAAACCTGGTTTTTGACAACTGGAGAACCACATTCCGTCGGCGACCCATAGGTGGTTGCTACTCTGGCCGAATAGGGAGTGCTTTATGGACACTTTTGAGGGTTACAAGCCCCTCGGAACCATGGTAGTTCGGTCCTTATCCCTTCGGCGACCGATTGATGATTACTACTCATGCCGAATAGGGAGAGCTTTATGGACACTTTTGAGGGTTACAAGCCCCTCGGAACCATGGTAGTTCGGTCCTTATCCCTTCGGCGACCGATTGATGATTACTACTCTGGCCGAATAGGGAGTGATTTATGGACATTTTTGAGGGTTGCTTGTCCCTCATAACCATGGTTCCTTTGGTTCATATCCCTTCTGCGCCTGATTGGTCGTTACTACTCAGGCCGAATAGGGAGTGCTTTATGGACACTTTTGAGGGTTACAAGCCCCTCAGAACCGTGGGTACTTTGGACCATATCCCTCCGGCGCCCGATTGGTCCTAAGTATTGATCCGATTTTCCCAGCTTGGTGGTGGGAGGATATTGAGCTCTGTCCTGGACAGGTGGTCTATCCCAGCTATCACCTTGTGGGTTTGGGTCCTCCATGACCATGGTTCTTGTCCCATGAATGTGTCCGTCCCTAGCTTCCAACACGTTGCGTATCCATGGTTGTCCTCTGTTGTCGAGCCTGTTTTACATCTTCTGACCGATTTGCAATCTGTTTCCACCTGGGAGGGCCCCTGTCGGCCGGCCATTGGTCGGTGTTCAGACGGACGGTTCCTCCCGCCCCACGTGGAATTGCCTCTATCGGGGGAGCCCCTGTCGGAGACGGTTATCCCCGTCTTAATGTCAAGCTTCAGCCGCGCTCCGTTCGTGCGAGATCTAGCTGGCCCGTCTGTCTCAGTGGCCCTACATTGGTGGGGAGTGGACTACCCAGGTAGCGATGCCTGCGGATGACGTTCACCCATACCGTACCGGCGCCAGAAACACATGTATTTCTCAAACCCTGTCTTTTATCCACGTTGATGGCGTTCCGAATTAACCCTCCAGCTAAGACAAGATACCTGATTAAGCGGTGCCCCGGCACCTGTGGCTCCGGCCACGGGCAGTTCAGGGCCTCCCGCTGGGCGCACGGTGGATTGACCTAGGGCCTCCTCCCCTCACGGGATAGGAGTGGTCCCTGGCTGTTCTCCGCTTAGTGTGCCCGGGTACAACCTCTATGTTGTGAGTGGCTACCTGGTTGATCCTGCCAGTATCATATGCTTGTCTCAAAGATTAAGCCATGCAAGTCTAAGTACACACGGCCGGTACAGTGAAACTGCGAATGGCTCATTAAATCAGTTATGGGTTCGATTCCGGAGAGGGATCCTGAGAAATGGCTACCACATCCAAGGAAGGCAGCAGGGGTGCAAATTACCCACTCCCGACACAAACCAAACTCTGCTGTGGGTCGGGTAGGGTAGGGGGCTCACGCCTCCCGCCTCTCCCTTCCCTCGGCGCGGGTGAACTGGTCCTAGCCCGGTTCCCCGCAGTTCCTTTTTGCCTGGGATGCGCCCGACTGGCTCCATCCCCTTTCCCCGTTAGGCACGGCTAGATGACGCACCGATGGGTGGGTGTGTAGGCCGCTACCGAGGGGGACTGGGGGTGTCCGGTGAACCGGGACTTCCCGAAATGGTCTCACATTTTTAAGCGGCTTGAGTATCACCCAGTATCCTCGCGCGGCACTGGGAACCCAGTCAACCGCTCTGCGCCCCGGCGCAGGCGGGGGTTTAATGTCTCCCCGGCCCCACCGGCGCTTCGGCGACGGCGGCAGAGGAGCACCCGGAGGCCCCCATAAAGTTAAACCTACCTGTCTTTGAACTATGACCTCTCGCTCTGGCGAAGGGCGGAGGAAAGGAGGGCAACCTCCCCAACTCCCAACCCTTGAAACACGGACCAAGGAGACTAACGCACGCGCAAGTCAGAGTGTTTTCTCCGACACACCCCGTGGCGCAATGAAAGTGAGGGCCGGCGCGCGCTGGCTGAGGTGGGATCCCGGCCCTACGGGGTTGGGCGCACCACCGGCCCGTCTCGCCCGCTCTGTCGGGGAGGTGGAGCGTGAGCGTGTGCGATAGGACCCGAAAGATGATGAACTATGCCTGGGCGGTCCTGACGTGCAAATCGGTTGTCCGATCACCGCGGTGAGCACGGAAGCTGGGCGGGAAACCCGAGAGAGGGGCCCAAGCCCTGGAAAGAGTTGCAGTTCCGGCGGCGTCCGGTGAGCTCTTGCTGGCCCTTGAAAATCCGTAAGAGAGGGTGTAAATCTCACGTCGGGCCGTACCCATATCCGCAGCAGGTCTCCAAGGGCAACATCCTCTGGCATGTTAGAACAATGCATGTTAAGGAAAGTTGATGAGTCAGATCCGTAACTTCGGGGTAAAGATTGGTTCTAAGGGCAGGGCTGGGTAGGTCGGGCTAGGGTGTGAAATGAGGCTGGGCTCGATTCATGCCGATCTCCCCAGAAAGATGCTCGTCGGCCCCAGTAACAAGGGGTAAGGGATCTCCGGCGGGTATGTAGCCTTCGAACCAAGCTTTTTTGGGACAGAAGGCGTCTTCCTCCACCTCCCCCGTTATATCTAACTGGTTACCAGGTGCACAGAGAAGGGCCAGGAGGCAGAGTCCGGAGGCCCAGAGAGAGAGTGGGCAAGCAGACTAAAGAAGGTGGGTACCCGGGTGCAAAGTACCACCAGCACCTGGTAATCCTGGTGTGGACTTAGTCTCTGAGTGGTAAGCTGCAGGGTGACCAGGTGCACGAAGGCCGTTTTGGATAACCAGGTGCACGCGGTTCGTAACAGCGGGGCTATATGCTTTAGTGTCCGAGGAAGGGTGCTTAAGAGTGGGTGCCCTGGTTCGGATGGTGGTGGGTGCCCTGGTTCGGATGGTGGTGGGTGCCCTGGTTCGGATGGTGGTGGGTGCCCTGGTTCGGATGGTGGTGGGTGCCCTGGTTCGGATGGTGGTGGGTGCCCTGGTTCGCATGGTGGTGGGTGCCCTGGTTCGGATGGTGGTGGGTGCCCTGGTTCGCATGGTGGTGGGTGCCCTGGTTCGGATGGTGGTGGGTGCCCTGGTTCGGATGGTGGTGGGTGCCCTGGTTCGGATGGTGGTGGGTGCCCTGGTTCGGATGGTGTAAGAGCTTGTGGTGGGGGGTATCCCCCACTGGAGGTCATGCCCATAGAGAGGGGTGTTCCCCGGAGAGTGGGTGAAGGCTATCACTACCTGGTAACCCAAAATAATACCAGGCCCACAGCTGGACATAGTGCAATTTCTGAGAATTTTTGGACTTAGTCATTTTTCAAGAAAGCTCTGTCACTAACTTACATTGATGTTTAAAATGTCCAGTGGCGCCCTCTTGTGGAACATCCCGGGTGGGGGGTGTGTGAGAGGGGGGTATGGGACCGCCTATGGGGTGCTCCCTATCCGGGCATAGTAGTTTGAGGGAGTAAGCTCTACTCTCATGCCCGGAGAGATGGGTGTTCCCCGGATAGTGAGTGAAGGCCTAGAGGCCTGGAGGTCCGTAGTTCCACTGTCCTTAAGGGGGGCAGAGCAGTCAGCCTCTCTGGAGGTTGGCTGCTCTGTCCCCCTTTTTTTTTGGCCTGGTAACCCAAAATTATACCAGGCCCACAGATCTGGCCAATGCCCAAACACACATAAAAACCCTCATAAATCAGAAATGCTTTATCCCAGTGACATGGGGCTTCAGTATGTATCTCACATAGATAGATATGTTATGTGTGTACCATTTAAAAGTATTTAAAACCATTCTGAAGACTTTTGACCCCAAAATAACACAAGGCCCACAGCTGTGGCCAATGCCCAAACACACATAAAAACACTCATAAATCAGAAATGCTTTATCCTAGTGACATGGGGCTTCAGTATGTATCTCACATAGATAGATATGTTATGTGTGTACCATTTAAAAGTATTTAAAACCATTCTGAATGATTTTGACCTCAAAATAATACAATCACATGATTTGGCCTGGTAACTTAAAAACACATGAAAACCCTCATAAATCAGAAATGCTTTATCCCAGTGACATGGGGCTTCAGTATGTATCTCACATAGATAGATATGTTATGTGTGTACCATTTAAAAGTATTTAAAACCATTCTGAATGATTTTGACCTCAAAATAATACCATCACATGATTTGGCCTGGTAACCTAAAAACACATGAAAACCCTCATAAATCAGAAATGCTTTATCCCAGTGACATGGGGCTTCAGTAGGTATCTCACATAGATAGATATGTTATGTGTGTACCATTTAAAAGTATTTAAAACCATTCTGAATGATTTTGACCTTATTTGAAAGCTCCATAAATTTATCTATGGCGCCATCAAGCGACTTTTTAAATGTACTTATCCCACTGACATGGGACAGCAGTGGGCTGCTGAAACAGGTGTCCTGGGGGTGGTGATGGCCTTTAAAAGTATTTAAAACCTTTTAAAAAAATGGTCCTGGTAACCCAGAATAAAACCAGGTGCCCGTTTGGACTTAGTGCAATTTCTGAGAAGAAAAACATAGAATATTTTCTGAAGATTTTTTGAAAAGCTATATAATTCCCTCTTGCTGTATCTCATTGAGTTGGGCCCTTAGGATGGTGCTCTAAGGGTGGGTATGGAGGTCCCTATACCCTCTATAAGTATTTAAAACCGTTTTTCAAAAATTGTCCTGGTAACCCAGAATAAAACCAGGTGCACGTTTGGACTTAGTCTCTGAAGCGAACTGAAAAGTTGGCACTTTGTAACTTTTTTGACCAAAATCTGAAATTTTCAAATAATGATTAAAAATACTTCCTGAGGGGCTAGAGGTCCCAAATTTTGGCTCATACCCTCTCTCGTGATGGGCAACAATTAGCCCCGGGTTAGAAAATTTCGCTTCCATAGGAACATATTTTTTCGGTAAACGGAACTTTTTTTCGCAAACTTAAAACTCGATTTTCTATTATAAATTGTTATGGAAAAACGGTTTAAATTAGATGGAAATGTTCGTCTACGTGTGCCCTTTCGTGCAAAAAAAACCCCATCCTGATTGGAGTTGTACTTTTCGATTTATTCAAGTTTAAAGTGTCCTACCGTGACATCGGGAATAGCCTTGAAACTGTGTGAGTGAGAGTTATTTTTACACACTCGTGGCCGTGTGGGGCAGACAGGTGCCGGCGCGATTTGAGAAACCTGGTTTTTGACAACTGGAGAACCACATTCCGTCGGCGACCCATAGGTGGTTGCTACTCTGGCCGAATAGGGAGTGCTTTATGGACACTTTTGAGGGTTACAAGCCCCTCGGAACCATGGTAGTTCGGTCCTTATCCCTTCGGCGACCGATTGATGATTACTACTCATGCCGAATAGGGAGAGCTTTATGGACACTTTTGAGGGTTACAAGCCCCTCGGAACCATGGTAGTTCGGTCCTTATCCCTTCGGCGACCGATTGATGATTACTACTCATGCCGAATAGGGAGAGCTTTATGGACACTTTTGAGGGTTACAAGCCCCTCGGAACCATGGTAGTTCGGTCCTTATCCCTTCGGCGACCGATTGATGATTACTACTCATGCCGAATAGGGAGAGCTTTATGGACACTTTTGAGGGTTACAAGCCCCTCAGAACCGTGGGTACTTTGGACCATATCCCTTCCGCGCCTGCCCTAAGGATTTGGGCCGTCAAAGGGCATGGGTTTGGGCCTTCAAGGGCAGTACACTAATCTCTGAATCCGTATCAGAGTGCCTCTTTTCAGGCATATTGACAAGTGTGTATAGCCCTGGAAGCCTATGAAAGTACCAGGGCATGGCTGTCTGGCCTTGGCATTATGCCCTAAGGATTTGGGCCGTCAAAGGGCATTAGGGCCTATGGGTTTGGGCCTTCAAGGGCAGTACACTAATCTCTGAATCCGTATCAGAGTGCCTCTTTTCAGGCATATTGACAAGTGTGTATAGCCCTGGAAGCCTATGAAAGTAAAGGATTTGGGCCGTCAAAGGGCATTTGGGCCGTCAAAGGGCATTAGGGCCTTGGGTCTTTAGGTTCCCAGGCTCTCGGTGGAAAAAAACGGTGTGATCCCCAGCGGGGCTCGAACACCGATCGTCAGATCATAAGCCACAGCCGCTACCCCCATGGCCAACTGGGCTTTGACGAACAAAGAGGCCCTGGAAGCCTATGAAAGTACCAGGGCATGGCTGTCTGGCCTTGGCATTATGCCCTAAGGATTTGGGCCGTCAAAGGGCATTAGGGCCTATGGGTTTGGGCCTTCAAGGGCAGTACACTAATCTCTGAATCCGTATCAGAGTGCCTCTTTTCAGGCATATTGACAAGTGTGTATAGCCCTGGAAGCCTATGAAAGTACCAGGGCATGGCTGTCTGGCCTTGGCATTATGCCCTAAGGATTTGGGCCGTCAAAGGGCATTTGGGCCGTCAAAGGGCATTAGGGCCGTCAAAGGGCATTAGGGCCTTGGGTCTTTAGGTTCCCAGGCTCTCGGTGGAAAAAAACGGTGTGATCCCCAGCGGGGCTCGAACACCGATCGTCAGATCATAAGCCACAGCCGCTACCCCCATGGCCAACTGGGCTTTGACGAACAAAGAGGCCCTGGAAGCCTATGAAAGTACCAGGGCATGGCTGTCTGGCCTTGGCATTATGCCCTAAGGATTTGGGCCGTCAAAGGGCATTAGGGCCTATGGGTTTGGGCCTTCAAGGGCAGTACACTAATCTCTGAATCCGTATCAGAGTGCCTCTTTTCAGGCATATTGACAAGTGTGTATAGCCCTGGAAGCCTATGAAAGTACCAGGGCATGGCTGTCTGGCCTTGGCATTATGCCCTAAGGATTTGGGCCGTCAAAGGGCATTTGGGCCGTCAAAGGGCATTAGGGCCGTCAAAGGGCATTAGGGCCTTGGGTCTTTAGGTTCCCAGGCTCTCGGTGGAAAAAAACGGTGTGATCCCCAGCGGGGCTCGAACACCGATCGTCAGATCATAAGCCACAGCCGCTACCCCCATGGCCAACTGGGCTTTGACGAACAAAGAGGCCCTGGAAGCCTATGAAAGTACCAGGGCATGGCTGTCTGGCCTTGGCATTATGCCCTAAGGATTTGGGCCGTCAAAGGGCATTAGGGCCTATGGGTTTGGGCCTTCAAGGGCAGTACACTAATCTCTGAATCCGTATCAGAGTGCCTCTTTTCAGGCATATTGACAAGTGTGTATAGCCCTGGAAGCCTATGAAAGTACCAGGGCATGGCTGTCTGGCCTTGGCATTATGCCCTAAGGATTTGGGCCGTCAAAGGGCATTTGGGCCGTCAAAGGGCATTAGGGCCGTCAAAGGGCATTAGGGCCTTGGGTCTTTAGGTTCCCAGGCTCTCGGTGGAAAAAAACGGTGTGATCCCCAGCGGGGCTCGAACACCGATCGTCAGATCGTAAGCCACAGCCGCTACCCCCATGGCCAACTGGGCTTTGACGAACAAAGAGGCAACGAGGTGATCTTTATGGTCAAATTTCCAATCAGTCCAATTGGTCTGATATTGGCCCACACCTGGGGCTCATTAAGCCCTAGTTAGGGTTAGGTCGTTGTTTGGTGGAGCAAACAAAGAGACATACACGCACGCAGGAGAGAGAAGCTATGAACAGTAGACTAAAACGTGATTGTGGGCTTTGTTCCAAGCGGAATATCGTGCGGATAGACCGACATTTCAAGTCTGTCCATGCACTTAAGCCTGCTACTACAGAATGGAAGCGTGCTATGCAATCTAGCCGGCGTTCAACTGAGAGACAGCAGCCCGAATCATGGCAGTGTATGCAGCCTAACAACGGTGTTGCACCGCAGCTGGAGCCCTGGGAGAACCCTGGGTATTTCCAGTGTGTTGAAAGTGAGTTGTCCGTGGAGCAGCAGCTGGTAGACAAGGGTGAGCAGTCCGCGGTGGTGGATCAGCAGCTGTGGGACGAGAGTGAGCAGGCGGCGGCGACTGCGCCGGTGCAGTCAACCAGTCAGATCGGTGGTGAACCATGCTCGGAACCGAGGGAGCAAGGCTGCGTCATGGTGACTTCCACGGAGAGCGAGAGTGATGAAGGCGGCGGTGTGTCCTCCAGAATTGAAGGTTGGAGGAATGGAATTTTGACTGAATATGAACACTTTGCTATTGGTAAAAACCCTTCAGTTAAACGAATTGACAATAGTCGCACCAGTCTATCCAGAGTACGACAATTCCTCCGCTATATGTCAGAGGGCAAGGCCGATGAAGGACTGTGTTCTCTGGATAACTACAGACGTGTGTATGAGTGGTATGGTGAATGTGAAGACCGTTGTTTGGCACCATCCACGTTAAAAATGTACCGAGCTGATGTTCGAAGTTTCCTGAATTATCTTATTCAGTTCCGGCCAAAAGGTCTGCAGGCTAAAGCCAGTGGAATTCGAAAGTTGTTACTCTGCTTGGCAAAGATGGACAGGGATTCGCGGCAGAGCCAGGCAACACACAGGGCAAAATTCCGCAAACGGTGCAGGGACGAGGTGCTCAGCGCTGCGGAGTTAAGCCGGTTTGTTGAGCTAAGTAATCAAGCTATTCCTTCGGTTCTCAGTAGGCTGGAGGTCCGAGCCACCTGCGCTGATAGACGTAGGTTTGCGGCTCTCATGTCCAGCCGGTTGGCCATCTTTAATGGCACTCGACGATCCCCAGTCACCACCTTCAGTGAGAGGGAATTTACTGAAGTAACCCCGGAAAGTGGGGGTTATCAGATGTGCATTTCAAGCCACAAAACGAACTATAGCTTCGGTGAGTGCAGAGTTGTTCTATCTGAGCAGGAATACACTTGGCTTAAACGATTCCATCAGATCAGGCCTAATCTGAGTGGAATCACCTCAGACACAACACTCTTCTTTTTCACGTCCTGCGGTCAACCGTACGGCAATCTCTGTGAGTATGTGGGCCAGATATTTGCAGAGTTTGGCATTGGAAGTAAAGTCACCTTCGGTACAATTCGACGAAGCGTTGCTACATTGAACTTTAATCAAGGCTCGGTTACAGACCGGGGAACTGTGGCTGACCATATGTGTCATTCTCTGGAAACGCAGGCACGGTACTACCGGTACCATGATTTGCCTCGTAACGCCAGCCGAGCGCGGTCACTAATTGAGGGACAAATCAACCCATGATTCACTGATAAATAAAGAACATTTATTTGAAATTCACCCATGTCTTTGTGTGTCATTTGGTCACAGTTGAGAATGTATGGAGGCCTGAGGGTCTGAAATACCAGGGTGTTATGGGGTACCAGGTGCACTGAGCTGAAGAGACAGGCCGAGATAGAGGGCAGGCAGGTGGGCAGGCAGGGTAGAGAGAGTAAGCCTTGGTAACCAGTTCAATCACCAGGTACACATGCTGGACTTAGTGCAATGAGAGAGAAGTATGACTCTGTCATTGAATTGTATTGGGTTACCAGGTGACCTTGGTGGGGGGTGTGGGTCCCCCCTATGGGGTCTCCCTAACCCCCCTATGGTGGTCTCAGAGTGGGCATGTAGGTCTGTATACCCTTTAAAAATGTCACCCCTCCATAAATTGATCTATGGCGCCATCAAGCGACTTTTTAAATGTACTTATCCCACTGACATGGGACAGCAGTGGGGTGCTGAAACATGTGTCCTGGGGGTGGTGATGGCCTTTAAAAGTATTTAAAACCGTTTTTCAAAAATTGTCCTGGTAACCCAGAATAAAACCAGGTGCCCGTTTGGACTTAGTGCAATTTCTGAGAAGAAAAACATAGTCATTTTTCTGAAGATTTTTTGAAAAGCTATATAATTCCCTCTTGCTGTATCTCATTGAGTTGGGCCCTTAGGATGGTGCTCTAAGGGTGGGTATGGAGGTCCATATACCCTCTATAAGTATTTAAAACCGTTTTTCAAAAATTGTCCTGGTAACCCAGAATAAAACCAGGTGCCCGTTTGGACTTAGTGCAATTTCTGAGAAGAAAAACATAGTCATTTTTCTGAAGATTTTTTGAAAAGCTATATAATTCCCTCTTGCTGTATCTCATTGAGTTGGGCCCTTAGGATGGTGCTCTAAGGGTGGGTATGGAGGTCCATATACCCTCTATAAGTATTTAAAACCGTTTTTCAAAAATTGTCCTGGTAACCCAGAATAAAACCAGGTGCCCGTTTGGACTTAGTGCAATTTCTGAGAAGAAAAACATAGTCATTTTTCTGAAGATTTTTTGAAAAGCTATATAATTCCCTCTTGCTGTATCTCATTGAGTTGGGCCCTTAGGATGGTGCTCTAAGGGTGGGTATGGAGGTCCATATACCCTCTATAAGTATTTAAAACCGTTTTTCAAAAATTGTCCTGGTAACCCAGAATAAAACCAGGTGCACGTTTGGACTTAGTCTCTGAAGCGAACTGAAAAGTTGGCACTTTGTAACTTTTTTGACCAAAATCTGAAATTTTCAAATAATGATTAAAAATACTTCCTGAGGGGCTAGAGGTCCCAAATTTTGGCTCATACCCTCTCTCGTGATGGGCAACAATTAGCCCCGGGGTAGAAAATTTCGCTTCCATAGGAACATATTTTTTCGGTAAACGGAACTTTTTTTCGCAAACTTAAAACTCGATTTTCTATTATAAATTGTTATGGAAAAACGGTTTAAATTAGATGGAAATGTTCGTCTACGTGTGCCCTTTCGTGCAAAAAAACCCCCATCCTGATTGGAGTTGTACTTTTCGATTTATTCAAGTTTAAAGTGTCCTACCGTGACATCGGGAATAGCCTTGAAACTGTGTGAGTGAGAGTTATTTTTACACACTCGTGGCCGTGTGGGGCAGACAGGTGCCGGCGCGATTTGAGAAACCTGGTTTTTGACAACTGGAGAACCACATTCCGTCGGCGACCCATAGGTGGTTGCTACTCTGGCCGAATAGGGAGTGCTTTATGGACACTTTTGAGGGTTACAAGCCCCTCGGAACCATGGTAGTTCGGTCCTTATCCCTTCGGCGACCGATTGATGATTACTACTCATGCCGAATAGGGAGAGCTTTATGGACACTTTTGAGGGTTACAAGCCCCTCGGAACCATGGTAGTTCGGTCCTTATCCCTTCGGCGACCGATTGATGATTACTACTCATGCCGAATAGGGAGAGCTTTATGGACACTTTTGAGGGTTACAAGCCCCTCGGAACCATGGTAGTTCGGTCCTTATCCCTTCGGCGACCGATTGATGATTACTACTCATGCCGAATAGGGAGAGCTTTATGGACACTTTTGAGGGTTACAAGCCCCTCAGAACCGTGGGTACTTTGGACCATATCCCTTCCGCGCCTGCCCTAAGGATTTGGGCCGTCAAAGGGCATGGGTTTGGGCCTTCAAGGGCAGTACACTAATCTCTGAATCCGTATCAGAGTGCCTCTTTTCAGGCATATTGACAAGTGTGTATAGCCCTGGAAGCCTATGAAAGTACCAGGGCATGGCTGTCTGGCCTTGGCATTATGCCCTAAGGATTTGGGCCGTCAAAGGGCATTAGGGCCTATGGGTTTGGGCCTTCAAGGGCAGTACACTAATCTCTGAATCCGTATCAGAGTGCCTCTTTTCAGGCATATTGACAAGTGTGTATAGCCCTGGAAGCCTATGAAAGTAAAGGATTTGGGCCGTCAAAGGGCATTTGGGCCGTCAAAGGGCATTAGGGCCTTGGGTCTTTAGGTTCCCAGGCTCTCGGTGGAAAAAAACGGTGTGATCCCCAGCGGGGCTCGAACACCGATCGTCAGATCATAAGCCACAGCCGCTACCCCCATGGCCAACTGGGCTTTGACGAACAAAGAGGCCCTGGAAGCCTATGAAAGTACCAGGGCATGGCTGTCTGGCCTTGGCATTATGCCCTAAGGATTTGGGCCGTCAAAGGGCATTAGGGCCTATGGGTTTGGGCCTTCAAGGGCAGTACACTAATCTCTGAATCCGTATCAGAGTGCCTCTTTTCAGGCATATTGACAAGTGTGTATAGCCCTGGAAGCCTATGAAAGTACCAGGGCATGGCTGTCTGGCCTTGGCATTATGCCCTAAGGATTTGGGCCGTCAAAGGGCATTTGGGCCGTCAAAGGGCATTAGGGCCGTCAAAGGGCATTAGGGCCTTGGGTCTTTAGGTTCCCAGGCTCTCGGTGGAAAAAAACGGTGTGATCCCCAGCGGGGCTCGAACACCGATCGTCAGATCATAAGCCACAGCCGCTACCCCCATGGCCAACTGGGCTTTGACGAACAAAGAGGCCCTGGAAGCCTATGAAAGTACCAGGGCATGGCTGTCTGGCCTTGGCATTATGCCCTAAGGATTTGGGCCGTCAAAGGGCATTAGGGCCTATGGGTTTGGGCCTTCAAGGGCAGTACACTAATCTCTGAATCCGTATCAGAGTGCCTCTTTTCAGGCATATTGACAAGTGTGTATAGCCCTGGAAGCCTATGAAAGTACCAGGGCATGGCTGTCTGGCCTTGGCATTATGCCCTAAGGATTTGGGCCGTCAAAGGGCATTTGGGCCGTCAAAGGGCATTAGGGCCGTCAAAGGGCATTAGGGCCTTGGGTCTTTAGGTTCCCAGGCTCTCGGTGGAAAAAAACGGTGTGATCCCCAGCGGGGCTCGAACACCGATCGTCAGATCATAAGCCACAGCCGCTACCCCCATGGCCAACTGGGCTTTGACGAACAAAGAGGCCCTGGAAGCCTATGAAAGTACCAGGGCATGGCTGTCTGGCCTTGGCATTATGCCCTAAGGATTTGGGCCGTCAAAGGGCATTAGGGCCTATGGGTTTGGGCCTTCAAGGGCAGTACACTAATCTCTGAATCCGTATCAGAGTGCCTCTTTTCAGGCATATTGACAAGTGTGTATAGCCCTGGAAGCCTATGAAAGTACCAGGGCATGGCTGTCTGGCCTTGGCATTATGCCCTAAGGATTTGGGCCGTCAAAGGGCATTTGGGCCGTCAAAGGGCATTAGGGCCGTCAAAGGGCATTAGGGCCTTGGGTCTTTAGGTTCCCAGGCTCTCGGTGGAAAAAAACGGTGTGATCCCCAGCGGGGCTCGAACACCGATCGTCAGATCGTAAGCCACAGCCGCTACCCCCATGGCCAACTGGGCTTTGACGAACAAAGAGGCAACGAGGTGATCTTTATGGTCAAATTTCCAATCAGTCCAATTGGTCTGATATTGGCCCACACCTGGGGCTCATTAAGCCCTAGTTAGGGTTAGGTCGTTGTTTGGTGGAGCAAACAAAGAGACATACACGCACGCAGGAGAGAGAAGCTATGAACAGTAGACTAAAACGTGATTGTGGGCTTTGTTCCAAGCGGAATATCGTGCGGATAGACCGACATTTCAAGTCTGTCCATGCACTTAAGCCTGCTACTACAGAATGGAAGCGTGCTATGCAATCTAGCCGGCGTTCAACTGAGAGACAGCAGCCCGAATCATGGCAGTGTATGCAGCCTAACAACGGTGTTGCACCGCAGCTGGAGCCCTGGGAGAACCCTGGGTATTTCCAGTGTGTTGAAAGTGAGTTGTCCGTGGAGCAGCAGCTGGTAGACAAGGGTGAGCAGTCCGCGGTGGTGGATCAGCAGCTGTGGGACGAGAGTGAGCAGGCGGCGGCGACTGCGCCGGTGCAGTCAACCAGTCAGATCGGTGGTGAACCATGCTCGGAACCGAGGGAGCAAGGCTGCGTCATGGTGACTTCCACGGAGAGCGAGAGTGATGAAGGCGGCGGTGTGTCCTCCAGAATTGAAGGTTGGAGGAATGGAATTTTGACTGAATATGAACACTTTGCTATTGGTAAAAACCCTTCAGTTAAACGAATTGACAATAGTCGCACCAGTCTATCCAGAGTACGACAATTCCTCCGCTATATGTCAGAGGGCAAGGCCGATGAAGGACTGTGTTCTCTGGATAACTACAGACGTGTGTATGAGTGGTATGGTGAATGTGAAGACCGTTGTTTGGCACCATCCACGTTAAAAATGTACCGAGCTGATGTTCGAAGTTTCCTGAATTATCTTATTCAGTTCCGGCCAAAAGGTCTGCAGGCTAAAGCCAGTGGAATTCGAAAGTTGTTACTCTGCTTGGCAAAGATGGACAGGGATTCGCGGCAGAGCCAGGCAACACACAGGGCAAAATTCCGCAAACGGTGCAGGGACGAGGTGCTCAGCGCTGCGGAGTTAAGCCGGTTTGTTGAGCTAAGTAATCAAGCTATTCCTTCGGTTCTCAGTAGGCTGGAGGTCCGAGCCACCTGCGCTGATAGACGTAGGTTTGCGGCTCTCATGTCCAGCCGGTTGGCCATCTTTAATGGCACTCGACGATCCCCAGTCACCACCTTCAGTGAGAGGGAATTTACTGAAGTAACCCCGGAAAGTGGGGGTTATCAGATGTGCATTTCAAGCCACAAAACGAACTATAGCTTCGGTGAGTGCAGAGTTGTTCTATCTGAGCAGGAATACACTTGGCTTAAACGATTCCATCAGATCAGGCCTAATCTGAGTGGAATCACCTCAGACACAACACTCTTCTTTTTCACGTCCTGCGGTCAACCGTACGGCAATCTCTGTGAGTATGTGGGCCAGATATTTGCAGAGTTTGGCATTGGAAGTAAAGTCACCTTCGGTACAATTCGACGAAGCGTTGCTACATTGAACTTTAATCAAGGCTCGGTTACAGACCGGGGAACTGTGGCTGACCATATGTGTCATTCTCTGGAAACGCAGGCACGGTACTACCGGTACCATGATTTGCCTCGTAACGCCAGCCGAGCGCGGTCACTAATTGAGGGACAAATCAACCCATGATTCACTGATAAATAAAGAACATTTATTTGAAATTCACCCATGTCTTTGTGTGTCATTTGGTCACAGTTGAGAATGTATGGAGGCCTGAGGGTCTGAAATACCAGGGTGTTATGGGGTACCAGGTGCACTGAGCTGAAGAGACAGGCCGAGATAGAGGGCAGGCAGGTGGGCAGGCAGGGTAGAGAGAGTAAGCCTTGGTAACCAGTTCAATCACCAGGTACACATGCTGGACTTAGTGCAATGAGAGAGAAGTATGACTCTGTCATTGAATTGTATTGGGTTACCAGGTGACCTTGGTGGGGGGTGTGGGTCCCCCCTATGGGGTCTCCCTAACCCCCCTATGGTGGTCTCAGAGTGGGCATGTAGGTCTGTATACCCTTTAAAAATGTCACCCCTCCATAAATTGATCTATGGCGCCATCAAGCGACTTTTTAAATGTACTTATCCCACTGACATGGGACAGCAGTGGGGTGCTGAAACATGTGTCCTGGGGGTGGTGATGGCCTTTAAAAGTATTTAAAACCGTTTTTCAAAAATTGTCCTGGTAACCCAGAATAAAACCAGGTGCCCGTTTGGACTTAGTGCAATTTCTGAGAAGAAAAACATAGTCATTTTTCTGAAGATTTTTTGAAAAGCTATATAATTCCCTCTTGCTGTATCTCATTGAGTTGGGCCCTTAGGATGGTGCTCTAAGGGTGGGTATGGAGGTCCATATACCCTCTATAAGTATTTAAAACCGTTTTTCAAAAATTGTCCTGGTAACCCAGAATAAAACCAGGTGCCCGTTTGGACTTAGTGCAATTTCTGAGAAGAAAAACATAGTCATTTTTCTGAAGATTTTTTGAAAAGCTATATAATTCCCTCTTGCTGTATCTCATTGAGTTGGGCCCTTAGGATGGTGCTCTAAGGGTGGGTATGGAGGTCCATATACCCTCTATAAGTATTTAAAACCGTTTTTCAAAAATTGTCCTGGTAACCCAGAATAAAACCAGGTGCACGTTTGGACTTAGTCTCTGAAGCGAACTGAAAAGTTGGCACTTTGTAACTTTTTTGACCAAAATCTGAAATTTTCAAATAATGATTAAAAATACTTCCTGAGGGGCTAGAGGTCCCAAATTTTGGCTCATACCCTCTCTCGTGATGGGCAACAATTAGCCCCGGGGTAGAAAATTTCGCTTCCATAGGAACATATTTTTTCGGTAAACGGAACTTTTTTTCGCAAACTTAAAACTCGATTTTCTATTATAAATTGTTATGGAAAAACGGTTTAAATTAGATGGAAATGTTCGTCTACGTGTGCCCTTTCGTGCAAAAAAACCCCCATCCTGATTGGAGTTGTACTTTTCGATTTATTCAAGTTTAAAGTGTCCTACCGTGACATCGGGAATAGCCTTGAAACTGTGTGAGTGAGAGTTATTTTTACACACTCGTGGCCGTGTGGGGCAGACAGGTACCGGCGCGATTTGAGAAACCTGGTTTTTGACAACTGGAGAACCACATTCCGTCGGCGACCCATAGGTGGTTGCTACTCTGGCCGAATAGGGAGTGCTTTATGGACACTTTTGAGGGTTACAAGCCCCTCGGAACCATGGTAGTTCGGTCCTTATCCCTTCGGCGACCGATTGATGATTACTACTCATGCCGAATAGGGAGAGCTTTATGGACACTTTTGAGGGTTACAAGCCCCTCGGAACCATGGTAGTTCGGTCCTTATCCCTTCGGCGACCGATTGATGATTACTACTCTGGCCGAATAGGGAGTGATTTATGGACATTTTTGAGGGTTGCTTGTCCCTCATAACCATGGTTCCTTTGGTTCATATCCCTTCTGCGCCTGATTGGTCGTTACTACTCAGGCCGAATAGGGAGTGCTTTATGGACACTTTTGAGGGTTACAAGCCCCTCAGAACCGTGGGTACTTTGGACCATATCCCTCCGGCGCCCGATTGGTCCTAAGTATTGATCCGATTTTCCCAGCTTGGTGGTGGGAGGATATTGAGCTCTGTCCTGGACAGGTGGTCTATCCCAGCTATCACCTTGTGGGTTTGGGTCCTCCATGACCATGGTTCTTGTCCCATGAATGTGTCCGTCCCTAGCTTCCAACACGTTGCGTATCCATGGTTGTCCTCTGTTGTCGAGCCTGTTTTACATCTTCTGACCGATTTGCAATCTGTTTCCACCTGGGAGGGCCCCTGTCGGCCGGCCATTGGTCGGTGTTCAGACGGACGGTTCCTCCCGCCCCACGTGGAATTGCCTCTATCGGGGGAGCCCCTGTCGGAGACGGTTATCCCCGTCTTAATGTCAAGCTTCAGCCGCGCTCCGTTCGTGCGAGATCTAGCTGGCCCGTCTGTCTCAGTGGCCCTACATTGGTGGGGAGTGGACTACCCAGGTAGCGATGCCTGCGGATGACGTTCACCCATACCGTACCGGCGCCAGAAACACATGTATTTCTCAAACCCTGTCTTTTATCCACGTTGATGGCGTTCCGAATTAACCCTCCAGCTAAGACAAGATACCTGATTAAGCGGTGCCCCGGCACCTGTGGCTCCGGCCACGGGCAGTTCAGGGCCTCCCGCTGGGCGCACGGTGGATTGACCTAGGGCCTCCTCCCCTCACGGGATAGGAGTGGTCCCTGGCTGTTCTCCGCTTAGTGTGCCCGGGTACAACCTCTATGTTGTGAGTGGCTACCTGGTTGATCCTGCCAGTATCATATGCTTGTCTCAAAGATTAAGCCATGCAAGTCTAAGTACACACGGCCGGTACAGTGAAACTGCGAATGGCTCATTAAATCAGTTATGGGTTCGATTCCGGAGAGGGATCCTGAGAAATGGCTACCACATCCAAGGAAGGCAGCAGGGGTGCAAATTACCCACTCCCGACACAAACCAAACTCTGCTGTGGGTCGGGTAGGGTAGGGGGCTCACGCCTCCCGCCTCTCCCTTCCCTCGGCGCGGGTGAACTGGTCCTAGCCCGGTTCCCCGCAGTTCCTTTTTGCCTGGGATGCGCCCGACTGGCTCCATCCCCTTTCCCCGTTAGGCACGGCTAGATGACGCACCGATGGGTGGGTGTGTAGGCCGCTACCGAGGGGGACTGGGGGTGTCCGGTGAACCGGGACTTCCCGAAATGGTCTCACATTTTTAAGCGGCTTGAGTATCACCCAGTATCCTCGCGCGGCACTGGGAACCCAGTCAACCGCTCTGCGCCCCGGCGCAGGCGGGGGTTTAATGTCTCCCCGGCCCCACCGGCGCTTCGGCGACGGCGGCAGAGGAGCACCCGGAGGCCCCCATAAAGTTAAACCTACCTGTCTTTGAACTATGACCTCTCGCTCTGGCGAAGGGCGGAGGAAAGGAGGGCAACCTCCCCAACTCCCAACCCTTGAAACACGGACCAAGGAGACTAACGCACGCGCAAGTCAGAGTGTTTTCTCCGACACACCCCGTGGCGCAATGAAAGTGAGGGCCGGCGCGCGCTGGCTGAGGTGGGATCCCGGCCCTACGGGGTTGGGCGCACCACCGGCCCGTCTCGCCCGCTCTGTCGGGGAGGTGGAGCGTGAGCGTGTGCGATAGGACCCGAAAGATGATGAACTATGCCTGGGCGGTCCTGACGTGCAAATCGGTTGTCCGATCACCGCGGTGAGCACGGAAGCTGGGCGGGAAACCCGAGAGAGGGGCCCAAGCCCTGGAAAGAGTTGCAGTTCCGGCGGCGTCCGGTGAGCTCTTGCTGGCCCTTGAAAATCCGTAAGAGAGGGTGTAAATCTCACGTCGGGCCGTACCCATATCCGCAGCAGGTCTCCAAGGGCAACATCCTCTGGCATGTTAGAACAATGCATGTTAAGGAAAGTTGATGAGTCAGATCCGTAACTTCGGGGTAAAGATTGGTTCTAAGGGCAGGGCTGGGTAGGTCGGGCTAGGGTGTGAAATGAGGCTGGGCTCGATTCATGCCGATCTCCCCAGAAAGATGCTCGTCGGCCCCAGTAACAAGGGGTAAGGGATCTCCGGCGGGTATGTAGCCTTCGAACCAAGCTTTTTTGGGACAGAAGGCGTCTTCCTCCACCTCCCCCGTTATATCTAACTGGTTACCAGGTGCACAGAGAAGGGCCAGGAGGCAGAGTCCGGAGGCCCAGAGAGAGAGTGGGCAAGCAGACTAAAGAAGGTGGGTACCCGGGTGCAAAGTACCACCAGCACCTGGTAATCCTGGTGTGGACTTAGTCTCTGAGTGGTAAGCTGCAGGGTGACCAGGTGCACGAAGGCCGTTTTGGATAACCAGGTGCACGCGGTTCGTAACAGCGGGGCTATATGCTTTAGTGTCCGAGGAAGGGTGCTTAAGAGTGGGTGCCCTGGTTCGGATGGTGGTGGGTGCCCTGGTTCGGATGGTGGTGGGTGCCCTGGTTCGGATGGTGGTGGGTGCCCTGGTTCGGATGGTGGTGGGTGCCCTGGTTCGGATGGTGGTGGGTGCCCTGGTTCGCATGGTGGTGGGTGCCCTGGTTCGGATGGTGGTGGGTGCCCTGGTTCGCATGGTGGTGGGTGCCCTGGTTCGGATGGTGGTGGGTGCCCTGGTTCGGATGGTGGTGGGTGCCCTGGTTCGGATGGTGGTGGGTGCCCTGGTTCGGATGGTGTAAGAGCTTGTGGTGGGGGGTATCCCCCACTGGAGGTCATGCCCATAGAGAGGGGTGTTCCCCGGAGAGTGGGTGAAGGCTATCACTACCTGGTAACCCAAAATAATACCAGGCCCACAGCTGGACATAGTGCAATTTCTGAGAATTTTTGGACTTAGTCATTTTTCAAGAAAGCTCTGTCACTAACTTACATTGATGTTTAAAATGTCCAGTGGCGCCCTCTTGTGGAACATCCCGGGTGGGGGGTGTGTGAGAGGGGGGTATGGGACCGCCTATGGGGTGCTCCCTATCCGGGCATAGTAGTTTGAGGGAGTAAGCTCTACTCTCATGCCCGGAGAGATGGGTGTTCCCCGGATAGTGAGTGAAGGCCTAGAGGCCTGGAGGTCCGTAGTTCCACTGTCCTTAAGGGGGGCAGAGCAGTCAGCCTCTCTGGAGGTTGGCTGCTCTGTCCCCCTTTTTTTTTGGCCTGGTAACCCAAAATTATACCAGGCCCACAGATCTGGCCAATGCCCAAACACACATAAAAACCCTCATAAATCAGAAATGCTTTATCCCAGTGACATGGGGCTTCAGTATGTATCTCACATAGATAGATATGTTATGTGTGTACCATTTAAAAGTATTTAAAACCATTCTGAAGACTTTTGACCCCAAAATAACACAAGGCCCACAGCTGTGGCCAATGCCCAAACACACATAAAAACACTCATAAATCAGAAATGCTTTATCCTAGTGACATGGGGCTTCAGTATGTATCTCACATAGATAGATATGTTATGTGTGTACCATTTAAAAGTATTTAAAACCATTCTGAATGATTTTGACCTCAAAATAATACAATCACATGATTTGGCCTGGTAACTTAAAAACACATGAAAACCCTCATAAATCAGAAATGCTTTATCCCAGTGACATGGGGCTTCAGTATGTATCTCACATAGATAGATATGTTATGTGTGTACCATTTAAAAGTATTTAAAACCATTCTGAATGATTTTGACCTCAAAATAATACCATCACATGATTTGGCCTGGTAACCTAAAAACACATGAAAACCCTCATAAATCAGAAATGCTTTATCCCAGTGACATGGGGCTTCAGTAGGTATCTCACATAGATAGATATGTTATGTGTGTACCATTTAAAAGTATTTAAAACCATTCTGAATGATTTTGACCTTATTTGAAAGCTCCATAAATTTATCTATGGCGCCATCAAGCGACTTTTTAAATGTACTTATCCCACTGACATGGGACAGCAGTGGGCTGCTGAAACAGGTGTCCTGGGGGTGGTGATGGCCTTTAAAAGTATTTAAAACCTTTTAAAAAAATGGTCCTGGTAACCCAGAATAAAACCAGGTGCCCGTTTGGACTTAGTGCAATTTCTGAGAAGAAAAACATAGAATATTTTCTGAAGATTTTTTGAAAAGCTATATAATTCCCTCTTGCTGTATCTCATTGAGTTGGGCCCTTAGGATGGTGCTCTAAGGGTGGGTATGGAGGTCCCTATACCCTCTATAAGTATTTAAAACCGTTTTTCAAAAATTGTCCTGGTAACCCAGAATAAAACCAGGTGCACGTTTGGACTTAGTCTCTGAAGCGAACTGAAAAGTTGGCACTTTGTAACTTTTTTGACCAAAATCTGAAATTTTCAAATAATGATTAAAAATACTTCCTGAGGGGCTAGAGGTCCCAAATTTTGGCTCATACCCTCTCTCGTGATGGGCAACAATTAGCCCCGGGTTAGAAAATTTCGCTTCCATAGGAACATATTTTTTCGGTAAACGGAACTTTTTTTCGCAAACTTAAAACTCGATTTTCTATTATAAATTGTTATGGAAAAACGGTTTAAATTAGATGGAAATGTTCGTCTACGTGTGCCCTTTCGTGCAAAAAAAACCCCATCCTGATTGGAGTTGTACTTTTCGATTTATTCAAGTTTAAAGTGTCCTACCGTGACATCGGGAATAGCCTTGAAACTGTGTGAGTGAGAGTTATTTTTACACACTCGTGGCCGTGTGGGGCAGACAGGTGCCGGCGCGATTTGAGAAACCTGGTTTTTGACAACTGGAGAACCACATTCCGTCGGCGACCCATAGGTGGTTGCTACTCTGGCCGAATAGGGAGTGCTTTATGGACACTTTTGAGGGTTACAAGCCCCTCGGAACCATGGTAGTTCGGTCCTTATCCCTTCGGCGACCGATTGATGATTACTACTCATGCCGAATAGGGAGAGCTTTATGGACACTTTTGAGGGTTACAAGCCCCTCGGAACCATGGTAGTTCGGTCCTTATCCCTTCGGCGACCGATTGATGATTACTACTCATGCCGAATAGGGAGAGCTTTATGGACACTTTTGAGGGTTACAAGCCCCTCGGAACCATGGTAGTTCGGTCCTTATCCCTTCGGCGACCGATTGATGATTACTACTCATGCCGAATAGGGAGAGCTTTATGGACACTTTTGAGGGTTACAAGCCCCTCAGAACCGTGGGTACTTTGGACCATATCCCTTCCGCGCCTGCCCTAAGGATTTGGGCCGTCAAAGGGCATGGGTTTGGGCCTTCAAGGGCAGTACACTAATCTCTGAATCCGTATCAGAGTGCCTCTTTTCAGGCATATTGACAAGTGTGTATAGCCCTGGAAGCCTATGAAAGTACCAGGGCATGGCTGTCTGGCCTTGGCATTATGCCCTAAGGATTTGGGCCGTCAAAGGGCATTAGGGCCTATGGGTTTGGGCCTTCAAGGGCAGTACACTAATCTCTGAATCCGTATCAGAGTGCCTCTTTTCAGGCATATTGACAAGTGTGTATAGCCCTGGAAGCCTATGAAAGTAAAGGATTTGGGCCGTCAAAGGGCATTTGGGCCGTCAAAGGGCATTAGGGCCTTGGGTCTTTAGGTTCCCAGGCTCTCGGTGGAAAAAAACGGTGTGATCCCCAGCGGGGCTCGAACACCGATCGTCAGATCATAAGCCACAGCCGCTACCCCCATGGCCAACTGGGCTTTGACGAACAAAGAGGCCCTGGAAGCCTATGAAAGTACCAGGGCATGGCTGTCTGGCCTTGGCATTATGCCCTAAGGATTTGGGCCGTCAAAGGGCATTAGGGCCTATGGGTTTGGGCCTTCAAGGGCAGTACACTAATCTCTGAATCCGTATCAGAGTGCCTCTTTTCAGGCATATTGACAAGTGTGTATAGCCCTGGAAGCCTATGAAAGTACCAGGGCATGGCTGTCTGGCCTTGGCATTATGCCCTAAGGATTTGGGCCGTCAAAGGGCATTTGGGCCGTCAAAGGGCATTAGGGCCGTCAAAGGGCATTAGGGCCTTGGGTCTTTAGGTTCCCAGGCTCTCGGTGGAAAAAAACGGTGTGATCCCCAGCGGGGCTCGAACACCGATCGTCAGATCATAAGCCACAGCCGCTACCCCCATGGCCAACTGGGCTTTGACGAACAAAGAGGCCCTGGAAGCCTATGAAAGTACCAGGGCATGGCTGTCTGGCCTTGGCATTATGCCCTAAGGATTTGGGCCGTCAAAGGGCATTAGGGCCTATGGGTTTGGGCCTTCAAGGGCAGTACACTAATCTCTGAATCCGTATCAGAGTGCCTCTTTTCAGGCATATTGACAAGTGTGTATAGCCCTGGAAGCCTATGAAAGTACCAGGGCATGGCTGTCTGGCCTTGGCATTATGCCCTAAGGATTTGGGCCGTCAAAGGGCATTTGGGCCGTCAAAGGGCATTAGGGCCGTCAAAGGGCATTAGGGCCTTGGGTCTTTAGGTTCCCAGGCTCTCGGTGGAAAAAAACGGTGTGATCCCCAGCGGGGCTCGAACACCGATCGTCAGATCGTAAGCCACAGCCGCTACCCCCATGGCCAACTGGGCTTTGACGAACAAAGAGGCAACGAGGTGATCTTTATGGTCAAATTTCCAATCAGTCCAATTGGTCTGATATTGGCCCACACCTGGGGCTCATTAAGCCCTAGTTAGGGTTAGGTCGTTGTTTGGTGGAGCAAACAAAGAGACATACACGCACGCAGGAGAGAGAAGCTATGAACAGTAGACTAAAACGTGATTGTGGGCTTTGTTCCAAGCGGAATATCGTGCGGATAGACCGACATTTCAAGTCTGTCCATGCACTTAAGCCTGCTACTACAGAATGGAAGCGTGCTATGCAATCTAGCCGGCGTTCAACTGAGAGACAGCAGCCCGAATCATGGCAGTGTATGCAGCCTAACAACGGTGTTGCACCGCAGCTGGAGCCCTGGGAGAACCCTGGGTATTTCCAGTGTGTTGAAAGTGAGTTGTCCGTGGAGCAGCAGCTGGTAGACAAGGGTGAGCAGTCCGCGGTGGTGGATCAGCAGCTGTGGGACGAGAGTGAGCAGGCGGCGGCGACTGCGCCGGTGCAGTCAACCAGTCAGATCGGTGGTGAACCATGCTCGGAACCGAGGGAGCAAGGCTGCGTCATGGTGACTTCCACGGAGAGCGAGAGTGATGAAGGCGGCGGTGTGTCCTCCAGAATTGAAGGTTGGAGGAATGGAATTTTGACTGAATATGAACACTTTGCTATTGGTAAAAACCCTTCAGTTAAACGAATTGACAATAGTCGCACCAGTCTATCCAGAGTACGACAATTCCTCCGCTATATGTCAGAGGGCAAGGCCGATGAAGGACTGTGTTCTCTGGATAACTACAGACGTGTGTATGAGTGGTATGGTGAATGTGAAGACCGTTGTTTGGCACCATCCACGTTAAAAATGTACCGAGCTGATGTTCGAAGTTTCCTGAATTATCTTATTCAGTTCCGGCCAAAAGGTCTGCAGGCTAAAGCCAGTGGAATTCGAAAGTTGTTACTCTGCTTGGCAAAGATGGACAGGGATTCGCGGCAGAGCCAGGCAACACACAGGGCAAAATTCCGCAAACGGTGCAGGGACGAGGTGCTCAGCGCTGCGGAGTTAAGCCGGTTTGTTGAGCTAAGTAATCAAGCTATTCCTTCGGTTCTCAGTAGGCTGGAGGTCCGAGCCACCTGCGCTGATAGACGTAGGTTTGCGGCTCTCATGTCCAGCCGGTTGGCCATCTTTAATGGCACTCGACGATCCCCAGTCACCACCTTCAGTGAGAGGGAATTTACTGAAGTAACCCCGGAAAGTGGGGGTTATCAGATGTGCATTTCAAGCCACAAAACGAACTATAGCTTCGGTGAGTGCAGAGTTGTTCTATCTGAGCAGGAATACACTTGGCTTAAACGATTCCATCAGATCAGGCCTAATCTGAGTGGAATCACCTCAGACACAACACTCTTCTTTTTCACGTCCTGCGGTCAACCGTACGGCAATCTCTGTGAGTATGTGGGCCAGATATTTGCAGAGTTTGGCATTGGAAGTAAAGTCACCTTCGGTACAATTCGACGAAGCGTTGCTACATTGAACTTTAATCAAGGCTCGGTTACAGACCGGGGAACTGTGGCTGACCATATGTGTCATTCTCTGGAAACGCAGGCACGGTACTACCGGTACCATGATTTGCCTCGTAACGCCAGCCGAGCGCGGTCACTAATTGAGGGACAAATCAACCCATGATTCACTGATAAATAAAGAACATTTATTTGAAATTCACCCATGTCTTTGTGTGTCATTTGGTCACGGTTGAGAATGTATGGAGGCCTGAGGGTCTGAAATACCAGGGTGTTATGGGGTACCAGGTGCACTGAGCTGAAGAGACAGGCCGAGATAGAGGGCAGGCAGGTGGGCAGGCAGGGTAGAGAGAGTAAGCCTTGGTAACCAGTTCAATCACCAGGTACACATGCTGGACTTAGTGCAATGAGAGAGAAGTATGACTCTGTCATTGAATTGTATTGGGTTACCAGGTGACCTTGGTGGGGGGTGTGGGTCCCCCCTATGGGGTCTCCCTAACCCCCCTATGGTGGTCTCAGAGTGGGCATGTAGGTCTGTATACCCTTTAAAAATGTCACCCCTCCATAAATTGATCTATGGCGCCATCAAGCGACTTTTTAAATGTACTTATCCCACTGACATGGGACAGCAGTGGGGTGCTGAAACATGTGTCCTGGGGGTGGTGATGGCCTTTAAAAGTATTTAAAACCGTTTTTCAAAAATTGTCCTGGTAACCCAGAATAAAACCAGGTGCCCGTTTGGACTTAGTGCAATTTCTGAGAAGAAAAACATAGTCATTTTTCTGAAGATTTTTTGAAAAGCTATATAATTCCCTCTTGCTGTATCTCATTGAGTTGGGCCCTTAGGATGGTGCTCTAAGGGTGGGTATGGAGGTCCATATGCCCTCTATAAGTATTTAAAACCGTTTTTCAAAAATTGTCCTGGTAACCCAGAATAAAACCAGGTGCCCGTTTGGACTTAGTGCAATTTCTGAGAAGAAAAACATAGTCATTTTTCTGAAGATTTTTTGAAAAGCTATATAATTCCCTCTTGCTGTATCTCATTGAGTTGGGCCCTTAGGATGGTGCTCTAAGGGTGGGTATGGAGGTCCATATACCCTCTATAAGTATTTAAAACCGTTTTTCAAAAATTGTCCTGGTAACCCAGAATAAAACCAGGTGCACGTTTGGACTTAGTCTCTGAAGCGAACTGAAAAGTTGGCACTTTGTAACTTTTTTGACCAAAATCTGAAATTTTCAAATAATGATTAAAAATACTTCCTGAGGGGCTAGAGGTCCCAAATTTTGGCTCATACCCTCTCTCGTGATGGGCAACAATTAGCCCCGGGTCAGAAAATTTCGCTTCCATAGGAACATATTTTTTCGGTAAACGGAACTTTTTTTCGCAAACTTAAAACTCGATTTTCTATTATAAATTGTTATGGAAAAACGGTTTAAATTAGATGGAAATGTTCGTCTACGTGTGCCCTTTCGTGCAAAAAAACCCCCATCCTGATTGGAGTTGTACTTTTCGATTTATTCAAGTTTAAAGTGTCCTACCGTGACATCGGGAATAGCCTTGAAACTGTGTGAGTGAGAGTTATTTTTACACACTCGTGGCCGTGTGGGGCAGACAGGTACCGGCGCGATTTGAGAAACCTGGTTTTTGACAACTGGAGAACCACATTCCGTCGGCGACCCATAGGTGGTTGCTACTCTGGCCGAATAGGGAGTGCTTTATGGACACTTTTGAGGGTTACAAGCCCCTCGGAACCATGGTAGTTCGGTCCTTATCCCTTCGGCGACCGATTGATGATTACTACTCATGCCGAATAGGGAGAGCTTTATGGACACTTTTGAGGGTTACAAGCCCCTCGGAACCATGGTAGTTCGGTCCTTATCCCTTCGGCGACCGATTGATGATTACTACTCTGGCCGAATAGGGAGTGATTTATGGACATTTTTGAGGGTTGCTTGTCCCTCATAACCATGGTTCCTTTGGTTCATATCCCTTCTGCGCCTGATTGGTCGTTACTACTCAGGCCGAATAGGGAGTGCTTTATGGACACTTTTGAGGGTTACAAGCCCCTCAGAACCGTGGGTACTTTGGACCATATCCCTCCGGCGCCCGATTGGTCCTAAGTATTGATCCGATTTTCCCAGCTTGGTGGTGGGAGGATATTGAGCTCTGTCCTGGACAGGTGGTCTATCCCAGCTATCACCTTGTGGGTTTGGGTCCTCCATGACCATGGTTCTTGTCCCATGAATGTGTCCGTCCCTAGCTTCCAACACGTTGCGTATCCATGGTTGTCCTCTGTTGTCGAGCCTGTTTTACATCTTCTGACCGATTTGCAATCTGTTTCCACCTGGGAGGGCCCCTGTCGGCCGGCCATTGGTCGGTGTTCAGACGGACGGTTCCTCCCGCCCCACGTGGAATTGCCTCTATCGGGGGAGCCCCTGTCGGAGACGGTTATCCCCGTCTTAATGTCAAGCTTCAGCCGCGCTCCGTTCGTGCGAGATCTAGCTGGCCCGTCTGTCTCAGTGGCCCTACATTGGTGGGGAGTGGACTACCCAGGTAGCGATGCCTGCGGATGACGTTCACCCATACCGTACCGGCGCCAGAAACACATGTATTTCTCAAACCCTGTCTTTTATCCACGTTGATGGCGTTCCGAATTAACCCTCCAGCTAAGACAAGATACCTGATTAAGCGGTGCCCCGGCACCTGTGGCTCCGGCCACGGGCAGTTCAGGGCCTCCCGCTGGGCGCACGGTGGATTGACCTAGGGCCTCCTCCCCTCACGGGATAGGAGTGGTCCCTGGCTGTTCTCCGCTTAGTGTGCCCGGGTACAACCTCTATGTTGTGAGTGGCTACCTGGTTGATCCTGCCAGTATCATATGCTTGTCTCAAAGATTAAGCCATGCAAGTCTAAGTACACACGGCCGGTACAGTGAAACTGCGAATGGCTCATTAAATCAGTTATGGGTTCGATTCCGGAGAGGGATCCTGAGAAATGGCTACCACATCCAAGGAAGGCAGCAGGGGTGCAAATTACCCACTCCCGACACAAACCAAACTCTGCTGTGGGTCGGGTAGGGTAGGGGGCTCACGCCTCCCGCCTCTCCCTTCCCTCGGCGCGGGTGAACTGGTCCTAGCCCGGTTCCCCGCAGTTCCTTTTTGCCTGGGATGCGCCCGACTGGCTCCATCCCCTTTCCCCGTTAGGCACGGCTAGATGACGCACCGATGGGTGGGTGTGTAGGCCGCTACCGAGGGGGACTGGGGGTGTCCGGTGAACCGGGACTTCCCGAAATGGTCTCACATTTTTAAGCGGCTTGAGTATCACCCAGTATCCTCGCGCGGCACTGGGAACCCAGTCAACCGCTCTGCGCCCCGGCGCAGGCGGGGGTTTAATGTCTCCCCGGCCCCACCGGCGCTTCGGCGACGGCGGCAGAGGAGCACCCGGAGGCCCCCATAAAGTTAAACCTACCTGTCTTTGAACTATGACCTCTCGCTCTGGCGAAGGGCGGAGGAAAGGAGGGCAACCTCCCCAACTCCCAACCCTTGAAACACGGACCAAGGAGACTAACGCACGCGCAAGTCAGAGTGTTTTCTCCGACACACCCCGTGGCGCAATGAAAGTGAGGGCCGGCGCGCGCTGGCTGAGGTGGGATCCCGGCCCTACGGGGTTGGGCGCACCACCGGCCCGTCTCGCCCGCTCTGTCGGGGAGGTGGAGCGTGAGCGTGTGCGATAGGACCCGAAAGATGATGAACTATGCCTGGGCGGTCCTGACGTGCAAATCGGTTGTCCGATCACCGCGGTGAGCACGGAAGCTGGGCGGGAAACCCGAGAGAGGGGCCCAAGCCCTGGAAAGAGTTGCAGTTCCGGCGGCGTCCGGTGAGCTCTTGCTGGCCCTTGAAAATCCGTAAGAGAGGGTGTAAATCTCACGTCGGGCCGTACCCATATCCGCAGCAGGTCTCCAAGGGCAACATCCTCTGGCATGTTAGAACAATGCATGTTAAGGAAAGTTGATGAGTCAGATCCGTAACTTCGGGGTAAAGATTGGTTCTAAGGGCAGGGCTGGGTAGGTCGGGCTAGGGTGTGAAATGAGGCTGGGCTCGATTCATGCCGATCTCCCCAGAAAGATGCTCGTCGGCCCCAGTAACAAGGGGTAAGGGATCTCCGGCGGGTATGTAGCCTTCGAACCAAGCTTTTTTGGGACAGAAGGCGTCTTCCTCCACCTCCCCCGTTATATCTAACTGGTTACCAGGTGCACAGAGAAGGGCCAGGAGGCAGAGTCCGGAGGCCCAGAGAGAGAGTGGGCAAGCAGACTAAAGAAGGTGGGTACCCGGGTGCAAAGTACCACCAGCACCTGGTAATCCTGGTGTGGACTTAGTCTCTGAGTGGTAAGCTGCAGGGTGACCAGGTGCACGAAGGCCGTTTTGGATAACCAGGTGCACGCGGTTCGTAACAGCGGGGCTATATGCTTTAGTGTCCGAGGAAGGGTGCTTAAGAGTGGGTGCCCTGGTTCGGATGGTGGTGGGTGCCCTGGTTCGGATGGTGGTGGGTGCCCTGGTTCGGATGGTGGTGGGTGCCCTGGTTCGGATGGTGGTGGGTGCCCTGGTTCGGATGGTGGTGGGTGCCCTGGTTCGCATGGTGGTGGGTGCCCTGGTTCGGATGGTGGTGGGTGCCCTGGTTCGCATGGTGGTGGGTGCCCTGGTTCGGATGGTGGTGGGTGCCCTGGTTCGGATGGTGGTGGGTGCCCTGGTTCGGATGGTGGTGGGTGCCCTGGTTCGGATGGTGTAAGAGCTTGTGGTGGGGGGTATCCCCCACTGGAGGTCATGCCCATAGAGAGGGGTGTTCCCCGGAGAGTGGGTGAAGGCTATCACTACCTGGTAACCCAAAATAATACCAGGCCCACAGCTGGACATAGTGCAATTTCTGAGAATTTTTGGACTTAGTCATTTTTCAAGAAAGCTCTGTCACTAACTTACATTGATGTTTAAAATGTCCAGTGGCGCCCTCTTGTGGAACATCCCGGGTGGGGGGTGTGTGAGAGGGGGGTATGGGACCGCCTATGGGGTGCTCCCTATCCGGGCATAGTAGTTTGAGGGAGTAAGCTCTACTCTCATGCCCGGAGAGATGGGTGTTCCCCGGATAGTGAGTGAAGGCCTAGAGGCCTGGAGGTCCGTAGTTCCACTGTCCTTAAGGGGGGCAGAGCAGTCAGCCTCTCTGGAGGTTGGCTGCTCTGTCCCCCTTTTTTTTTGGCCTGGTAACCCAAAATTATACCAGGCCCACAGATCTGGCCAATGCCCAAACACACATAAAAACCCTCATAAATCAGAAATGCTTTATCCCAGTGACATGGGGCTTCAGTATGTATCTCACATAGATAGATATGTTATGTGTGTACCATTTAAAAGTATTTAAAACCATTCTGAAGACTTTTGACCCCAAAATAACACAAGGCCCACAGCTGTGGCCAATGCCCAAACACACATAAAAACACTCATAAATCAGAAATGCTTTATCCTAGTGACATGGGGCTTCAGTATGTATCTCACATAGATAGATATGTTATGTGTGTACCATTTAAAAGTATTTAAAACCATTCTGAATGATTTTGACCTCAAAATAATACAATCACATGATTTGGCCTGGTAACTTAAAAACACATGAAAACCCTCATAAATCAGAAATGCTTTATCCCAGTGACATGGGGCTTCAGTATGTATCTCACATAGATAGATATGTTATGTGTGTACCATTTAAAAGTATTTAAAACCATTCTGAATGATTTTGACCTCAAAATAATACCATCACATGATTTGGCCTGGTAACCTAAAAACACATGAAAACCCTCATAAATCAGAAATGCTTTATCCCAGTGACATGGGGCTTCAGTAGGTATCTCACATAGATAGATATGTTATGTGTGTACCATTTAAAAGTATTTAAAACCATTCTGAATGATTTTGACCTTATTTGAAAGCTCCATAAATTTATCTATGGCGCCATCAAGCGACTTTTTAAATGTACTTATCCCACTGACATGGGACAGCAGTGGGCTGCTGAAACAGGTGTCCTGGGGGTGGTGATGGCCTTTAAAAGTATTTAAAACCTTTTAAAAAAATGGTCCTGGTAACCCAGAATAAAACCAGGTGCCCGTTTGGACTTAGTGCAATTTCTGAGAAGAAAAACATAGAATATTTTCTGAAGATTTTTTGAAAAGCTATATAATTCCCTCTTGCTGTATCTCATTGAGTTGGGCCCTTAGGATGGTGCTCTAAGGGTGGGTATGGAGGTCCCTATACCCTCTATAAGTATTTAAAACCGTTTTTCAAAAATTGTCCTGGTAACCCAGAATAAAACCAGGTGCACGTTTGGACTTAGTCTCTGAAGCGAACTGAAAAGTTGGCACTTTGTAACTTTTTTGACCAAAATCTGAAATTTTCAAATAATGATTAAAAATACTTCCTGAGGGGCTAGAGGTCCCAAATTTTGGCTCATACCCTCTCTCGTGATGGGCAACAATTAGCCCCGGGTTAGAAAATTTCGCTTCCATAGGAACATATTTTTTCGGTAAACGGAACTTTTTTTCGCAAACTTAAAACTCGATTTTCTATTATAAATTGTTATGGAAAAACGGTTTAAATTAGATGGAAATGTTCGTCTACGTGTGCCCTTTCGTGCAAAAAAAACCCCATCCTGATTGGAGTTGTACTTTTCGATTTATTCAAGTTTAAAGTGTCCTACCGTGACATCGGGAATAGCCTTGAAACTGTGTGAGTGAGAGTTATTTTTACACACTCGTGGCCGTGTGGGGCAGACAGGTGCCGGCGCGATTTGAGAAACCTGGTTTTTGACAACTGGAGAACCACATTCCGTCGGCGACCCATAGGTGGTTGCTACTCTGGCCGAATAGGGAGTGCTTTATGGACACTTTTGAGGGTTACAAGCCCCTCGGAACCATGGTAGTTCGGTCCTTATCCCTTCGGCGACCGATTGATGATTACTACTCATGCCGAATAGGGAGAGCTTTATGGACACTTTTGAGGGTTACAAGCCCCTCGGAACCATGGTAGTTCGGTCCTTATCCCTTCGGCGACCGATTGATGATTACTACTCATGCCGAATAGGGAGAGCTTTATGGACACTTTTGAGGGTTACAAGCCCCTCGGAACCATGGTAGTTCGGTCCTTATCCCTTCGGCGACCGATTGATGATTACTACTCATGCCGAATAGGGAGAGCTTTATGGACACTTTTGAGGGTTACAAGCCCCTCAGAACCGTGGGTACTTTGGACCATATCCCTTCCGCGCCTGCCCTAAGGATTTGGGCCGTCAAAGGGCATGGGTTTGGGCCTTCAAGGGCAGTACACTAATCTCTGAATCCGTATCAGAGTGCCTCTTTTCAGGCATATTGACAAGTGTGTATAGCCCTGGAAGCCTATGAAAGTACCAGGGCATGGCTGTCTGGCCTTGGCATTATGCCCTAAGGATTTGGGCCGTCAAAGGGCATTAGGGCCTATGGGTTTGGGCCTTCAAGGGCAGTACACTAATCTCTGAATCCGTATCAGAGTGCCTCTTTTCAGGCATATTGACAAGTGTGTATAGCCCTGGAAGCCTATGAAAGTAAAGGATTTGGGCCGTCAAAGGGCATTTGGGCCGTCAAAGGGCATTAGGGCCTTGGGTCTTTAGGTTCCCAGGCTCTCGGTGGAAAAAAACGGTGTGATCCCCAGCGGGGCTCGAACACCGATCGTCAGATCATAAGCCACAGCCGCTACCCCCATGGCCAACTGGGCTTTGACGAACAAAGAGGCCCTGGAAGCCTATGAAAGTACCAGGGCATGGCTGTCTGGCCTTGGCATTATGCCCTAAGGATTTGGGCCGTCAAAGGGCATTAGGGCCTATGGGTTTGGGCCTTCAAGGGCAGTACACTAATCTCTGAATCCGTATCAGAGTGCCTCTTTTCAGGCATATTGACAAGTGTGTATAGCCCTGGAAGCCTATGAAAGTACCAGGGCATGGCTGTCTGGCCTTGGCATTATGCCCTAAGGATTTGGGCCGTCAAAGGGCATTTGGGCCGTCAAAGGGCATTAGGGCCGTCAAAGGGCATTAGGGCCTTGGGTCTTTAGGTTCCCAGGCTCTCGGTGGAAAAAAACGGTGTGATCCCCAGCGGGGCTCGAACACCGATCGTCAGATCATAAGCCACAGCCGCTACCCCCATGGCCAACTGGGCTTTGACGAACAAAGAGGCCCTGGAAGCCTATGAAAGTACCAGGGCATGGCTGTCTGGCCTTGGCATTATGCCCTAAGGATTTGGGCCGTCAAAGGGCATTAGGGCCTATGGGTTTGGGCCTTCAAGGGCAGTACACTAATCTCTGAATCCGTATCAGAGTGCCTCTTTTCAGGCATATTGACAAGTGTGTATAGCCCTGGAAGCCTATGAAAGTACCAGGGCATGGCTGTCTGGCCTTGGCATTATGCCCTAAGGATTTGGGCCGTCAAAGGGCATTTGGGCCGTCAAAGGGCATTAGGGCCGTCAAAGGGCATTAGGGCCTTGGGTCTTTAGGTTCCCAGGCTCTCGGTGGAAAAAAACGGTGTGATCCCCAGCGGGGCTCGAACACCGATCGTCAGATCATAAGCCACAGCCGCTACCCCCATGGCCAACTGGGCTTTGACGAACAAAGAGGCCCTGGAAGCCTATGAAAGTACCAGGGCATGGCTGTCTGGCCTTGGCATTATGCCCTAAGGATTTGGGCCGTCAAAGGGCATTAGGGCCTATGGGTTTGGGCCTTCAAGGGCAGTACACTAATCTCTGAATCCGTATCAGAGTGCCTCTTTTCAGGCATATTGACAAGTGTGTATAGCCCTGGAAGCCTATGAAAGTACCAGGGCATGGCTGTCTGGCCTTGGCATTATGCCCTAAGGATTTGGGCCGTCAAAGGGCATTTGGGCCGTCAAAGGGCATTAGGGCCGTCAAAGGGCATTAGGGCCTTGGGTCTTTAGGTTCCCAGGCTCTCGGTGGAAAAAAACGGTGTGATCCCCAGCGGGGCTCGAACACCGATCGTCAGATCGTAAGCCACAGCCGCTACCCCCATGGCCAACTGGGCTTTGACGAACAAAGAGGCAACGAGGTGATCTTTATGGTCAAATTTCCAATCAGTCCAATTGGTCTGATATTGGCCCACACCTGGGGCTCATTAAGCCCTAGTTAGGGTTAGGTCGTTGTTTGGTGGAGCAAACAAAGAGACATACACGCACGCAGGAGAGAGAAGCTATGAACAGTAGACTAAAACGTGATTGTGGGCTTTGTTCCAAGCGGAATATCGTGCGGATAGACCGACATTTCAAGTCTGTCCATGCACTTAAGCCTGCTACTACAGAATGGAAGCGTGCTATGCAATCTAGCCGGCGTTCAACTGAGAGACAGCAGCCCGAATCATGGCAGTGTATGCAGCCTAACAACGGTGTTGCACCGCAGCTGGAGCCCTGGGAGAACCCTGGGTATTTCCAGTGTGTTGAAAGTGAGTTGTCCGTGGAGCAGCAGCTGGTAGACAAGGGTGAGCAGTCCGCGGTGGTGGATCAGCAGCTGTGGGACGAGAGTGAGCAGGCGGCGGCGACTGCGCCGGTGCAGTCAACCAGTCAGATCGGTGGTGAACCATGCTCGGAACCGAGGGAGCAAGGCTGCGTCATGGTGACTTCCACGGAGAGCGAGAGTGATGAAGGCGGCGGTGTGTCCTCCAGAATTGAAGGTTGGAGGAATGGAATTTTGACTGAATATGAACACTTTGCTATTGGTAAAAACCCTTCAGTTAAACGAATTGACAATAGTCGCACCAGTCTATCCAGAGTACGACAATTCCTCCGCTATATGTCAGAGGGCAAGGCCGATGAAGGACTGTGTTCTCTGGATAACTACAGACGTGTGTATGAGTGGTATGGTGAATGTGAAGACCGTTGTTTGGCACCATCCACGTTAAAAATGTACCGAGCTGATGTTCGAAGTTTCCTGAATTATCTTATTCAGTTCCGGCCAAAAGGTCTGCAGGCTAAAGCCAGTGGAATTCGAAAGTTGTTACTCTGCTTGGCAAAGATGGACAGGGATTCGCGGCAGAGCCAGGCAACACACAGGGCAAAATTCCGCAAACGGTGCAGGGACGAGGTGCTCAGCGCTGCGGAGTTAAGCCGGTTTGTTGAGCTAAGTAATCAAGCTATTCCTTCGGTTCTCAGTAGGCTGGAGGTCCGAGCCACCTGCGCTGATAGACGTAGGTTTGCGGCTCTCATGTCCAGCCGGTTGGCCATCTTTAATGGCACTCGACGATCCCCAGTCACCACCTTCAGTGAGAGGGAATTTACTGAAGTAACCCCGGAAAGTGGGGGTTATCAGATGTGCATTTCAAGCCACAAAACGAACTATAGCTTCGGTGAGTGCAGAGTTGTTCTATCTGAGCAGGAATACACTTGGCTTAAACGATTCCATCAGATCAGGCCTAATCTGAGTGGAATCACCTCAGACACAACACTCTTCTTTTTCACGTCCTGCGGTCAACCGTACGGCAATCTCTGTGAGTATGTGGGCCAGATATTTGCAGAGTTTGGCATTGGAAGTAAAGTCACCTTCGGTACAATTCGACGAAGCGTTGCTACATTGAACTTTAATCAAGGCTCGGTTACAGACCGGGGAACTGTGGCTGACCATATGTGTCATTCTCTGGAAACGCAGGCACGGTACTACCGGTACCATGATTTGCCTCGTAACGCCAGCCGAGCGCGGTCACTAATTGAGGGACAAATCAACCCATGATTCACTGATAAATAAAGAACATTTATTTGAAATTCACCCATGTCTTTGTGTGTCATTTGGTCACAGTTGAGAATGTATGGAGGCCTGAGGGTCTGAAATACCAGGGTGTTATGGGGTACCAGGTGCACTGAGCTGAAGAGACAGGCCGAGATAGAGGGCAGGCAGGTGGGCAGGCAGGGTAGAGAGAGTAAGCCTTGGTAACCAGTTCAATCACCAGGTACACATGCTGGACTTAGTGCAATGAGAGAGAAGTATGACTCTGTCATTGAATTGTATTGGGTTACCAGGTGACCTTGGTGGGGGGTGTGGGTCCCCCCTATGGGGTCTCCCTAACCCCCCTATGGTGGTCTCAGAGTGGGCATGTAGGTCTGTATACCCTTTAAAAATGTCACCCCTCCATAAATTGATCTATGGCGCCATCAAGCGACTTTTTAAATGTACTTATCCCACTGACATGGGACAGCAGTGGGGTGCTGAAACATGTGTCCTGGGGGTGGTGATGGCCTTTAAAAGTATTTAAAACCGTTTTTCAAAAATTGTCCTGGTAACCCAGAATAAAACCAGGTGCCCGTTTGGACTTAGTGCAATTTCTGAGAAGAAAAACATAGTCATTTTTCTGAAGATTTTTTGAAAAGCTATATAATTCCCTCTTGCTGTATCTCATTGAGTTGGGCCCTTAGGATGGTGCTCTAAGGGTGGGTATGGAGGTCCATATACCCTCTATAAGTATTTAAAACCGTTTTTCAAAAATTGTCCTGGTAACCCAGAATAAAACCAGGTGCCCGTTTGGACTTAGTGCAATTTCTGAGAAGAAAAACATAGTCATTTTTCTGAAGATTTTTTGAAAAGCTATATAATTCCCTCTTGCTGTATCTCATTGAGTTGGGCCCTTAGGATGGTGCTCTAAGGGTGGGTATGGAGGTCCATATACCCTCTATAAGTATTTAAAACCGTTTTTCAAAAATTGTCCTGGTAACCCAGAATAAAACCAGGTGCACGTTTGGACTTAGTCTCTGAAGCGAACTGAAAAGTTGGCACTTTGTAACTTTTTTGACCAAAATCTGAAATTTTCAAATAATGATTAAAAATACTTCCTGAGGGGCTAGAGGTCCCAAATTTTGGCTCATACCCTCTCTCGTGATGGGCAACAATTAGCCCCGGGGTAGAAAATTTCGCTTCCATAGGAACATATTTTTTCGGTAAACGGAACTTTTTTTCGCAAACTTAAAACTCGATTTTCTATTATAAATTGTTATGGAAAAACGGTTTAAATTAGATGGAAATGTTCGTCTACGTGTGCCCTTTCGTGCAAAAAAACCCCCATCCTGATTGGAGTTGTACTTTTCGATTTATTCAAGTTTAAAGTGTCCTACCGTGACATCGGGAATAGCCTTGAAACTGTGTGAGTGAGAGTTATTTTTACACACTCGTGGCCGTGTGGGGCAGACAGGTACCGGCGCGATTTGAGAAACCTGGTTTTTGACAACTGGAGAACCACATTCCGTCGGCGACCCATAGGTGGTTGCTACTCTGGCCGAATAGGGAGTGCTTTATGGACACTTTTGAGGGTTACAAGCCCCTCGGAACCATGGTAGTTCGGTCCTTATCCCTTCGGCGACCGATTGATGATTACTACTCATGCCGAATAGGGAGAGCTTTATGGACACTTTTGAGGGTTACAAGCCCCTCGGAACCATGGTAGTTCGGTCCTTATCCCTTCGGCGACCGATTGATGATTACTACTCTGGCCGAATAGGGAGTGATTTATGGACATTTTTGAGGGTTGCTTGTCCCTCATAACCATGGTTCCTTTGGTTCATATCCCTTCTGCGCCTGATTGGTCGTTACTACTCAGGCCGAATAGGGAGTGCTTTATGGACACTTTTGAGGGTTACAAGCCCCTCAGAACCGTGGGTACTTTGGACCATATCCCTCCGGCGCCCGATTGGTCCTAAGTATTGATCCGATTTTCCCAGCTTGGTGGTGGGAGGATATTGAGCTCTGTCCTGGACAGGTGGTCTATCCCAGCTATCACCTTGTGGGTTTGGGTCCTCCATGACCATGGTTCTTGTCCCATGAATGTGTCCGTCCCTAGCTTCCAACACGTTGCGTATCCATGGTTGTCCTCTGTTGTCGAGCCTGTTTTACATCTTCTGACCGATTTGCAATCTGTTTCCACCTGGGAGGGCCCCTGTCGGCCGGCCATTGGTCGGTGTTCAGACGGACGGTTCCTCCCGCCCCACGTGGAATTGCCTCTATCGGGGGAGCCCCTGTCGGAGACGGTTATCCCCGTCTTAATGTCAAGCTTCAGCCGCGCTCCGTTCGTGCGAGATCTAGCTGGCCCGTCTGTCTCAGTGGCCCTACATTGGTGGGGAGTGGACTACCCAGGTAGCGATGCCTGCGGATGACGTTCACCCATACCGTACCGGCGCCAGAAACACATGTATTTCTCAAACCCTGTCTTTTATCCACGTTGATGGCGTTCCGAATTAACCCTCCAGCTAAGACAAGATACCTGATTAAGCGGTGCCCCGGCACCTGTGGCTCCGGCCACGGGCAGTTCAGGGCCTCCCGCTGGGCGCACGGTGGATTGACCTAGGGCCTCCTCCCCTCACGGGATAGGAGTGGTCCCTGGCTGTTCTCCGCTTAGTGTGCCCGGGTACAACCTCTATGTTGTGAGTGGCTACCTGGTTGATCCTGCCAGTATCATATGCTTGTCTCAAAGATTAAGCCATGCAAGTCTAAGTACACACGGCCGGTACAGTGAAACTGCGAATGGCTCATTAAATCAGTTATGGGTTCGATTCCGGAGAGGGATCCTGAGAAATGGCTACCACATCCAAGGAAGGCAGCAGGGGTGCAAATTACCCACTCCCGACACAAACCAAACTCTGCTGTGGGTCGGGTAGGGTAGGGGGCTCACGCCTCCCGCCTCTCCCTTCCCTCGGCGCGGGTGAACTGGTCCTAGCCCGGTTCCCCGCAGTTCCTTTTTGCCTGGGATGCGCCCGACTGGCTCCATCCCCTTTCCCCGTTAGGCACGGCTAGATGACGCACCGATGGGTGGGTGTGTAGGCCGCTACCGAGGGGGACTGGGGGTGTCCGGTGAACCGGGACTTCCCGAAATGGTCTCACATTTTTAAGCGGCTTGAGTATCACCCAGTATCCTCGCGCGGCACTGGGAACCCAGTCAACCGCTCTGCGCCCCGGCGCAGGCGGGGGTTTAATGTCTCCCCGGCCCCACCGGCGCTTCGGCGACGGCGGCAGAGGAGCACCCGGAGGCCCCCATAAAGTTAAACCTACCTGTCTTTGAACTATGACCTCTCGCTCTGGCGAAGGGCGGAGGAAAGGAGGGCAACCTCCCCAACTCCCAACCCTTGAAACACGGACCAAGGAGACTAACGCACGCGCAAGTCAGAGTGTTTTCTCCGACACACCCCGTGGCGCAATGAAAGTGAGGGCCGGCGCGCGCTGGCTGAGGTGGGATCCCGGCCCTACGGGGTTGGGCGCACCACCGGCCCGTCTCGCCCGCTCTGTCGGGGAGGTGGAGCGTGAGCGTGTGCGATAGGACCCGAAAGATGATGAACTATGCCTGGGCGGTCCTGACGTGCAAATCGGTTGTCCGATCACCGCGGTGAGCACGGAAGCTGGGCGGGAAACCCGAGAGAGGGGCCCAAGCCCTGGAAAGAGTTGCAGTTCCGGCGGCGTCCGGTGAGCTCTTGCTGGCCCTTGAAAATCCGTAAGAGAGGGTGTAAATCTCACGTCGGGCCGTACCCATATCCGCAGCAGGTCTCCAAGGGCAACATCCTCTGGCATGTTAGAACAATGCATGTTAAGGAAAGTTGATGAGTCAGATCCGTAACTTCGGGGTAAAGATTGGTTCTAAGGGCAGGGCTGGGTAGGTCGGGCTAGGGTGTGAAATGAGGCTGGGCTCGATTCATGCCGATCTCCCCAGAAAGATGCTCGTCGGCCCCAGTAACAAGGGGTAAGGGATCTCCGGCGGGTATGTAGCCTTCGAACCAAGCTTTTTTGGGACGGAAGGCGTCTTCCTCCACCTCCCCCGTTATTTCTAACTGGTTACCAGGTGCACAGAGAAGGGCCAGGAGGCAGAGTCCGGAGGCCCAGAGAGAGAGTGGGCAAGCAGACTAAAGAAGGTGGGTACCCGGGTGCAAAGTACCACCAGCACCTGGTAATCCTGGTGTGGACTTAGTCTCTGAGTGGTAAGCTGCAGGGTGACCAGGTGCACGAAGGCCGTTTTGGATCACCAGGTGCACGCGGTTCGTAACAGCGGGGCTATATGCTTTAGTGTCCGAGGAAGGGTGCTTAAGAGTGGGTGCCCTGGTTCGGATGGTGGTGGGTGCCCTGGTTCGGATGGTGGTGGGTGCCCTGGTTCGGATGGTGGTGGGTGCCCTGGTTCGGATGGTGGTGGGTGCCCTGGTTCGGATGGTGGTGGGTGCCCTGGTTCGGATGGTGGTGGGTGCCCTGGTTCGGATGGTGGTGGGTGCCCTGGTTCGGATGGTGGTGGGTGCCCTGGTTCGGATGGTGGTGGGTGCCCTGGTTCGGATGGTGGTGGGTGCCCTGGTTCGGATGGTGGTGGGTGCCCTGGTTCGGATGGTGTAAGAGCTTGTGGTGGGGGGTATCCCCCACTGGAGGTCATGCCCATAGAGAGGGGTGTTCCCCGGAGAGTGGGTGAAGGCTATCACTACCTGGTAACCCAAAATAATACCAGGCCCACAGCTGGACATAGTGCAATTTCTGAGAATTTTTGGACTTAGTCATTTTTCAAGAAAGCTCTGTCACTAACTTACATTGATGTTTAAAATGTCCAGTGGCGCCCTCTTGTGGAACATCCCGGGTGGGGGGTGTGTGAGAGGGGGGTATGGGACCGCCTATAGGGTGCTCCCTATCCGGGCATAGTAGTTTGAGGGAGTAAGCTCTACTCTCATGCCCGGAGAGATGGGTGTTCCCCGGATAGTGAGTGAAGGCCTAGAGGCCTGGAGGTCCGTAGTTCCACTGTCCTTAAGGGGGGCAGAGCAGTCAGCCTCTCTGGAGGTTGGCTGCTCTGTCCCCCTTTTTTTTTGGCCTAGTAACCCACAATTATACCAGGCCCACAGATCTGGCCAATGCCCAAACACACATAAAAACACTCATAAATCAGAAATGCTTTATCCCAGTGACATGGGGCTTCAGTATGTATCTCACATAGATAGATATGTTATGTGTGTACCATTTAAAAGTATTTAAAACCATTCTGAAGACTTTTGACCCCAAAATAACACAAGGCCCACAGCTGTGGCCAATGCCCAAACACACATAAAAACACTCATAAATCAGAAATGCTTTATCCCAGTGACATGGGGCTTCAGTATGTATCTCACATAGATAGATATGTTATGTGTGTACCATTTAAAAGTATTTAAAACCATTCTGAATGATTTTGACCTCAAAATAATACAATCACATGATTTGGCCTGGTAACTTAAAAACACATGAAAACCCTCATAAATCAGAAATGCTTTATCCCAGTGACATGGGGCTTCAGTATGTATCTCACATAGATAGATATGTTATGTGTGTACCATTTAAAAGTATTTAAAACCATTCTGAAGACTTTTGACCCCAAAATAACACAAGGCCCACAGCTGTGGCCAATGCCCAAACACACATAAAAACACTCATAAATCAGAAATGCTTTATCCCAGTGACATGGGGCTTCAGTATGTATCTCACATAGATAGATATGTTATGTGTGTACCATTTAAAAGTATTTAAAACCATTCTGAATGATTTTGACCTTATTTGAAAGCTCCATAAATTGATCTATGGCGCCATCAAGCGACTTTTTAAATGTACTTATCCCAATGACATGGGACAGCAGTGGGCTGCTGAAACAGGTGTCCTGGGGGTGGTGATGGCCTTTAAAAGTATTTAAAACCTTTTTAAAAAATTGGTCCTGGTAACCCAGAATAAAACCAGGTGCCCGTTTGGACTTAGTGCAATTTCTGAGAAGAAAAACATAGTCATTTTTCTGAAGATTTTTTTAAAAGCTATATAATTCCCTCTTGCTGTATCTCATTGAGTTGGGCCCTTAGGATGGTGCTCTAAGGGTGGGTATGGAGGTCCATATACCCTCTATAAGTATTTAAAACCGTTTTTCAAAAATTGTCCTGGTAACCCAGAATAAAACCAGGTGCACGTTTGGACTTAGTCTCTGAAGCGAACTGAAAAGTTGGCACTTTGTAACTTTTTTGACCAAAATCTGAAATTTTCAAATAATGATTAAAAATACTTCCCGGGGGGCTAGAGGTCCCAGACTTCGGCTCATACCCTCTCTCGTGATGGGCAACAATTAGCCCCGGGTTAGAAAATGTCGCTTCTATAGGAACCTATTTTTTCGGTAAACGGAACTTTTTTTCGCAAACTTAAAACTCGATTTTCTATTATAAATTGTTATGGAAAAACGGTTTAAATTAGATGGAAATGTTCGTCTACGTGTGCCCTTTCGTGCAAAAAAACCCCCATCCTGATTGGAGTTGTACTTTTCGATTTATTCAAGTTTAAAGTGTCCTACCGTGACATCGGGAATAGCCTTGAAACTGTGTGAGTGACAGTTATTTTTACACACTCGTAGCCGTGTGGGGCAGACAGGTACCGGCGCGAAATCATAAACCTGGTTTTTGACAACACGACTTCCATGGCCTAGAAGCTCGGGGATAGTGGCAAACTACTAGTCCGATATAATAAATGCGAAACGGACACTTCTGAGGGTTGCTTGTCCCTCGGAACCATGGTAGTTCGGTCCTTATCCCTTCGGCGACCGATTGATGATTACTACTCATGCCGAATAGGGAGAGCTTTATGGACACTTTTGAGGGTTACAAGCCCCTCAGAACCGTGGGTACTTTGGACCATATCCCTTCCGCGCCTGCCCTGTACACTAATCTCTGAATCCGTATCAGAGTGCCTCTTTTCAGGCATATTGACAAGTGTGTATAGCCCTGGAAGCCTATGAAAGTACCAGGGCATGGCTGTCTGGCCTTGGCATTATGCCCTAAGGATTTGGGCCGTCAAAGGGCATTAGGGCCTATGGGTTTGGGCCTTCAAGGGCAGTACACTAATCTCTGAATCCGTATCAGAGTGCCTCTTTTCAGGCATATTGACAAGTGTGTATAGCCCTGGAAGCCTATGAAAGTACCAGGGCATGGCTGTCTGGCCTTGGCATTATGCCCTAAGGATTTGGGCCGTCAAAGGGCATTAGGGCCTATGGGTTTGGGCCTTCAAGGGCAGTACACTAATCTCTGAATCCGTATCAGAGTGCCTCTTTTCAGGCATATTGACAAGTGTGTATAGCCCTGGAAGCCTATGAAAGTACCAGGGCATGGCTGTCTGGCCTTGGCATTATGCCCTAAGGATTTGGGCCGTCAAAGGGCATTAGGGCCTATGGGTTTGGGCCTTCAAGGGCAGTACACTAATCTCTGAATCCGTATCAGAGTGCCTCTTTTCAGGCATATTGACAAGTGTGTATAGCCCTGGAAGCCTATGAAAGTACCAGGGCATGGCTGTCTGGCCTTGGCATTATGCCCTAAGGATTTGGGCCGTCAAAGGGCATTAGGGCCTATGGGTTTGGGCCTTCAAGGGCAGTACACTAATCTCTGAATCCGTATCAGAGTGCCTCTTTTCAGGCATATTGACAAGTGTGTATAGCCCTGGAAGCCTATGAAAGTAAAGGATTTGGGCCGTCAAAGGGCATTTGGGCCGTCAAAGGGCATTAGGGCCTTGGGTCTTTAGGTTCCCAGGCTCTCGGTGGAAAAAAACGGTGTGATCCCCAGCGGGGCTCGAACACCGATCGTCAGATCGTAAGCCACAGCCGCTACCCCCATGGCCAACTGGGCTTTGACGAACAAAGAGGCCCTGGAAGCCTATGAAAGTACCAGGGCATGGCTGTCTGGCCTTGGCATTATGCCCTAAGGATTTGGGCCGTCAGAGGGCATTTGGGCCGTCAGAGGGCATTAGGGCCGTCAGAGGGCATTAGGGCCGTCAAAGGGCATTAGGGCCGTCAAAGGGCATTAGGGCCTTGGGTCTTTAGGTTCCCAGGCTCTCGGTGGAAAAAAACGGTGTGATCCCCAGCGGGGCTCGAACACCGATCGTCAGATCGTAAGCCACAGCCGCTACCCCCATGGCCAACTGGGCTTTGACGAACAAAGAGGCAACGAGGTGATCTTTATGGTCAAATTTCCAATCAGTCCAATTGGTCTGATATTGGCCCACACCTGGGGCTCATTAAGCCCTAGTTAGGGTTAGGTCGTTGTTTGGTGGAGCAAACAAAGAGACATACACGCACGCAGGAGAGAGAAGCTATGAACAGTAGACTAAAACGTGATTGTGGGCTTTGTTCCAAGCGGAATATCGTGCGGATAGACCGACATTTCAAGTCTGTCCATGCACTTAAGCCTGCTACTACAGAATGGAAGCGTGCTATGCAATCTAGCCGGCGTTCAACTGAGAGACAGCAGCCCGAATCATGGCAGTGTATGCAGCCTAACAACGGTGTTGCACCGCAGCTGGAGCCCTGGGAGAACCCTGGGTATTTCCAGTGTGTTGAAAGTGAGTTGTCCGTGGAGCAGCAGCTGGTAGACAAGGGTGAGCAGTCCGCGGTGGTGGATCAGCAGCTGTGGGACGAGAGTGAGCAGGCGGCGGCGACTGCGCCGGTGCAGTCAACCAGTCAGATCGGTGGTGAACCATGCTCGGAACCGAGGGAGCAAGGCTGCGTCATGGTGACTTCCACGGAGAGCGAGAGTGATGAAGGCGGCGGTGTGTCCTCCAGAATTGAAGGTTGGAGGAATGGAATTTTGACTGAATATGAACACTTTGCTATTGGTAAAAACCCTTCAGTTAAACGAATTGACAATAGTCGCACCAGTCTATCCAGAGTACGACAATTCCTCCGCTATATGTCAGAGGGCAAGGCCGATGAAGGACTGTGTTCTCTGGATAACTACAGACGTGTGTATGAGTGGTATGGTGAATGTGAAGACCGTTGTTTGGCACCATCCACGTTAAAAATGTACCGAGCTGATGTTCGAAGTTTCCTGAATTATCTTATTCAGTTCCGGCCAAAAGGTCTGCAGGCTAAAGCCAGTGGAATTCGAAAGTTGTTACTCTGCTTGGCAAAGATGGACAGGGATTCGCGGCAGAGCCAGGCAACACACAGGGCAAAATTCCGCAAACGGTGCAGGGACGAGGTGCTCAGCGCTGCGGAGTTAAGCCGGTTTGTTGAGCTAAGTAATCAAGCTATTCCTTCGGTTCTCAGTAGGCTGGAGGTCCGAGCCACCTGCGCTGATAGACGTAGGTTTGCGGCTCTCATGTCCAGCCGGTTGGCCATCTTTAATGGCACTCGACGATCCCCAGTCACCACCTTCAGTGAGAGGGAATTTACTGAAGTAACCCCGGAAAGTGGGGGTTATCAGATGTGCATTTCAAGCCACAAAACGAACTATAGCTTCGGTGAGTGCAGAGTTGTTCTATCTGAGCAGGAATACACTTGGCTTAAACGATTCCATCAGATCAGGCCTAATCTGAGTGGAATCACCTCAGACACAACACTCTTCTTTTTCACGTCCTGCGGTCAACCGTACGGCAATCTCTGTGAGTATGTGGGCCAGATATTTGCAGAGTTTGGCATTGGAAGTAAAGTCACCTTCGGTACAATTCGACGAAGCGTTGCTACATTGAACTTTAATCAAGGCTCGGTTACAGACCGGGGAACTGTGGCTGACCATATGTGTCATTCTCTGGAAACGCAGGCACGGTACTACCGGTACCATGATTTGCCTCGTAACGCCAGCCGAGCGCGGTCACTAATTGAGGGACAAATCAACCCATGATTCACTGATAAATAAAGAACATTTATTTGAAATTCACCCATGTCTTTGTGTGTCATTTGGTCACGGTTGAGAATGTATGGAGGCCTGAGGGTCTGAAATACCAGGGTGTTATGGGGTACCAGGTGCACTGAGCTGAAGAGACAGGCCGAGATAGAGGGCAGGCAGGTGGGCAGGCAGGGTAGAGAGAGTAAGCCTTGGTAACCAGTTCAATCACCAGGTACACATGCTGGACTTAGTGCAATGAGAGAGAAGTATGACTCTGTCATTGAATTGTATTGGGTTACCAGGTGACCTTGGTGGGGGGTGTGGGTCCCCCCTATGGGGTCTCCCTAACCCCCCTATGGTGGTCTCAGAGTGGGCATGTAGGTCTGTATACCCTTTAAAAATGTCACCCCTCCATAAATTGATCTATGGCGCCATCAAGCGACTTTTTAAATGTACTTATCCCACTGACATGGGTCAGCAGTGGGGTGCTGAAACATGTGTCCTGGGGGTGGTGATGGCCTTTAAAAGTATTTAAAACCTTTTTAAAAAATTGGTCCTGGTAACCCAAACATAAAACATAGTGCAATTTCTGAGAGGTGAAACATAGCCGTTTTTGTGAGACTTTTGGACTTAGTCATTTTTCTGAGAATTATTTGAAAGCTCCATAAATTGATCTATGGCGCCATCAAGCGACTTTTTAAATGTACTTATCCCACTGACATGGGACAGCAGTGGGGTGCTGAAACAGGTGTCCTGGGGGTGGTGATGGCCTTTAAAAGTATTTAAAACCTTTTTAAAAAATTGGTCCTGGTAACCCAGAATAAAACCAGGTGCCCGTTTGGACTTAGTGCAATTTCTGAGAAGAAAAACATAGTCATTTTTCTGAAGATTTTTTGAAAAGCTATATAATTCCCTCTTGCTGTATCTCATTGAGTTGGGCCCTTAGGATGGTGCTCTAAGGGTGGGTATGGAGGTCCATATACCCTCTATAAGTATTTAAAACCGTTTTTCAAAAATTGTCCTGGTAACCCAGAATAAAACCAGGTGCACGTTTGGACTTAGTCTCTGAAGCGAACTGAAAAGTTGGCACTTTGTAACTTTTTTGACCAAAATCTGAAATTTTCAAATAATGATTAAAAATACTTCCCGGGGGGCTAGAGGTCCCAGACTTCGGCTCATACCCTCTCTCGTGATGGGCAACAATTAGCCCCGGGTTAGAAAATGTCGCTTCTATAGGAACCTATTTTTTCGGTAAACGGAACTTTTTTTCGCAAACTTAAAACTCGATTTTCTATTATAAATTGTTATGGAAAAACGGTTTAAATTAGATGGAAATGTTCGTCTACGTGTGCCCTTTCGTGCAAAAAAACCCCCATCCTGATTGGAGTTGTACTTTTCGATTTATTCAAGTTTAAAGTGTCCTACCGTGACATCGGGAATAGCCTTGAAACTGTGTGAGTGACAGTTATTTTTACACACTCGTAGCCGTGTGGGGCAGACAGGTACCGGCGCGAAATCATAAACCTGGTTTTTGACAACACGACTTCCATGGCCTAGAAGCTCGGGGATAGTGGCAAACTACTAGTCCGATATAATAAATGCGAAACGGACACTTCTGAGGGTTGCTTGTCCCTCGGAACCATGGTAGTTCGGTCCTTATCCCTTCGGCGACCGATTGATGATTACTACTCATGCCGAATAGGGAGAGCTTTATGGACACTTTTGAGGGTTACAAGCCCCTCAGAACCGTGGGTACTTTGGACCATATCCCTTCCGCGCCTGCCCTGTACACTAATCTCTGAATCCGTATCAGAGTGCCTCTTTTCAGGCATATTGACAAGTGTGTATAGCCCTGGAAGCCTATGAAAGTACCAGGGCATGGCTGTCTGGCCTTGGCATTATGCCCTAAGGATTTGGGCCGTCAAAGGGCATTAGGGCCTATGGGTTTGGGCCTTCAAGGGCAGTACACTAATCTCTGAATCCGTATCAGAGTGCCTCTTTTCAGGCATATTGACAAGTGTGTATAGCCCTGGAAGCCTATGAAAGTACCAGGGCATGGCTGTCTGGCCTTGGCATTATGCCCTAAGGATTTGGGCCGTCAAAGGGCATTAGGGCCTATGGGTTTGGGCCTTCAAGGGCAGTACACTAATCTCTGAATCCGTATCAGAGTGCCTCTTTTCAGGCATATTGACAAGTGTGTATAGCCCTGGAAGCCTATGAAAGTACCAGGGCATGGCTGTCTGGCCTTGGCATTATGCCCTAAGGATTTGGGCCGTCAAAGGGCATTAGGGCCTATGGGTTTGGGCCTTCAAGGGCAGTACACTAATCTCTGAATCCGTATCAGAGTGCCTCTTTTCAGGCATATTGACAAGTGTGTATAGCCCTGGAAGCCTATGAAAGTACCAGGGCATGGCTGTCTGGCCTTGGCATTATGCCCTAAGGATTTGGGCCGTCAAAGGGCATTAGGGCCTATGGGTTTGGGCCTTCAAGGGCAGTACACTAATCTCTGAATCCGTATCAGAGTGCCTCTTTTCAGGCATATTGACAAGTGTGTATAGCCCTGGAAGCCTATGAAAGTAAAGGATTTGGGCCGTCAAAGGGCATTTGGGCCGTCAAAGGGCATTAGGGCCTTGGGTCTTTAGGTTCCCAGGCTCTCGGTGGAAAAAAACGGTGTGATCCCCAGCGGGGCTCGAACACCGATCGTCAGATCGTAAGCCACAGCCGCTACCCCCATGGCCAACTGGGCTTTGACGAACAAAGAGGCCCTGGAAGCCTATGAAAGTACCAGGGCATGGCTGTCTGGCCTTGGCATTATGCCCTAAGGATTTGGGCCGTCAGAGGGCATTTGGGCCGTCAGAGGGCATTAGGGCCGTCAGAGGGCATTAGGGCCGTCAAAGGGCATTAGGGCCGTCAAAGGGCATTAGGGCCTTGGGTCTTTAGGTTCCCAGGCTCTCGGTGGAAAAAAACGGTGTGATCCCCAGCGGGGCTCGAACACCGATCGTCAGATCGTAAGCCACAGCCGCTACCCCCATGGCCAACTGGGCTTTGACGAACAAAGAGGCAACGAGGTGATCTTTATGGTCAAATTTCCAATCAGTCCAATTGGTCTGATATTGGCCCACACCTGGGGCTCATTAAGCCCTAGTTAGGGTTAGGTCGTTGTTTGGTGGAGCAAACAAAGAGACATACACGCACGCAGGAGAGAGAAGCTATGAACAGTAGACTAAAACGTGATTGTGGGCTTTGTTCCAAGCGGAATATCGTGCGGATAGACCGACATTTCAAGTCTGTCCATGCACTTAAGCCTGCTACTACAGAATGGAAGCGTGCTATGCAATCTAGCCGGCGTTCAACTGAGAGACAGCAGCCCGAATCATGGCAGTGTATGCAGCCTAACAACGGTGTTGCACCGCAGCTGGAGCCCTGGGAGAACCCTGGGTATTTCCAGTGTGTTGAAAGTGAGTTGTCCGTGGAGCAGCAGCTGGTAGACAAGGGTGAGCAGTCCGCGGTGGTGGATCAGCAGCTGTGGGACGAGAGTGAGCAGGCGGCGGCGACTGCGCCGGTGCAGTCAACCAGTCAGATCGGTGGTGAACCATGCTCGGAACCGAGGGAGCAAGGCTGCGTCATGGTGACTTCCACGGAGAGCGAGAGTGATGAAGGCGGCGGTGTGTCCTCCAGAATTGAAGGTTGGAGGAATGGAATTTTGACTGAATATGAACACTTTGCTATTGGTAAAAACCCTTCAGTTAAACGAATTGACAATAGTCGCACCAGTCTATCCAGAGTACGACAATTCCTCCGCTATATGTCAGAGGGCAAGGCCGATGAAGGACTGTGTTCTCTGGATAACTACAGACGTGTGTATGAGTGGTATGGTGAATGTGAAGACCGTTGTTTGGCACCATCCACGTTAAAAATGTACCGAGCTGATGTTCGAAGTTTCCTGAATTATCTTATTCAGTTCCGGCCAAAAGGTCTGCAGGCTAAAGCCAGTGGAATTCGAAAGTTGTTACTCTGCTTGGCAAAGATGGACAGGGATTCGCGGCAGAGCCAGGCAACACACAGGGCAAAATTCCGCAAACGGTGCAGGGACGAGGTGCTCAGCGCTGCGGAGTTAAGCCGGTTTGTTGAGCTAAGTAATCAAGCTATTCCTTCGGTTCTCAGTAGGCTGGAGGTCCGAGCCACCTGCGCTGATAGACGTAGGTTTGCGGCTCTCATGTCCAGCCGGTTGGCCATCTTTAATGGCACTCGACGATCCCCAGTCACCACCTTCAGTGAGAGGGAATTTACTGAAGTAACCCCGGAAAGTGGGGGTTATCAGATGTGCATTTCAAGCCACAAAACGAACTATAGCTTCGGTGAGTGCAGAGTTGTTCTATCTGAGCAGGAATACACTTGGCTTAAACGATTCCATCAGATCAGGCCTAATCTGAGTGGAATCACCTCAGACACAACACTCTTCTTTTTCACGTCCTGCGGTCAACCGTACGGCAATCTCTGTGAGTATGTGGGCCAGATATTTGCAGAGTTTGGCATTGGAAGTAAAGTCACCTTCGGTACAATTCGACGAAGCGTTGCTACATTGAACTTTAATCAAGGCTCGGTTACAGACCGGGGAACTGTGGCTGACCATATGTGTCATTCTCTGGAAACGCAGGCACGGTACTACCGGTACCATGATTTGCCTCGTAACGCCAGCCGAGCGCGGTCACTAATTGAGGGACAAATCAACCCATGATTCACTGATAAATAAAGAACATTTATTTGAAATTCACCCATGTCTTTGTGTGTCATTTGGTCACGGTTGAGAATGTATGGAGGCCTGAGGGTCTGAAATACCAGGGTGTTATGGGGTACCAGGTGCACTGAGCTGAAGAGACAGGCCGAGATAGAGGGCAGGCAGGTGGGCAGGCAGGGTAGAGAGAGTAAGCCTTGGTAACCAGTTCAATCACCAGGTACACATGCTGGACTTAGTGCAATGAGAGAGAAGTATGACTCTGTCATTGAATTGTATTGGGTTACCAGGTGACCTTGGTGGGGGGTGTGGGTCCCCCCTATGGGGTCTCCCTAACCCCCCTATGGTGGTCTCAGAGTGGGCATGTAGGTCTGTATACCCTTTAAAAATGTCACCCCTCCATAAATTGATCTATGGCGCCATCAAGCGACTTTTTAAATGTACTTATCCCACTGACATGGGTCAGCAGTGGGGTGCTGAAACATGTGTCCTGGGGGTGGTGATGGCCTTTAAAAGTATTTAAAACCTTTTTAAAAAATTGGTCCTGGTAACCCAAACATAAAACATAGTGCAATTTCTGAGAGGTGAAACATAGCCGTTTTTGTGAGACTTTTGGACTTAGTCATTTTTCTGAGAATTATTTGAAAGCTCCATAAATTGATCTATGGCGCCATCAAGCGACTTTTTAAATGTACTTATCCCACTGACATGGGACAGCAGTGGGGTGCTGAAACAGGTGTCCTGGGGGTGGTGATGGCCTTTAAAAGTATTTAAAACCTTTTTAAAAAATTGGTCCTGGTAACCCAGAATAAAACCAGGTGCCCGTTTGGACTTAGTGCAATTTCTGAGAAGAAAAACATAGTCATTTTTCTGAAGATTTTTTGAAAAGCTATATAATTCCCTCTTGCTGTATCTCATTGAGTTGGGCCCTTAGGATGGTGCTCTAAGGGTGGGTATGGAGGTCCATATACCCTCTATAAGTATTTAAAACCGTTTTTCAAAAATTGTCCTGGTAACCCAGAATAAAACCAGGTGCACGTTTGGACTTAGTCTCTGAAGCGAACTGAAAAGTTGGCACTTTGTAACTTTTTTGACCAAAATCTGAAATTTTCAAATAATGATTAAAAATACTTCCCGGGGGGCTAGAGGTCCCAGACTTCGGCTCATACCCTCTCTCGTGATGGGCAACAATTAGCCCCGGGTTAGAAAATGTCGCTTCTATAGGAACCTATTTTTTCGGTAAACGGAACTTTTTTTCGCAAACTTAAAACTCGATTTTCTATTATAAATTGTTATGGAAAAACGGTTTAAATTAGATGGAAATGTTCGTCTACGTGTGCCCTTTCGTGCAAAAAAACCCCCATCCTGATTGGAGTTGTACTTTTCGATTTATTCAAGTTTAAAGTGTCCTACCGTGACATCGGGAATAGCCTTGAAACTGTGTGAGTGACAGTTATTTTTACACACTCGTAGCCGTGTGGGGCAGACAGGTACCGGCGCGAAATCATAAACCTGGTTTTTGACAACACGACTTCCATGGCCTAGAAGCTCGGGGATAGTGGCAAACTACTAGTCCGATATAATAAATGCGAAACGGACACTTCTGAGGGTTGCTTGTCCCTCGGAACCATGGTAGTTCGGTCCTTATCCCTTCGGCGACCGATTGATGATTACTACTCATGCCGAATAGGGAGAGCTTTATGGACACTTTTGAGGGTTACAAGCCCCTCAGAACCGTGGGTACTTTGGACCATATCCCTTCCGCGCCTGCCCTGTACACTAATCTCTGAATCCGTATCAGAGTGCCTCTTTTCAGGCATATTGACAAGTGTGTATAGCCCTGGAAGCCTATGAAAGTACCAGGGCATGGCTGTCTGGCCTTGGCATTATGCCCTAAGGATTTGGGCCGTCAAAGGGCATTAGGGCCTATGGGTTTGGGCCTTCAAGGGCAGTACACTAATCTCTGAATCCGTATCAGAGTGCCTCTTTTCAGGCATATTGACAAGTGTGTATAGCCCTGGAAGCCTATGAAAGTACCAGGGCATGGCTGTCTGGCCTTGGCATTATGCCCTAAGGATTTGGGCCGTCAAAGGGCATTAGGGCCTATGGGTTTGGGCCTTCAAGGGCAGTACACTAATCTCTGAATCCGTATCAGAGTGCCTCTTTTCAGGCATATTGACAAGTGTGTATAGCCCTGGAAGCCTATGAAAGTACCAGGGCATGGCTGTCTGGCCTTGGCATTATGCCCTAAGGATTTGGGCCGTCAAAGGGCATTAGGGCCTATGGGTTTGGGCCTTCAAGGGCAGTACACTAATCTCTGAATCCGTATCAGAGTGCCTCTTTTCAGGCATATTGACAAGTGTGTATAGCCCTGGAAGCCTATGAAAGTACCAGGGCATGGCTGTCTGGCCTTGGCATTATGCCCTAAGGATTTGGGCCGTCAAAGGGCATTAGGGCCTATGGGTTTGGGCCTTCAAGGGCAGTACACTAATCTCTGAATCCGTATCAGAGTGCCTCTTTTCAGGCATATTGACAAGTGTGTATAGCCCTGGAAGCCTATGAAAGTAAAGGATTTGGGCCGTCAAAGGGCATTTGGGCCGTCAAAGGGCATTAGGGCCTTGGGTCTTTAGGTTCCCAGGCTCTCGGTGGAAAAAAACGGTGTGATCCCCAGCGGGGCTCGAACACCGATCGTCAGATCGTAAGCCACAGCCGCTACCCCCATGGCCAACTGGGCTTTGACGAACAAAGAGGCCCTGGAAGCCTATGAAAGTACCAGGGCATGGCTGTCTGGCCTTGGCATTATGCCCTAAGGATTTGGGCCGTCAGAGGGCATTTGGGCCGTCAGAGGGCATTAGGGCCGTCAGAGGGCATTAGGGCCGTCAAAGGGCATTAGGGCCGTCAAAGGGCATTAGGGCCTTGGGTCTTTAGGTTCCCAGGCTCTCGGTGGAAAAAAACGGTGTGATCCCCAGCGGGGCTCGAACACCGATCGTCAGATCGTAAGCCACAGCCGCTACCCCCATGGCCAACTGGGCTTTGACGAACAAAGAGGCAACGAGGTGATCTTTATGGTCAAATTTCCAATCAGTCCAATTGGTCTGATATTGGCCCACACCTGGGGCTCATTAAGCCCTAGTTAGGGTTAGGTCGTTGTTTGGTGGAGCAAACAAAGAGACATACACGCACGCAGGAGAGAGAAGCTATGAACAGTAGACTAAAACGTGATTGTGGGCTTTGTTCCAAGCGGAATATCGTGCGGATAGACCGACATTTCAAGTCTGTCCATGCACTTAAGCCTGCTACTACAGAATGGAAGCGTGCTATGCAATCTAGCCGGCGTTCAACTGAGAGACAGCAGCCCGAATCATGGCAGTGTATGCAGCCTAACAACGGTGTTGCACCGCAGCTGGAGCCCTGGGAGAACCCTGGGTATTTCCAGTGTGTTGAAAGTGAGTTGTCCGTGGAGCAGCAGCTGGTAGACAAGGGTGAGCAGTCCGCGGTGGTGGATCAGCAGCTGTGGGACGAGAGTGAGCAGGCGGCGGCGACTGCGCCGGTGCAGTCAACCAGTCAGATCGGTGGTGAACCATGCTCGGAACCGAGGGAGCAAGGCTGCGTCATGGTGACTTCCACGGAGAGCGAGAGTGATGAAGGCGGCGGTGTGTCCTCCAGAATTGAAGGTTGGAGGAATGGAATTTTGACTGAATATGAACACTTTGCTATTGGTAAAAACCCTTCAGTTAAACGAATTGACAATAGTCGCACCAGTCTATCCAGAGTACGACAATTCCTCCGCTATATGTCAGAGGGCAAGGCCGATGAAGGACTGTGTTCTCTGGATAACTACAGACGTGTGTATGAGTGGTATGGTGAATGTGAAGACCGTTGTTTGGCACCATCCACGTTAAAAATGTACCGAGCTGATGTTCGAAGTTTCCTGAATTATCTTATTCAGTTCCGGCCAAAAGGTCTGCAGGCTAAAGCCAGTGGAATTCGAAAGTTGTTACTCTGCTTGGCAAAGATGGACAGGGATTCGCGGCAGAGCCAGGCAACACACAGGGCAAAATTCCGCAAACGGTGCAGGGACGAGGTGCTCAGCGCTGCGGAGTTAAGCCGGTTTGTTGAGCTAAGTAATCAAGCTATTCCTTCGGTTCTCAGTAGGCTGGAGGTCCGAGCCACCTGCGCTGATAGACGTAGGTTTGCGGCTCTCATGTCCAGCCGGTTGGCCATCTTTAATGGCACTCGACGATCCCCAGTCACCACCTTCAGTGAGAGGGAATTTACTGAAGTAACCCCGGAAAGTGGGGGTTATCAGATGTGCATTTCAAGCCACAAAACGAACTATAGCTTCGGTGAGTGCAGAGTTGTTCTATCTGAGCAGGAATACACTTGGCTTAAACGATTCCATCAGATCAGGCCTAATCTGAGTGGAATCACCTCAGACACAACACTCTTCTTTTTCACGTCCTGCGGTCAACCGTACGGCAATCTCTGTGAGTATGTGGGCCAGATATTTGCAGAGTTTGGCATTGGAAGTAAAGTCACCTTCGGTACAATTCGACGAAGCGTTGCTACATTGAACTTTAATCAAGGCTCGGTTACAGACCGGGGAACTGTGGCTGACCATATGTGTCATTCTCTGGAAACGCAGGCACGGTACTACCGGTACCATGATTTGCCTCGTAACGCCAGCCGAGCGCGGTCACTAATTGAGGGACAAATCAACCCATGATTCACTGATAAATAAAGAACATTTATTTGAAATTCACCCATGTCTTTGTGTGTCATTTGGTCACGGTTGAGAATGTATGGAGGCCTGAGGGTCTGAAATACCAGGGTGTTATGGGGTACCAGGTGCACTGAGCTGAAGAGACAGGCCGAGATAGAGGGCAGGCAGGTGGGCAGGCAGGGTAGAGAGAGTAAGCCTTGGTAACCAGTTCAATCACCAGGTACACATGCTGGACTTAGTGCAATGAGAGAGAAGTATGACTCTGTCATTGAATTGTATTGGGTTACCAGGTGACCTTGGTGGGGGGTGTGGGTCCCCCCTATGGGGTCTCCCTAACCCCCCTATGGTGGTCTCAGAGTGGGCATGTAGGTCTGTATACCCTTTAAAAATGTCACCCCTCCATAAATTGATCTATGGCGCCATCAAGCGACTTTTTAAATGTACTTATCCCACTGACATGGGTCAGCAGTGGGGTGCTGAAACATGTGTCCTGGGGGTGGTGATGGCCTTTAAAAGTATTTAAAACCTTTTTAAAAAATTGGTCCTGGTAACCCAAACATAAAACATAGTGCAATTTCTGAGAGGTGAAACATAGCCGTTTTTGTGAGACTTTTGGACTTAGTCATTTTTCTGAGAATTATTTGAAAGCTCCATAAATTGATCTATGGCGCCATCAAGCGACTTTTTAAATGTACTTATCCCACTGACATGGGACAGCAGTGGGGTGCTGAAACAGGTGTCCTGGGGGTGGTGATGGCCTTTAAAAGTATTTAAAACCTTTTTAAAAAATTGGTCCTGGTAACCCAGAATAAAACCAGGTGCCCGTTTGGACTTAGTGCAATTTCTGAGAAGAAAAACATAGTCATTTTTCTGAAGATTTTTTGAAAAGCTATATAATTCCCTCTTGCTGTATCTCATTGAGTTGGGCCCTTAGGATGGTGCTCTAAGGGTGGGTATGGAGGTCCATATACCCTCTATAAGTATTTAAAACCGTTTTTCAAAAATTGTCCTGGTAACCCAGAATAAAACCAGGTGCACGTTTGGACTTAGTCTCTGAAGCGAACTGAAAAGTTGGCACTTTGTAACTTTTTTGACCAAAATCTGAAATTTTCAAATAATGATTAAAAATACTTCCCGGGGGGCTAGAGGTCCCAGACTTCGGCTCATACCCTCTCTCGTGATGGGCAACAATTAGCCCCGGGTTAGAAAATGTCGCTTCTATAGGAACCTATTTTTTCGGTAAACGGAACTTTTTTTCGCAAACTTAAAACTCGATTTTCTATTATAAATTGTTATGGAAAAACGGTTTAAATTAGATGGAAATGTTCGTCTACGTGTGCCCTTTCGTGCAAAAAAACCCCCATCCTGATTGGAGTTGTACTTTTCGATTTATTCAAGTTTAAAGTGTCCTACCGTGACATCGGGAATAGCCTTGAAACTGTGTGAGTGACAGTTATTTTTACACACTCGTAGCCGTGTGGGGCAGACAGGTACCGGCGCGAAATCATAAACCTGGTTTTTGACAACACGACTTCCATGGCCTAGAAGCTCGGGGATAGTGGCAAACTACTAGTCCGATATAATAAATGCGAAACGGACACTTCTGAGGGTTGCTTGTCCCTCGGAACCATGGTAGTTCGGTCCTTATCCCTTCGGCGACCGATTGATGATTACTACTCATGCCGAATAGGGAGAGCTTTATGGACACTTTTGAGGGTTACAAGCCCCTCAGAACCGTGGGTACTTTGGACCATATCCCTTCCGCGCCTGCCCTGTACACTAATCTCTGAATCCGTATCAGAGTGCCTCTTTTCAGGCATATTGACAAGTGTGTATAGCCCTGGAAGCCTATGAAAGTACCAGGGCATGGCTGTCTGGCCTTGGCATTATGCCCTAAGGATTTGGGCCGTCAAAGGGCATTAGGGCCTATGGGTTTGGGCCTTCAAGGGCAGTACACTAATCTCTGAATCCGTATCAGAGTGCCTCTTTTCAGGCATATTGACAAGTGTGTATAGCCCTGGAAGCCTATGAAAGTACCAGGGCATGGCTGTCTGGCCTTGGCATTATGCCCTAAGGATTTGGGCCGTCAAAGGGCATTAGGGCCTATGGGTTTGGGCCTTCAAGGGCAGTACACTAATCTCTGAATCCGTATCAGAGTGCCTCTTTTCAGGCATATTGACAAGTGTGTATAGCCCTGGAAGCCTATGAAAGTACCAGGGCATGGCTGTCTGGCCTTGGCATTATGCCCTAAGGATTTGGGCCGTCAAAGGGCATTAGGGCCTATGGGTTTGGGCCTTCAAGGGCAGTACACTAATCTCTGAATCCGTATCAGAGTGCCTCTTTTCAGGCATATTGACAAGTGTGTATAGCCCTGGAAGCCTATGAAAGTACCAGGGCATGGCTGTCTGGCCTTGGCATTATGCCCTAAGGATTTGGGCCGTCAAAGGGCATTAGGGCCTATGGGTTTGGGCCTTCAAGGGCAGTACACTAATCTCTGAATCCGTATCAGAGTGCCTCTTTTCAGGCATATTGACAAGTGTGTATAGCCCTGGAAGCCTATGAAAGTAAAGGATTTGGGCCGTCAAAGGGCATTTGGGCCGTCAAAGGGCATTAGGGCCTTGGGTCTTTAGGTTCCCAGGCTCTCGGTGGAAAAAAACGGTGTGATCCCCAGCGGGGCTCGAACACCGATCGTCAGATCGTAAGCCACAGCCGCTACCCCCATGGCCAACTGGGCTTTGACGAACAAAGAGGCCCTGGAAGCCTATGAAAGTACCAGGGCATGGCTGTCTGGCCTTGGCATTATGCCCTAAGGATTTGGGCCGTCAGAGGGCATTTGGGCCGTCAGAGGGCATTAGGGCCGTCAGAGGGCATTAGGGCCGTCAAAGGGCATTAGGGCCGTCAAAGGGCATTAGGGCCTTGGGTCTTTAGGTTCCCAGGCTCTCGGTGGAAAAAAACGGTGTGATCCCCAGCGGGGCTCGAACACCGATCGTCAGATCGTAAGCCACAGCCGCTACCCCCATGGCCAACTGGGCTTTGACGAACAAAGAGGCAACGAGGTGATCTTTATGGTCAAATTTCCAATCAGTCCAATTGGTCTGATATTGGCCCACACCTGGGGCTCATTAAGCCCTAGTTAGGGTTAGGTCGTTGTTTGGTGGAGCAAACAAAGAGACATACACGCACGCAGGAGAGAGAAGCTATGAACAGTAGACTAAAACGTGATTGTGGGCTTTGTTCCAAGCGGAATATCGTGCGGATAGACCGACATTTCAAGTCTGTCCATGCACTTAAGCCTGCTACTACAGAATGGAAGCGTGCTATGCAATCTAGCCGGCGTTCAACTGAGAGACAGCAGCCCGAATCATGGCAGTGTATGCAGCCTAACAACGGTGTTGCACCGCAGCTGGAGCCCTGGGAGAACCCTGGGTATTTCCAGTGTGTTGAAAGTGAGTTGTCCGTGGAGCAGCAGCTGGTAGACAAGGGTGAGCAGTCCGCGGTGGTGGATCAGCAGCTGTGGGACGAGAGTGAGCAGGCGGCGGCGACTGCGCCGGTGCAGTCAACCAGTCAGATCGGTGGTGAACCATGCTCGGAACCGAGGGAGCAAGGCTGCGTCATGGTGACTTCCACGGAGAGCGAGAGTGATGAAGGCGGCGGTGTGTCCTCCAGAATTGAAGGTTGGAGGAATGGAATTTTGACTGAATATGAACACTTTGCTATTGGTAAAAACCCTTCAGTTAAACGAATTGACAATAGTCGCACCAGTCTATCCAGAGTACGACAATTCCTCCGCTATATGTCAGAGGGCAAGGCCGATGAAGGACTGTGTTCTCTGGATAACTACAGACGTGTGTATGAGTGGTATGGTGAATGTGAAGACCGTTGTTTGGCACCATCCACGTTAAAAATGTACCGAGCTGATGTTCGAAGTTTCCTGAATTATCTTATTCAGTTCCGGCCAAAAGGTCTGCAGGCTAAAGCCAGTGGAATTCGAAAGTTGTTACTCTGCTTGGCAAAGATGGACAGGGATTCGCGGCAGAGCCAGGCAACACACAGGGCAAAATTCCGCAAACGGTGCAGGGACGAGGTGCTCAGCGCTGCGGAGTTAAGCCGGTTTGTTGAGCTAAGTAATCAAGCTATTCCTTCGGTTCTCAGTAGGCTGGAGGTCCGAGCCACCTGCGCTGATAGACGTAGGTTTGCGGCTCTCATGTCCAGCCGGTTGGCCATCTTTAATGGCACTCGACGATCCCCAGTCACCACCTTCAGTGAGAGGGAATTTACTGAAGTAACCCCGGAAAGTGGGGGTTATCAGATGTGCATTTCAAGCCACAAAACGAACTATAGCTTCGGTGAGTGCAGAGTTGTTCTATCTGAGCAGGAATACACTTGGCTTAAACGATTCCATCAGATCAGGCCTAATCTGAGTGGAATCACCTCAGACACAACACTCTTCTTTTTCACGTCCTGCGGTCAACCGTACGGCAATCTCTGTGAGTATGTGGGCCAGATATTTGCAGAGTTTGGCATTGGAAGTAAAGTCACCTTCGGTACAATTCGACGAAGCGTTGCTACATTGAACTTTAATCAAGGCTCGGTTACAGACCGGGGAACTGTGGCTGACCATATGTGTCATTCTCTGGAAACGCAGGCACGGTACTACCGGTACCATGATTTGCCTCGTAACGCCAGCCGAGCGCGGTCACTAATTGAGGGACAAATCAACCCATGATTCACTGATAAATAAAGAACATTTATTTGAAATTCACCCATGTCTTTGTGTGTCATTTGGTCACGGTTGAGAATGTATGGAGGCCTGAGGGTCTGAAATACCAGGGTGTTATGGGGTACCAGGTGCACTGAGCTGAAGAGACAGGCCGAGATAGAGGGCAGGCAGGTGGGCAGGCAGGGTAGAGAGAGTAAGCCTTGGTAACCAGTTCAATCACCAGGTACACATGCTGGACTTAGTGCAATGAGAGAGAAGTATGACTCTGTCATTGAATTGTATTGGGTTACCAGGTGACCTTGGTGGGGGGTGTGGGTCCCCCCTATGGGGTCTCCCTAACCCCCCTATGGTGGTCTCAGAGTGGGCATGTAGGTCTGTATACCCTTTAAAAATGTCACCCCTCCATAAATTGATCTATGGCGCCATCAAGCGACTTTTTAAATGTACTTATCCCACTGACATGGGTCAGCAGTGGGGTGCTGAAACATGTGTCCTGGGGGTGGTGATGGCCTTTAAAAGTATTTAAAACCTTTTTAAAAAATTGGTCCTGGTAACCCAAACATAAAACATAGTGCAATTTCTGAGAGGTGAAACATAGCCGTTTTTGTGAGACTTTTGGACTTAGTCATTTTTCTGAGAATTATTTGAAAGCTCCATAAATTGATCTATGGCGCCATCAAGCGACTTTTTAAATGTACTTATCCCACTGACATGGGACAGCAGTGGGGTGCTGAAACAGGTGTCCTGGGGGTGGTGATGGCCTTTAAAAGTATTTAAAACCTTTTTAAAAAATTGGTCCTGGTAACCCAGAATAAAACCAGGTGCCCGTTTGGACTTAGTGCAATTTCTGAGAAGAAAAACATAGTCATTTTTCTGAAGATTTTTTGAAAAGCTATATAATTCCCTCTTGCTGTATCTCATTGAGTTGGGCCCTTAGGATGGTGCTCTAAGGGTGGGTATGGAGGTCCATATACCCTCTATAAGTATTTAAAACCGTTTTTCAAAAATTGTCCTGGTAACCCAGAATAAAACCAGGTGCACGTTTGGACTTAGTCTCTGAAGCGAACTGAAAAGTTGGCACTTTGTAACTTTTTTGACCAAAATCTGAAATTTTCAAATAATGATTAAAAATACTTCCTGAGGGGCTAGAGGTCCCAAATTTTGGCTCATACCCTCTCTCGTGATGGGCAACAATTAGCCCCGGGTTAGAAAATTTCGCTTCCATAGGAACCTATTTTTTCGGTAAACGGAACTTTTTTTCGCAAACTTAAAACTCGATTTTCTATTATAAATTGTTATGGAAAAACGGTTTAAATTAGATGGAAATGTTCGTCTACGTGTGCCCTTTCGTGCAAAAAAACCCCCATCCTGATTGGAGTTGTACTTTTCGATTTATTCAAGTTTAAAGTGTCCTACCGTGACATCGGGAATAGCCTTGAAACTGTGTGAGTGACAGTTATTTTTACACACTCGTGACCGTGTGGGGCAGACAGGTACCGGCGCGATTTGAGAAACCTGGTTTTTGACAACTGGAGAACCACATTCCGTCGGCGACCCATAGGTGGTTGCTACTCTGGCCGAATAGGGAGTGCTTTATGGACATTTTTGAGGGTTGCTTGTCCCTCATAACCATGGTTCCTTTGGTTCATATCCCTTCTGCGCCTGATTGGTCGTTACTACTCAGGCCGAATAGGGAGTGCTTTATGGACACTTTTGAGGGTTACAAGCCCCTCAGAACCGTGGGTACTTTGGACCATATCCCTCCGGCGTCCGATTGGTCCTAAGTATTGATCCGATTTTCCCAGCTTGGTGGTGGGAGGATATTGAGCTCTGTCCTGGACAGGTGCTCTATCCCAGCTATCACCTTGTGGGTTTGGGTCCTCCATGACCATGGTTCTTGTCCCATGAATGTGTCCGTCCCTAGCTTCCAACACGTTGCGTATCCATGGTTGTCCTCTGTTGTCGAGCCTGTTTTACATCTTCTGACCGATTTGCAATCTGTTTCCACCTGGGAGGGCCCCTGTCGGCCGGCCATTGGTCGGTGTTCAGACGGACGGTTCCTCCCGCCCCACGTGGAATTGCCTCTATCGGGGGAGCCCCTGTCGGAGACGGTTATCCCCGTCTTAATGTCAAGCTTCAGCCGCGCTCCGTTCGTGCGAGATCTAGCCGGCCCGTCTGTCTCAGTGGCCCTACATTGGTGGGGAGTGGACTACCCAGGTAGCGATGCCTGCGGATGACGTTCACCCATACCGTACCGGCGCCAGAAACACATGTATTTCTCAAACCCTGTCTTTTATCCACGTTGATGGCGTTCCGAATTAACCCTCCAGCTAAGACAAGATACCTGATTAAGCGGTGCCCCGGCACCTGTGGCTCCGGCCACGGGCAGTTCAGGGCCTCCCGCTGGGCGCACGGTGGATTGACCTAGGGCCTCCTCCCCTCACGGGATAGGAGTGGTCCCTGGCTGTTCTCCGCTTAGTGTGCCCGGGTACAACCTCTATGTTGTGAGTGGCTACCTGGTTGATCCTGCCAGTAGCATATGCTTGTCTCAAAGATTAAGCCATGCAAGTCTAAGTACACACGGCCGGTACAGTGAAACTGCGAATTGGCTCATTAAATCAGTTATGGGTTCGATTCCGGAGAGGGATCCTGAGAAATGGCTACCACATCCAAGGAAGGCAGCAGGGGTGCAAATTACCCACTCCCGACACAAACCAAACTCTGCTGTGGGTCGGGTAGGGTAGGGGGCTCACGCCTCCCGCCTCTCCCTTCCCTCGGCGCGGGTGAACTGGTCCTAGCCCGGTTCCCCGCAGTTCCTTTTTGCCTGGGATGCGCCCGACTGGCTCCATCCCCTTTCCCCGTTAGGCACGGCTAGATGACGCACCGATGGGTGGGTGTGTAGGCCGCTACCGAGGGGGACTGGGGGTGTCCGGTGAACCGGGACTTCCCGAAATGGTCTCACATTTTTAAGCGGCTTGAGTATCACCCAGTATCCTCGCGCGGCACTGGGAACCCAGTCAACCGCTCTGCGCCCCGGCGCAGGCGGGGGTTTAATGTCTCCCCGGCCCCACCGGCGCTTCGGCGACGGCGGCAGAGGAGCACCCGGAGGCCCCCATAAAGTTAAACCTACCTGTCTTTGAACTATGACCTCTCGCTCTGGCGAAGGGCGGAGGAAAGGAGGGCAACCTCCCCAACTCCCAACCCTTGAAACACGGACCAAGGAGACTAACGCACGCGCAAGTCAGAGTGTTTTCTCCGACACACCCCGTGGCGCAATGAAAGTGAGGGCCGGCGCGCGCTGGCTGAGGTGGGATCCCGGCCCTACGGGGTTGGGCGCACCACCGGCCCGTCTCGCCCGCTCTGTCGGGGAGGTGGAGCGTGAGCGTGTGCGATAGGACCCGAAAGATGATGAACTATGCCTGGGCGGTCCTGACGTGCAAATCGGTTGTCCGATCACCGCGGTGAGCACGGAAGCTGGGCGGGAAACCCGAGAGAGGGGCCCAAGCCCTGGAAAGAGTTGCAGTTCCGGCGGCGTCCGGTGAGCTCTTGCTGGCCCTTGAAAATCCGTAAGAGAGGGTGTAAATCTCACGTCGGGCCGTACCCATATCCGCAGCAGGTCTCCAAGGGCAACATCCTCTGGCATGTTAGAACAATGCATGTTAAGGAAAGTTGATGAGTCAGATCCGTAACTTCGGGGTAAAGATTGGTTCTAAGGGCAGGGCTGGGTAGGTCGGGCTAGGGTGTGAAATGAGGCTGGGCTCGATTCATGCCGATCTCCCCAGAAAGATGCTCGTCGGCCCCAGTAACAAGGGGTAAGGGATCTCCGGCGGGTATGTAGCCTTCGAACCAAGCTTTTTTGGGACGGAAGGCGTCTTCCTCCACCTCCCCCGTTATTTCTAACTGGTTACCAGGTGCACAGAGAAGGGCCAGGAGGCAGAGTCCGGAGGCCCAGAGAGAGAGTGGGCAAGCAGACTAAAGAAGGTGGGTACCCGGGTGCAAAGTACCACCAGCACCTGGTAATCCTGGTGTGGACTTAGTCTCTGAGTGGTAAGCTGCAGGGTGACCAGGTGCACGAAGGCCGTTTTGGATCACCAGGTGCACGCGGTTCGTAACAGCGGGGCTATATGCTTTAGTGTCCGAGGAAGGGTGCTTAAGAGTGGGTGCCCTGGTTCGGATGGTGGTGGGTGCCCTGGTTCGGATGGTGGTGGGTGCCCTGGTTCGGATGGTGGTGGGTGCCCTGGTTCGGATGGTGGTGGGTGCCCTGGTTCGGATGGTGGTGGGTGCCCTGGTTCGGATGGTGGTGGGTGCCCTGGTTCGGATGGTGGTGGGTGCCCTGGTTCGGATGGTGGTGGGTGCCCTGGTTCGGATGGTGGTGGGTGCCCTGGTTCGGATGGTGGTGGGTGCCCTGGTTCGGATGGTGGTGGGTGCCCTGGTTCGGATGGTGTAAGAGCTTGTGGTGGGGGGTATCCCCCACTGGAGGTCATGCCCATAGAGAGGGGTGTTCCCCGGAGAGTGGGTGAAGGCTATCACTACCTGGTAACCCAAAATAATACCAGGCCCACAGCTGGACATAGTGCAATTTCTGAGAATTTTTGGACTTAGTCATTTTTCAAGAAAGCTCTGTCACTAACTTACATTGATGTTTAAAATGTCCAGTGGCGCCCTCTTGTGGAACATCCCGGGTGGGGGGTGTGTGAGAGGGGGGTATGGGACCGCCTATAGGGTGCTCCCTATCCGGGCATAGTAGTTTGAGGGAGTAAGCTCTACTCTCATGCCCGGAGAGATGGGTGTTCCCCGGATAGTGAGTGAAGGCCTAGAGGCCTGGAGGTCCGTAGTTCCACTGTCCTTAAGGGGGGCAGAGCAGTCAGCCTCTCTGGAGGTTGGCTGCTCTGTCCCCCTTTTTTTTTGGCCTAGTAACCCACAATTATACCAGGCCCACAGATCTGGCCAATGCCCAAACACACATAAAAACACTCATAAATCAGAAATGCTTTATCCCAGTGACATGGGGCTTCAGTATGTATCTCACATAGATAGATATGTTATGTGTGTACCATTTAAAAGTATTTAAAACCATTCTGAAGACTTTTGACCCCAAAATAACACAAGGCCCACAGCTGTGGCCAATGCCCAAACACACATAAAAACACTCATAAATCAGAAATGCTTTATCCCAGTGACATGGGGCTTCAGTATGTATCTCACATAGATAGATATGTTATGTGTGTACCATTTAAAAGTATTTAAAACCATTCTGAATGATTTTGACCTCAAAATAATACAATCACATGATTTGGCCTGGTAACTTAAAAACACATGAAAACCCTCATAAATCAGAAATGCTTTATCCCAGTGACATGGGGCTTCAGTATGTATCTCACATAGATAGATATGTTATGTGTGTACCATTTAAAAGTATTTAAAACCATTCTGAAGACTTTTGACCCCAAAATAACACAAGGCCCACAGCTGTGGCCAATGCCCAAACACACATAAAAACACTCATAAATCAGAAATGCTTTATCCCAGTGACATGGGGCTTCAGTATGTATCTCACATAGATAGATATGTTATGTGTGTACCATTTAAAAGTATTTAAAACCATTCTGAATGATTTTGACCTTATTTGAAAGCTCCATAAATTGATCTATGGCGCCATCAAGCGACTTTTTAAATGTACTTATCCCAATGACATGGGACAGCAGTGGGCTGCTGAAACAGGTGTCCTGGGGGTGGTGATGGCCTTTAAAAGTATTTAAAACCTTTTTAAAAAATTGGTCCTGGTAACCCAGAATAAAACCAGGTGCCCGTTTGGACTTAGTGCAATTTCTGAGAAGAAAAACATAGTCATTTTTCTGAAGATTTTTTGAAAAGCTATATAATTCCCTCTTGCTGTATCTCATTGAGTTGGGCCCTTAGGATGGTGCTCTAAGGGTGGGTATGGAGGTCCATATACCCTCTATAAGTATTTAAAACCGTTTTTCAAAAATTGTCCTGGTAACCCAGAATAAAACCAGGTGCACGTTTGGACTTAGTCTCTGAAGCGAACTGAAAAGTTGGCACTTTGTAACTTTTTTGACCAAAATCTGAAATTTTCAAATAATGATTAAAAATACTTCCTGAGGGGCTAGAGGTCCCAAATTTTGGCTCATACCCTCTCTCGTGATGGGCAACAATTAGCCCCGGGTTAGAAAATTTCGCTTCCATAGGAACCTATTTTTTCGGTAAACGGAACTTTTTTTCGCAAACTTAAAACTCGATTTTCTATTATAAATTGTTATGGAAAAACGGTTTAAATTAGATGGAAATGTTCGTCTACGTGTGCCCTTTCGTGCAAAAAAACCCCCATCCTGATTGGAGTTGTACTTTTCGATTTATTCAAGTTTAAAGTGTCCTACCGTGACATCGGGAATAGCCTTGAAACTGTGTGAGTGACAGTTATTTTTACACACTCGTGACCGTGTGGGGCAGACAGGTACCGGCGCGATTTGAGAAACCTGGTTTTTGACAACTGGAGAACCACATTCCGTCGGCGACCCATAGGTGGTTGCTACTCTGGCCGAATAGGGAGTGCTTTATGGACATTTTTGAGGGTTGCTTGTCCCTCATAACCATGGTTCCTTTGGTTCATATCCCTTCTGCGCCTGATTGGTCGTTACTACTCAGGCCGAATAGGGAGTGCTTTATGGACACTTTTGAGGGTTACAAGCCCCTCAGAACCGTGGGTACTTTGGACCATATCCCTCCGGCGTCCGATTGGTCCTAAGTATTGATCCGATTTTCCCAGCTTGGTGGTGGGAGGATATTGAGCTCTGTCCTGGACAGGTGCTCTATCCCAGCTATCACCTTGTGGGTTTGGGTCCTCCATGACCATGGTTCTTGTCCCATGAATGTGTCCGTCCCTAGCTTCCAACACGTTGCGTATCCATGGTTGTCCTCTGTTGTCGAGCCTGTTTTACATCTTCTGACCGATTTGCAATCTGTTTCCACCTGGGAGGGCCCCTGTCGGCCGGCCATTGGTCGGTGTTCAGACGGACGGTTCCTCCCGCCCCACGTGGAATTGCCTCTATCGGGGGAGCCCCTGTCGGAGACGGTTATCCCCGTCTTAATGTCAAGCTTCAGCCGCGCTCCGTTCGTGCGAGATCTAGCCGGCCCGTCTGTCTCAGTGGCCCTACATTGGTGGGGAGTGGACTACCCAGGTAGCGATGCCTGCGGATGACGTTCACCCATACCGTACCGGCGCCAGAAACACATGTATTTCTCAAACCCTGTCTTTTATCCACGTTGATGGCGTTCCGAATTAACCCTCCAGCTAAGACAAGATACCTGATTAAGCGGTGCCCCGGCACCTGTGGCTCCGGCCACGGGCAGTTCAGGGCCTCCCGCTGGGCGCACGGTGGATTGACCTAGGGCCTCCTCCCCTCACGGGATAGGAGTGGTCCCTGGCTGTTCTCCGCTTAGTGTGCCCGGGTACAACCTCTATGTTGTGAGTGGCTACCTGGTTGATCCTGCCAGTAGCATATGCTTGTCTCAAAGATTAAGCCATGCAAGTCTAAGTACACACGGCCGGTACAGTGAAACTGCGAATTGGCTCATTAAATCAGTTATGGGTTCGATTCCGGAGAGGGATCCTGAGAAATGGCTACCACATCCAAGGAAGGCAGCAGGGGTGCAAATTACCCACTCCCGACACAAACCAAACTCTGCTGTGGGTCGGGTAGGGTAGGGGGCTCACGCCTCCCGCCTCTCCCTTCCCTCGGCGCGGGTGAACTGGTCCTAGCCCGGTTCCCCGCAGTTCCTTTTTGCCTGGGATGCGCCCGACTGGCTCCATCCCCTTTCCCCGTTAGGCACGGCTAGATGACGCACCGATGGGTGGGTGTGTAGGCCGCTACCGAGGGGGACTGGGGGTGTCCGGTGAACCGGGACTTCCCGAAATGGTCTCACATTTTTAAGCGGCTTGAGTATCACCCAGTATCCTCGCGCGGCACTGGGAACCCAGTCAACCGCTCTGCGCCCCGGCGCAGGCGGGGGTTTAATGTCTCCCCGGCCCCACCGGCGCTTCGGCGACGGCGGCAGAGGAGCACCCGGAGGCCCCCATAAAGTTAAACCTACCTGTCTTTGAACTATGACCTCTCGCTCTGGCGAAGGGCGGAGGAAAGGAGGGCAACCTCCCCAACTCCCAACCCTTGAAACACGGACCAAGGAGACTAACGCACGCGCAAGTCAGAGTGTTTTCTCCGACACACCCCGTGGCGCAATGAAAGTGAGGGCCGGCGCGCGCTGGCTGAGGTGGGATCCCGGCCCTACGGGGTTGGGCGCACCACCGGCCCGTCTCGCCCGCTCTGTCGGGGAGGTGGAGCGTGAGCGTGTGCGATAGGACCCGAAAGATGATGAACTATGCCTGGGCGGTCCTGACGTGCAAATCGGTTGTCCGATCACCGCGGTGAGCACGGAAGCTGGGCGGGAAACCCGAGAGAGGGGCCCAAGCCCTGGAAAGAGTTGCAGTTCCGGCGGCGTCCGGTGAGCTCTTGCTGGCCCTTGAAAATCCGTAAGAGAGGGTGTAAATCTCACGTCGGGCCGTACCCATATCCGCAGCAGGTCTCCAAGGGCAACATCCTCTGGCATGTTAGAACAATGCATGTTAAGGAAAGTTGATGAGTCAGATCCGTAACTTCGGGGTAAAGATTGGTTCTAAGGGCAGGGCTGGGTAGGTCGGGCTAGGGTGTGAAATGAGGCTGGGCTCGATTCATGCCGATCTCCCCAGAAAGATGCTCGTCGGCCCCAGTAACAAGGGGTAAGGGATCTCCGGCGGGTATGTAGCCTTCGAACCAAGCTTTTTTGGGACGGAAGGCGTCTTCCTCCACCTCCCCCGTTATTTCTAACTGGTTACCAGGTGCACAGAGAAGGGCCAGGAGGCAGAGTCCGGAGGCCCAGAGAGAGAGTGGGCAAGCAGACTAAAGAAGGTGGGTACCCGGGTGCAAAGTACCACCAGCACCTGGTAATCCTGGTGTGGACTTAGTCTCTGAGTGGTAAGCTGCAGGGTGACCAGGTGCACGAAGGCCGTTTTGGATCACCAGGTGCACGCGGTTCGTAACAGCGGGGCTATATGCTTTAGTGTCCGAGGAAGGGTGCTTAAGAGTGGGTGCCCTGGTTCGGATGGTGGTGGGTGCCCTGGTTCGGATGGTGGTGGGTGCCCTGGTTCGGATGGTGGTGGGTGCCCTGGTTCGGATGGTGGTGGGTGCCCTGGTTCGGATGGTGGTGGGTGCCCTGGTTCGGATGGTGGTGGGTGCCCTGGTTCGGATGGTGGTGGGTGCCCTGGTTCGGATGGTGGTGGGTGCCCTGGTTCGGATGGTGGTGGGTGCCCTGGTTCGGATGGTGGTGGGTGCCCTGGTTCGGATGGTGGTGGGTGCCCTGGTTCGGATGGTGTAAGAGCTTGTGGTGGGGGGTATCCCCCACTGGAGGTCATGCCCATAGAGAGGGGTGTTCCCCGGAGAGTGGGTGAAGGCTATCACTACCTGGTAACCCAAAATAATACCAGGCCCACAGCTGGACATAGTGCAATTTCTGAGAATTTTTGGACTTAGTCATTTTTCAAGAAAGCTCTGTCACTAACTTACATTGATGTTTAAAATGTCCAGTGGCGCCCTCTTGTGGAACATCCCGGGTGGGGGGTGTGTGAGAGGGGGGTATGGGACCGCCTATAGGGTGCTCCCTATCCGGGCATAGTAGTTTGAGGGAGTAAGCTCTACTCTCATGCCCGGAGAGATGGGTGTTCCCCGGATAGTGAGTGAAGGCCTAGAGGCCTGGAGGTCCGTAGTTCCACTGTCCTTAAGGGGGGCAGAGCAGTCAGCCTCTCTGGAGGTTGGCTGCTCTGTCCCCCTTTTTTTTTGGCCTAGTAACCCACAATTATACCAGGCCCACAGATCTGGCCAATGCCCAAACACACATAAAAACACTCATAAATCAGAAATGCTTTATCCCAGTGACATGGGGCTTCAGTATGTATCTCACATAGATAGATATGTTATGTGTGTACCATTTAAAAGTATTTAAAACCATTCTGAAGACTTTTGACCCCAAAATAACACAAGGCCCACAGCTGTGGCCAATGCCCAAACACACATAAAAACACTCATAAATCAGAAATGCTTTATCCCAGTGACATGGGGCTTCAGTATGTATCTCACATAGATAGATATGTTATGTGTGTACCATTTAAAAGTATTTAAAACCATTCTGAATGATTTTGACCTCAAAATAATACAATCACATGATTTGGCCTGGTAACTTAAAAACACATGAAAACCCTCATAAATCAGAAATGCTTTATCCCAGTGACATGGGGCTTCAGTATGTATCTCACATAGATAGATATGTTATGTGTGTACCATTTAAAAGTATTTAAAACCATTCTGAAGACTTTTGACCCCAAAATAACACAAGGCCCACAGCTGTGGCCAATGCCCAAACACACATAAAAACACTCATAAATCAGAAATGCTTTATCCCAGTGACATGGGGCTTCAGTATGTATCTCACATAGATAGATATGTTATGTGTGTACCATTTAAAAGTATTTAAAACCATTCTGAATGATTTTGACCTTATTTGAAAGCTCCATAAATTGATCTATGGCGCCATCAAGCGACTTTTTAAATGTACTTATCCCAATGACATGGGACAGCAGTGGGCTGCTGAAACAGGTGTCCTGGGGGTGGTGATGGCCTTTAAAAGTATTTAAAACCTTTTTAAAAAATTGGTCCTGGTAACCCAGAATAAAACCAGGTGCCCGTTTGGACTTAGTGCAATTTCTGAGAAGAAAAACATAGTCATTTTTCTGAAGATTTTTTTAAAAGCTATATAATTCCCTCTTGCTGTATCTCATTGAGTTGGGCCCTTAGGATGGTGCTCTAAGGGTGGGTATGGAGGTCCATATACCCTCTATAAGTATTTAAAACCGTTTTTCAAAAATTGTCCTGGTAACCCAGAATAAAACCAGGTGCACGTTTGGACTTAGTCTCTGAAGCGAACTGAAAAGTTGGCACTTTGTAACTTTTTTGACCAAAATCTGAAATTTTCAAATAATGATTAAAAATACTTCCCGGGGGGCTAGAGGTCCCAGACTTCGGCTCATACCCTCTCTCGTGATGGGCAACAATTAGCCCCGGGTTAGAAAATGTCGCTTCTATAGGAACCTATTTTTTCGGTAAACGGAACTTTTTTTCGCAAACTTAAAACTCGATTTTCTATTATAAATTGTTATGGAAAAACGGTTTAAATTAGATGGAAATGTTCGTCTACGTGTGCCCTTTCGTGCAAAAAAACCCCCATCCTGATTGGAGTTGTACTTTTCGATTTATTCAAGTTTAAAGTGTCCTACCGTGACATCGGGAATAGCCTTGAAACTGTGTGAGTGACAGTTATTTTTACACACTCGTAGCCGTGTGGGGCAGACAGGTACCGGCGCGAAATCATAAACCTGGTTTTTGACAACACGACTTCCATGGCCTAGAAGCTCGGGGATAGTGGCAAACTACTAGTCCGATATAATAAATGCGAAACGGACACTTCTGAGGGTTGCTTGTCCCTCGGAACCATGGTAGTTCGGTCCTTATCCCTTCGGCGACCGATTGATGATTACTACTCATGCCGAATAGGGAGAGCTTTATGGACACTTTTGAGGGTTACAAGCCCCTCAGAACCGTGGGTACTTTGGACCATATCCCTTCCGCGCCTGCCCTGTACACTAATCTCTGAATCCGTATCAGAGTGCCTCTTTTCAGGCATATTGACAAGTGTGTATAGCCCTGGAAGCCTATGAAAGTACCAGGGCATGGCTGTCTGGCCTTGGCATTATGCCCTAAGGATTTGGGCCGTCAAAGGGCATTAGGGCCTATGGGTTTGGGCCTTCAAGGGCAGTACACTAATCTCTGAATCCGTATCAGAGTGCCTCTTTTCAGGCATATTGACAAGTGTGTATAGCCCTGGAAGCCTATGAAAGTACCAGGGCATGGCTGTCTGGCCTTGGCATTATGCCCTAAGGATTTGGGCCGTCAAAGGGCATTAGGGCCTATGGGTTTGGGCCTTCAAGGGCAGTACACTAATCTCTGAATCCGTATCAGAGTGCCTCTTTTCAGGCATATTGACAAGTGTGTATAGCCCTGGAAGCCTATGAAAGTACCAGGGCATGGCTGTCTGGCCTTGGCATTATGCCCTAAGGATTTGGGCCGTCAAAGGGCATTAGGGCCTATGGGTTTGGGCCTTCAAGGGCAGTACACTAATCTCTGAATCCGTATCAGAGTGCCTCTTTTCAGGCATATTGACAAGTGTGTATAGCCCTGGAAGCCTATGAAAGTACCAGGGCATGGCTGTCTGGCCTTGGCATTATGCCCTAAGGATTTGGGCCGTCAAAGGGCATTAGGGCCTATGGGTTTGGGCCTTCAAGGGCAGTACACTAATCTCTGAATCCGTATCAGAGTGCCTCTTTTCAGGCATATTGACAAGTGTGTATAGCCCTGGAAGCCTATGAAAGTAAAGGATTTGGGCCGTCAAAGGGCATTTGGGCCGTCAAAGGGCATTAGGGCCTTGGGTCTTTAGGTTCCCAGGCTCTCGGTGGAAAAAAACGGTGTGATCCCCAGCGGGGCTCGAACACCGATCGTCAGATCGTAAGCCACAGCCGCTACCCCCATGGCCAACTGGGCTTTGACGAACAAAGAGGCCCTGGAAGCCTATGAAAGTACCAGGGCATGGCTGTCTGGCCTTGGCATTATGCCCTAAGGATTTGGGCCGTCAGAGGGCATTTGGGCCGTCAGAGGGCATTAGGGCCGTCAGAGGGCATTAGGGCCGTCAAAGGGCATTAGGGCCGTCAAAGGGCATTAGGGCCTTGGGTCTTTAGGTTCCCAGGCTCTCGGTGGAAAAAAACGGTGTGATCCCCAGCGGGGCTCGAACACCGATCGTCAGATCGTAAGCCACAGCCGCTACCCCCATGGCCAACTGGGCTTTGACGAACAAAGAGGCAACGAGGTGATCTTTATGGTCAAATTTCCAATCAGTCCAATTGGTCTGATATTGGCCCACACCTGGGGCTCATTAAGCCCTAGTTAGGGTTAGGTCGTTGTTTGGTGGAGCAAACAAAGAGACATACACGCACGCAGGAGAGAGAAGCTATGAACAGTAGACTAAAACGTGATTGTGGGCTTTGTTCCAAGCGGAATATCGTGCGGATAGACCGACATTTCAAGTCTGTCCATGCACTTAAGCCTGCTACTACAGAATGGAAGCGTGCTATGCAATCTAGCCGGCGTTCAACTGAGAGACAGCAGCCCGAATCATGGCAGTGTATGCAGCCTAACAACGGTGTTGCACCGCAGCTGGAGCCCTGGGAGAACCCTGGGTATTTCCAGTGTGTTGAAAGTGAGTTGTCCGTGGAGCAGCAGCTGGTAGACAAGGGTGAGCAGTCCGCGGTGGTGGATCAGCAGCTGTGGGACGAGAGTGAGCAGGCGGCGGCGACTGCGCCGGTGCAGTCAACCAGTCAGATCGGTGGTGAACCATGCTCGGAACCGAGGGAGCAAGGCTGCGTCATGGTGACTTCCACGGAGAGCGAGAGTGATGAAGGCGGCGGTGTGTCCTCCAGAATTGAAGGTTGGAGGAATGGAATTTTGACTGAATATGAACACTTTGCTATTGGTAAAAACCCTTCAGTTAAACGAATTGACAATAGTCGCACCAGTCTATCCAGAGTACGACAATTCCTCCGCTATATGTCAGAGGGCAAGGCCGATGAAGGACTGTGTTCTCTGGATAACTACAGACGTGTGTATGAGTGGTATGGTGAATGTGAAGACCGTTGTTTGGCACCATCCACGTTAAAAATGTACCGAGCTGATGTTCGAAGTTTCCTGAATTATCTTATTCAGTTCCGGCCAAAAGGTCTGCAGGCTAAAGCCAGTGGAATTCGAAAGGTGTTACTCTGCTTGGCAAAGATGGACAGGGATTCGCGGCAGAGCCAGGCAACACACAGGGCAAAATTCCGCAAACGGTGCAGGGACGAGGTGCTCAGCGCTGCGGAGTTAAGCCGCTTTGTTGAGCTAAGTAATCAAGCTATTCCTTCGGTTCTCAGTAGGCTGGAGGTCCGAGCCACCTGCGCTGATAGACGTAGGTTTGCGGCTCTCATGTCCAGCCGGTTGGCCATCTTTAATGGCACTCGACGATCCCCAGTCACCACCTTCAGTGAGAGGGAATTTACTGAAGTAACCCCGGAAAGTGGGGGTTATCAGATGTGCATTTCAAGCCACAAAACGAACTATAGCTTCGGTGAGTGCAGAGTTGTTCTATCTGAGCAGGAATACACTTGGCTTAAACGATTCCATCAGATCAGGCCTAATCTGAGTGGAATCACCTCAGACACAACACTCTTCTTTTTCACGTCCTGCGGTCAACCGTACGGCAATCTCTGTGAGTATGTGGGCCAGATATTTGCAGAGTTTGGCATTGGAAGTAAAGTCACCTTCGGTACAATTCGACGAAGCGTTGCTACATTGAACTTTAATCAAGGCTCGGTTACAGACCGGGGAACTGTGGCTGACCATATGTGTCATTCTCTGGAAACGCAGGCACGGTACTACCGGTACCATGATTTGCCTCGTAACGCCAGCCGAGCGCGGTCACTAATTGAGGGACAAATCAACCCATGATTCACTGATAAATAAAGAACATTTATTTGAAATTCACCCATGTCTTTGTGTGTCATTTGGTCACGGTTGAGAATGTATGGAGGCCTGAGGGTCTGAAATACCAGGGTGTTATGGGGTACCAGGTGCACTGAGCTGAAGAGACAGGCCGAGATAGAGGGCAGGCAGGTGGGCAGGCAGGGTAGAGAGAGTAAGCCTTGGTAACCAGTTCAATCACCAGGTACACATGCTGGACTTAGTGCAATGAGAGAGAAGTATGACTCTGTCATTGAATTGTATTGGGTTACCAGGTGACCTTGGTGGGGGGTGTGGGTCCCCCCTATGGGGTCTCCCTAACCCCCCTATGGTGGTCTCAGAGTGGGCATGTAGGTCTGTATACCCTTTAAAAATGTCACCCCTCCATAAATTGATCTATGGCGCCATCAAGCGACTTTTTAAATGTACTTATCCCACTGACATGGGTCAGCAGTGGGGTGCTGAAACATGTGTCCTGGGGGTGGTGATGGCCTTTAAAAGTATTTAAAACCTTTTAAAAAAATTGGTCCTGGTAACCCAAACATAAAACATAGTGCAATTTCTGAGAGGTGAAACATAGCCGTTTTTGTGAGACTTTTGGACTTAGTCATTTTTCAGAGAATTATTTGAAAGCTCCATAAATTGATCTATGGCGCCATCAAGCGACTTTTTAAATGTACTTATCCCACTGACATGGGACAGCAGTGGGGTGCTGAAACAGGTGTCCTGGGGGTGGTGATGGCCTTTAAAAGTATTTAAAACCTTTTTAAAAAATTGGTCCTGGTAACCCAGAATAAAACCAGGTGCCCGTTTGGACTTAGTGCAATTTCTGAGAAGAAAAACATAGTCATTTTTCTGAAGATTTTTTGAAAAGCTATATAATTCCCTCTTGCTGTATCTCATTGAGTTGGGCCCTTAGGATGGTGCTCTAAGGGTGGGTATGGAGGTCCATATACCCTCTATAAGTATTTAAAACCGTTTTTCAAAAATTGTCCTGGTAACCCAGAATAAAACCAGGTGCACGTTTGGACTTAGTCTCTGAAGCGAACTGAAAAGTTGGCACTTTGTAACTTTTTTGACCAAAATCTGAAATTTTCAAATAATGATTAAAAATACTTCCTGAGGGGCTAGAGGTCCCAAATTTTGGCTCATACCCTCTCTCGTGATGGGCAACAATTAGCCCCGGGTTAGAAAATTTCGCTTCCATAGGAACCTATTTTTCCGGTAAACGGAACTTTTTTTCGCAAACTTAAAACTCGATTTTCTATTATAAATTGTTATGGAAAAACGGTTTAAATTAGATGGAAATGTTCGTCTACGTGTGCCCTTTCGTGCAAAAAAACCCCATCCTGATTGGAGTTGTACTTTTCGATTTATTCAAGTTTAAAGTGTCCTACCGTGACATCGGGAATAGCCTTGAAACTGTGTGAGTGATAGTTATTTTTACACACTCGTGGCCGTGTGGGGCAGACAGGTACCGGCGCGATTTGAGAAACCTGGTTTTTGACAACTGGAGAACCACATTCCGTCGGCGACCCATAGGTGGTTGCTACTCTGGCCGAATAGGGAGTGCTTTATGGACATTTTTGAGGGTTGCTTGTCCCTCATAACCATGGTTCCTTTGGTTCATATCCCTTCTGCGCCTGATTGGTCGTTACTACTCAGGCCGAATAGGGAGTGCTTTATGGACACTTTTGAGGGTTACAAGCCCCTCAGAACCGTGGGTACTTTGGACCATATCCCTCCGGCGTCCGATTGGTCCTAAGTATTGATCCGATTTTCCCAGCTTGGTGGTGGGAGGATATTGAGCTCTGTCCTGGACAGGTGCTCTATCCCAGCTATCACCTTGTGGGTTTGGGTCCTCCATGACCATGGTTCTTGTCCCATGAATGTGTCCGTCCCTAGCTTCCAACACGTTGCGTATCCATGGTTGTCCTCTGTTGTCGAGCCTGTTTTACATCTTCTGACCGATTTGCAATCTGTTTCCACCTGGGAGGGCCCCTGTCGGCCGGCCATTGGTCGGTGTTCAGACGGACGGTTCCTCCCGCCCCACGTGGAATTGCCTCTATCGGGGGAGCCCCTGTCGGAGACGGTTATCCCCGTCTTAATGTCAAGCTTCAGCCGCGCTCCGTTCGTGCGAGATCTAGCCGGCCCGTCTGTCTCAGTGGCCCTACATTGGTGGGGAGTGGACTACCCAGGTAGCGATGCCTGCGGATGACGTTCACCCATACCGTACCGGCGCCAGAAACACATGTATTTCTCAAACCCTGTCTTTTATCCACGTTGATGGCGTTCCGAATTAACCCTCCAGCTAAGACAAGATACCTGATTAAGCGGTGCCCCGGCACCTGTGGCTCCGGCCACGGGCAGTTCAGGGCCTCCCGCTGGGCGCACGGTGGATTGACCTAGGGCCTCCTCCCCTCACGGGATAGGAGTGGTCCCTGGCTGTTCTCCGCTTAGTGTGCCCGGGTACAACCTCTATGTTGTGAGTGGCTACCTGGTTGATCCTGCCAGTAGCATATGCTTGTCTCAAAGATTAAGCCATGCAAGTCTAAGTACACACGGCCGGTACAGTGAAACTGCGAATGGCTCATTAAATCAGTTATGGGTTCGATTCCGGAGAGGGATCCTGAGAAATGGCTACCACATCCAAGGAAGGCAGCAGGGGTGCAAATTACCCACTCCCGACACAAACCAAACTCTGCTGTGGGTCGGGTAGGGTAGGGGGCTCACGCCTCCCGCCTCTCCCTTCCCTCGGCGCGGGTGAACTGGTCCTAGCCCGGTTCCCCGCAGTTCCTTTTTGCCTGGGATGCGCCCGACTGGCTCCATCCCCTTTCCCCGTTAGGCACGGCTAGATGACGCACCGATGGGTGGGTGTGTAGGCCGCTACCGAGGGGGACTGGGGGTGTCCGGTGAACCGGGACTTCCCGAAATGGTCTCACATTTTTAAGCGGCTTGAGTATCACCCAGTATCCTCGCGCGGCACTGGGAACCCAGTCAACCGCTCTGCGCCCCGGCGCAGGCGGGGGTTTAATGTCTCCCCGGCCCCACCGGCGCTTCGGCGACGGCGGCAGAGGAGCACCCGGAGGCCCCCATAAAGTTAAACCTACCTGTCTTTGAACTATGACCTCTCGCTCTGGCGAAGGGCGGAGGAAAGGAGGGCAACCTCCCCAACTCCCAACCCTTGAAACACGGACCAAGGAGACTAACGCACGCGCAAGTCAGAGTGTTTTCTCCGACACACCCCGTGGCGCAATGAAAGTGAGGGCCGGCGCGCGCTGGCTGAGGTGGGATCCCGGCCCTACGGGGTTGGGCGCACCACCGGCCCGTCTCGCCCGCTCTGTCGGGGAGGTGGAGCGTGAGCGTGTGCGATAGGACCCGAAAGATGATGAACTATGCCTGGGCGGTCCTGACGTGCAAATCGGTTGTCCGATCACCGCGGTGAGCACGGAAGCTGGGCGGGAAACCCGAGAGAGGGGCCCAAGCCCTGGAAAGAGTTGCAGTTCCGGCGGCGTCCGGTGAGCTCTTGCTGGCCCTTGAAAATCCGTAAGAGAGGGTGTAAATCTCACGTCGGGCCGTACCCATATCCGCAGCAGGTCTCCAAGGGCAACATCCTCTGGCATGTTAGAACAATGCATGTTAAGGAAAGTTGATGAGTCAGATCCGTAACTTCGGGGTAAAGATTGGTTCTAAGGGCAGGGCTGGGTAGGTCGGGCTAGGGTGTGAAATGAGGCTGGGCTCGATTCATGCCGATCTCCCCAGAAAGATGCTCGTCGGCCCCAGTAACAAGGGGTAAGGGATCTCCGGCGGGTATGTAGCCTTCGAACCAAGCTTTTTTGGGACGGAAGGCGTCTTCCTCCACCTCCCCCGTTATTTCTAACTGGTTACCAGGTGCACAGAGAAGGGCCAGGAGGCAGAGTCCGGAGGCCCAGAGAGAGAGTGGGCAAGCAGACTAAAGAAGGTGGGTACCCGGGTGCAAAGTACCACCAGCACCTGGTAATCCTGGTGTGGACTTAGTCTCTGAGTGGTAAGCTGCAGGGTGACCAGGTGCACGAAGGCCGTTTTGGATCACCAGGTGCACGCGGTTCGTAACAGCGGGGCTATATGCTTTAGTGTCCGAGGAAGGGTGCTTAAGAGTGGGTGCCCTGGTTCGGATGGTGGTGGGTGCCCTGGTTCGGATGGTGGTGGGTGCCCTGGTTCGGATGGTGGTGGGTGCCCTGGTTCGGATGGTGGTGGGTGCCCTGGTTCGGATGGTGGTGGGTGCCCTGGTTCGGATGGTGGTGGGTGCCCTGGTTCGGATGGTGGTGGGTGCCCTGGTTCGCATGGTGGTGGGTGCCCTGGTTCGGATGGTGGTGGGTGCCCTGGTTCGGATGGTGTAAGAGCTTGTGGTGGGGGGTATCCCCCACTGGAGGTCATGCCCATAGAGAGGGGTGTTCCCCGGAGAGTGGGTGAAGGCTATCACTACCTGGTAACCCAAAATAATACCAGGCCCACAGCTGGACATAGTGCAATTTCTGAGAATTTTTGGACTTAGTCATTTTTCAAGAAAGCTCTGTCACTAACTTACATTGATGTTTAAAATGTCCAGTGGCGCCCTCTTGTGGAACATCCCGGGTGGGGGGTGTGTGAGAGGGGGGTATGGGACCGCCTATAGGGTGCTCCCTATCCGGGCATAGTAGTTTGAGGGAGTAAGCTCTACTCTCATGCCCGGAGAGATGGGTGTTCCCCGGATAGTGAGTGAAGGCCTAGAGGCCTGGAGGTCCGTAGTTCCACTGTCCTTAAGGGGGGCAGAGCAGTCAGCCTCTCTGGAGGTTGGCTGCTCTGTCCCCCTTTTTTTTTGGCCTAGTAACCCACAATTATACCAGGCCCACAGATCTGGCCAATGCCCAAACACACATAAAAACACTCATAAATCAGAAATGCTTTATCCCAGTGACATGGGGCTTCAGTATGTATCTCACATAGATAGATATGTTATGTGTGTACCATTTAAAAGTATTTAAAACCATTCTGAAGACTTTTGACCCCAAAATAACACAAGGCCCACAGCTGTGGCCAATGCCCAAACACACATAAAAACACTCATAAATCAGAAATGCTTTATCCCAGTGACATGGGGCTTCAGTATGTATCTCACATAGATAGATATGTTATGTGTGTACCATTTAAAAGTATTTAAAACCATTCTGAATGATTTTGACCTCAAAATAATACAATCACATGATTTGGCCTGGTAACTTAAAAACACATGAAAACCCTCATAAATCAGAAATGCTTTATCCCAGTGACATGGGGCTTCAGTATGTATCTCACATAGATAGATATGTTATGTGTGTACCATTTAAAAGTATTTAAAACCATTCTGAATTCTTTTGACCCCAAAATAACACAAGGCCCACAGCTGTGGCCAATGCCCAAACACACATAAAAACACTCATAAATCAGAAATGCTTTATCCCAGTGACATGGGGCTTCAGTATGTATCTCACATAGATAGATATGTTATGTGTGTACCATTTAAAAGTATTTAAAACCATTCTGAATGATTTTGACCTTATTTGAAAGCTCCATAAATTGATCTATGGCGCCATCAAGCGACTTTTTAAATGTACTTATCCCACTGACATGGGACAGCAGTGGGCTGCTGAAACAGGTGTCCTGGGGGTGGTGATGGCCTTTAAAAGTATTTAAAACCTTTTTAAAAAATGGTCCTGGTAACCCAGAATAAAACCAGGTGCCCGTTTGGACTTAGTGCAATTTCTGAGAAGAAAAACATAGTCATTTTTCTGAAGATTTTTTGAAAAGCTATATAATTCCCTCTTGCTGTATCTCATTGAGTTGGGCCCTTAGGATGGTGCTCTAAGGGTGGGTATGGAGGTCCATATACCCTCTATAAGTATTTAAAACCGTTTTTCAAAAATTGTCCTGGTAACCCAGAATAAAACCAGGTGCACGTTTGGACTTAGTCTCTGAAGCGAACTGAAAAGTTGGCACTTTGTAACTTTTTTGACCAAAATCTGAAATTTTCAAATAATGATTAAAAATACTTCCCGGGGGGCTAGAGGTCCCAGACTTCGGCTCATACCCTCTCTCGTGATGGGCAACAATTAGCCCCGGGTTAGAAAATGTCGCTTCTATAGGAACCTATTTTTTCGGTAAACGGAACTTTTTTTCGCAAACTTAAAACTCGATTTTCTATTATAAATTGTTATGGAAAAACGGTTTAAATTAGATGGAAATGTTCGTCTACGTGTGCCCTTTCGTGCAAAAAAACCCCCATCCTGATTGGAGTTGTACTTTTCGATTTATTCAAGTTTAAAGTGTCCTACCTTGACATCGGAAAAGCCTTGAAACTGTGTGAGTGACAGTTATTTTTACACACTCGTGGCCGTGTGGGGCAGACAGGTACCGGCGCGAAATCATAAACCTGGTTTTTGACAACACGACTTCCATGGCCTAGAAGCTCGGGGATAGTGGCAAACTACTAGTCCGATATAATAAATGCGAAACGGACACTTCTGAGGGTTGCTTGTCCCTCGGAACCATGGTAGTTCGGTCCTTATCCCTTCGGCGACCGATTGATGATTACTACTCATGCCGAATAGGGAGAGCTTTATGGACACTTTTGAGGGTTACAAGCCCCTCAGAACCGTGGGTACTTTGGACCATATCCCTCCGGCGTCCGATTGGTCCTAAGTATTGATCCGATTTTCCCAGCTTGGTGGTGGGAGGATATTGAGCTCTGTCCTGGACAGGTGCTCTATCCCAGCTATCACCTTGTGGGTTTGGGTCCTCCATGACCATGGTTCTTGTCCCATGAATGTGTCCGTCCCTAGCTTCCAACACGTTGCGTATCCATGGTTGTCCTCTGTTGTCGAGCCTGTTTTACATCTTCTGACCGATTTGCAATCTGTTTCCACCTGGGAGGGCCCCTGTCGGCCGGCCATTGGTCGGTGTTCAGACGGACGGTTCCTCCCGCCCCACGTGGAATTGCCTCTATCGGGGGAGCCCCTGTCGGAGACGGTTATCCCCGTCTTAATGTCAAGCTTCAGCCGCGCTCCGTTCGTGCGAGATCTAGCCGGCCCGTCTGTCTCAGTGGCCCTACATTGGTGGGGAGTGGACTACCCAGGTAGCGATGCCTGCGGATGACGTTCACCCATACCGTACCGGCGCCAGAAACACATGTATTTCTCAAACCCTGTCTTTTATCCACGTTGATGGCGTTCCGAATTAACCCTCCAGCTAAGACAAGATACCTGATTAAGCGGTGCCCCGGCACCTGTGGCTCCGGCCACGGGCAGTTCAGGGCCTCCCGCTGGGCGCACGGTGGATTGACCTAGGGCCTCCTCCCCTCACGGGATAGGAGTGGTCCCTGGCTGTTCTCCGCTTAGTGTGCCCGGGTACAACCTCTATGTTGTGAGTGGCTACCTGGTTGATCCTGCCAGTAGCATATGCTTGTCTCAAAGATTAAGCCATGCAAGTCTAAGTACACACGGCCGGTACAGTGAAACTGCGAATGGCTCATTAAATCAGTTATGGGTTCGATTCCGGAGAGGGATCCTGAGAAATGGCTACCACATCCAAGGAAGGCAGCAGGGGTGCAAATTACCCACTCCCGACACAAACCAAACTCTGCTGTGGGTCGGGTAGGGTAGGGGGCTCACGCCTCCCGCCTCTCCCTTCCCTCGGCGCGGGTGAACTGGTCCTAGCCCGGTTCCCCGCAGTTCCTTTTTGCCTGGGATGCGCCCGACTGGCTCCATCCCCTTTCCCCGTTAGGCACGGCTAGATGACGCACCGATGGGTGGGTGTGTAGGCCGCTACCGAGGGGGACTGGGGGTGTCCGGTGAACCGGGACTTCCCGAAATGGTCTCACATTTTTAAGCGGCTTGAGTATCACCCAGTATCCTCGCGCGGCACTGGGAACCCAGTCAACCGCTCTGCGCCCCGGCGCAGGCGGGGGTTTAATGTCTCCCCGGCCCCACCGGCGCTTCGGCGACGGCGGCAGAGGAGCACCCGGAGGCCCCCATAAAGTTAAACCTACCTGTCTTTGAACTATGACCTCTCGCTCTGGCGAAGGGCGGAGGAAAGGAGGGCAACCTCCCCAACTCCCAACCCTTGAAACACGGACCAAGGAGACTAACGCACGCGCAAGTCAGAGTGTTTTCTCCGACACACCCCGTGGCGCAATGAAAGTGAGGGCCGGCGCGCGCTGGCTGAGGTGGGATCCCGGCCCTACGGGGTTGGGCGCACCACCGGCCCGTCTCGTCCGCTCTGTCGGGGAGGTGGAGCGTGAGCGTGTGCGATAGGACCCGAAAGATGATGAACTATGCCTGGGCGGTCCTGACGTGCAAATCGGTTGTCCGATCACCGCGGTGAGCACGGAAGCTGGGCGGGAAACCCGAGAGAGGGGCCCAAGCCCTGGAAAGAGTTGCAGTTCCGGCGGCGTCCGGTGAGCTCTTGCTGGCCCTTGAAAATCCGTAAGAGAGGGTGTAAATCTCACGTCGGGCCGTACCCATATCCGCAGCAGGTCTCCAAGGGCAACATCCTCTGGCATGTTAGAACAATGCATGTTAAGGAAAGTTGATGAGTCAGATCCGTAACTTCGGGGTAAAGATTGGTTCTAAGGGCAGGGCTGGGTAGGTCGGGCTAGGGTGTGAAATGAGGCTGGGCTCGATTCATGCCGATCTCCCCAGAAAGATGCTCGTCGGCCCCAGTAACAAGGGGTAAGGGATCTCCGGCGGGTATGTAGCCTTCGAACCAAGCTTTTTTGGGACAGAAGGCGTCTTCCTCCACCTCCCCCGTTATTTCTAACTGGTTACCAGGTGCACAGAGAAGGGCCAGGAGGCAGAGTCCGGAGGCCCAGAGAGAGAGTGGGCAAGCAGACTAAAGAAGGTGGGTACCCGGGTGCAAAGTACCACCAGCACCTGGTAATCCTGGTGTGGACTTAGTCTCTGAGTGGTAAGCTGCAGGGTGACCAGGTGCACGAAGGCCGTTTTGGATCACCAGGTGCACGCGGTTCGTAACAGCGGGGCTATATGCTTTAGTGTCCGAGGAAGGGTGCTTAAGAGTGGGTGCCCTGGTTCGGATGGTGGTGGGTGCCCTGGTTCGGATGGTGGTGGGTGCCCTGGTTCGGATGGTGGTGGGTGCCCTGGTTCGGATGGTGGTGGGTGCCCTGGTTCGGATGGTGGTGGGTGCCCTGGTTCGGATGGTGGTGGGTGCCCTGGTTCGGATGGTGGTGGGTGCCCTGGTTCGGATGGTGTAAGAGCTTGTGGTGGGGGGTATCCCCCACTGGAGGTCATGCCCATAGAGAGGGGTGTTCCCCGGAGAGTGGGTGAAGGCTATCACTACCTGGTAACCCAAAATAATACCAGGCCCACAGCTGGACATAGTGCAATTTCTGAGAATTTTTGGACTTAGTCATTTTTCAAGAAAGCTCTGTCACTAACTTACATTGATGTTTAAAATGTCCAGTGGCGCCCTCTTGTGGAACATCCCGGGTGGGGGGTGTGTGAGAGGGGGGTATGGGACCGCCTATGGGGTGCTCCCTATCCGGGCATAGTAGTTTGAGGGAGTAAGCTCTACTCTCATGCCCGGAGAGATGGGTGTTCCCCGGATAGTGAGTGAAGGCCTAGAGGCCTGGAGGTCCGTAGTTCCACTGTCCTTAAGGGGGGCAGAGCAGTCAGCCTCTCTGGAGGTTGGCTGCTCTGTCCCCCTTTTTTTTTGGCCTAGTAACCCACAATTATACCAGGCCCACAGATCTGGCCAATGCCCAAACACACATAAAAACACTCATAAATCAGAAATGCTTTATCCCAGTGACATGGGGCTTCAGTATGTATCTCACATAGATAGATATGTTATGTGTGTACCATTTAAAAGTATTTAAAACCATTCTGAATGATTTTGACCTCAAAATAATACAATCACATGATTTGGCCTGGTAACTTAAAAACACATGAAAACCCTCATAAATCAGAAATGCTTTATCCCAGTGACATGGGGCTTCAGTATGTATCTCACATAGATAGATATGTTATGTGTGTACCATTTAAAAGTATTTAAAACCATTCTGAAGACTTTTGACCCCAAAATAACACAAGGCCCACAGCTGTGGCCAATGCCCAAACACACATAAAAACACTCATAAATCAGAAATGCTTTATCCCAGTGACATGGGGCTTCAGTATGTATCTCACATAGATAGATATGTTATGTGTGTACCATTTAAAAGTATTTAAAACCATTCTGAATGATTTTGACCTCAAAATAATACCATCACATGATTTGGCCTGGTAACCTAAAAACACATGAAAACCCTCATAAATCAGAAATGCTTTATCCCAGTGACATGGGGCTTCAGTATGTATCTCACATAGATAGATATGTTATGTGTGTACCATTTAAAAGTATTTAAAACCATTCTGAATGATTTTGACCTTATTTGAAAGCTCCATAAATTGATCTATGGCGCCATCAAGCGACTTTTTAAATGTACTTATCCCACTGACATGGGACAGCAGTGGGCTGCTGAAACAGGTGTCCTGGGGGTGGTGATGGCCTTTAAAAGTATTTAAAACCTTTTTAAAAAATGGTCCTGGTAACCCAGAATAAAACCAGGTGCCCGTTTGGACTTAGTGCAATTTCTGAGAAGAAAAACATAGTCATTTTTCTGAAGATTTTTTGAAAAGCTATATAATTCCCTCTTGCTGTATCTCATTGAGTTGGGCCATTAGGATGGTGCTCTAAGGGTGGGTATGGAGGTCCATATACCCTCTATAAG